>NW_025113096.1:10056314-10613814 GCF_010416935.1 Polistes fuscatus
GACGCTTGTCATTCTTGACCAATTATCGGATCTATGACGTGATCCAGATAATTAACGAGGGAGAAAAGATCTCATCCATTAGAAAGAAAAAAAACAAGATAAAAAAGAAAACGAATAGAAGAATAGGAAGAAAGATTTTTCATGTCCATTTAATTACTTTCTAATTAACTTATTTTTCAAAATGATCATTCATCCTGCGTTATCAAACTTTGAGTGAAGATTAGAAAATTAAAAAAAAAAACCACGTCATAAAAATAAATGTTAAAAGTAACAATTTCATCATATTCTTACAATCGGTTTTAGGAGGATAAAGTAAATGTTAACAATTAATGCTAATTCATTACAAATGAATGAACCCGTCTATAATCCCGTGTGATTTTGAAGTCACATATATCGATATGTGGATATTCGACATTCTTTTCTGTCTAATGTAATTTTTGGTTTTCCAAGTTTTTTTTTTTATAAAAAATAAGATTTTATAACGACTATTAATTAACTAGCCTTATATATGAAAATGAAAATAAACTGCAGTTTTTATAGCCATTAAAATGAATAATATGAAAATGATGAGAAAATTGAAATCTCAGTGTTATTAATTAAGATTAACCTAACACAATTAATGATTCAACATACGTACGAGAATTCGAATAAAAACGCGTCTATTATCGATTAAAGAAAAAATGATTTATAGGAATGAATTAATAATATAGTTTCGTTTCATCTCGCTTGCTTTGGAGCTACGTTTTTCGTATTTTCGTTCGAGCGCGAGAACAATCGAATCAATTTTTCAGCGACCACATCCAACCTTTGCATAATCCAGGTGGATGAATTTTAAATATAATGGATCCTGCTGCTCGTGCTGTCGACGAATGCAGCCGAATGAACGAATGTACGAATGAACGAATGTACGAGTGAACTGCGCGAAAGCCACCGTACGCGATCCAGCTTTTTATAAAATTATAACGCGAGCACAATCATCGTTGTGCCGATGTCGAGGGAAGCGAAAAGATATTTTTTTCTTTTTTGAAAAATTCGCCATAGATACGTACGGCGTAGATAACCAAAAAAGAAACAAGAAAAATATGCTCGTTGCACCAAGTGAATTTCTTCTTGTTTTTCCCGATCGAATTCGCATATTCTTCTATTTGCCAAAAGAATAAAAACAAAAATAAATAAATAAATAAAATACGATCTCGTGTACCCATTGATCATTCGCGTACGTATCTATGTACGATTGCACGCGCTCGTATTACCTTCGTATCGTTCGTAGTATGAAAAAGATCTATCGTTTCAAAAACCCGACCGTTATCGGGATACATATCAAATAAAGAGACAAAGAAAAAGTGTGTCTATGCGTGTGTGTGTATGTGTGTACGTAAGAGAGAGAGAGAGAGAGAGAGAGAGGGGAAGAATTAAAAATATAAAACATCGTGTGGATCATTAACGAAACTTTCGAATGTATTCGTGTTCGTATTTGATTTGATTTTCTTCCCCTATTCATTAAATCACATTCACAACGATCGAAGCTTTTAGATAAATGATATAAAATGTAACAGAACGTATGCGTATATATATATGTACATGCACACATATGTTCGACCGATTGAATTTTTCCCCAACTTCTCGAAGGAAAGGAAAAGAGAATGAAAAAGAAAAGGTACCACCGTAACTCTTCTTCGAAACTTCGAAGTGAGTCGGAAATCGAGAAATGAGAATGCTTCGAGTTCTAGTGTATACTATCCCTTTTACGTGAGAGAACTCGTGTGGGAAGGAGATAGAAAAGCGATTTACGAGCGGTACTTGCTTGAATGTGGGCTAAAGTTCGTCGACTTTACGCCAGTTACGTTCAACTTCTATGTTTCTTTTTTTCTCTTTTTTTCTTTCTGTAGTGATTGGCTAATTATTTTCAGGAAACGATGCCATTTAAACGCACTTTATTGATTATTACCTTCGAGTAGAGGAATTTGGTATTCTCTTATATATATGTGTGTGTTTGCCCGCACGTATGTGCGCGTTTGTGTATTTGAGTGCGTGTGTGTGTGTGTGTGAGTGAAAGAAAAAGAAGACTGAGGTACTCTTCGGTTCGTTGGAGAATCGATTTAAAGCGTATTGTTATCGTACGTGTCATGGTTCACCCTCTCACCCTCTCTTTCTTTTTCTCTTTGAGTCGCTTCAAAAGTGGCACGAACTTATGAATTATGAATTATGAATTTGCTTACTGTACAGAGCCGACGAAGTCACTTTTACGGTTTGCGTTATGATTCAAAAGGTTAAATTATCGTTTTAATATGAATAACTTTAGCTTGTGGTATTGTTTTCAAAAAAGCTTTTCGATGGAAACGATCGGTTATAATTTTCTTATATAATAACAACACATGGGATTAAAAGAATACATCGAATATAAATAAATGGATTATAAAAAAATCTGATATTCGTATTAAAAATATGAGAAATAGATATAGAGTTCGGTTTAATGGAATACGATTAACTGTACTGATACAATCGATCAAAATTCATTTAAAACTTGATGGATAATCTTACACATATTTTTTCGATCAACTTAATTATTCTCTAATTGCAAATATTTTGACGATTTATTTTTACTCGTTCGTTGATCGAAAAAAGAAAGATAAAAAGAAATTATTCTATCTTATGTTAAAATAATATCTAATCAAGGATTAAGATGTCTTTTCTACTCGAATCAATGAATCGTAAAGAAAAGAACGATCAATTCTCGAAGAAAAGTAAGATACCTACTTATATAACTTTCGTTTATACGCATATGCACGATGCATTATATATTTTGTTGCTTCTACTCGAACGAGTAATTGTTTATGCGAGATATTCCTTCGAACGTGACACGAAGTAGAGAAGCACAGAAGAAAGGTGTCTCCTTCCCTCTCTCTCTCTCTCTCTCTCTCTCTCTCTCTTTCTCTTATCCAATACCTGTTGAAAGCTGTTGCAGATGTACACGTTGCAAGGTGAAACGAGCTTGAAGAAGAGTCTCAGGTTAGCTGACTGTGTTCGCTTGTTGGCGAACCGTGGTAATTCGATATATATTCAAACCAGCCGTGGCCAACAACGTCTGCCTTTTTGCGTGGCCTGGTGCTTGTTTATGCCGTGTGGAAGGCAATACCGGGCCAAGAATTGCCCCGATAGGGAAATAGAAAATTGAATAAACTTGTGAGGAAGTGCTCCGAAGCATTCGGATATATCGACCGGAATGATATATTTGACAAGGCTCGCGCATCTCACCGTGCATATTACATGCACGACGGAACCGTTTCCTAACTCTCGGTTGTCTTCTTGTTTGCTTATCCGTCTACCTGTCTATCTGTCTTTTTGTATGATTATGTATTATTTACTATTACTATTGACTTGTTGCGAAATATCAATCATTTTTCCATACTATTGTTTTTCTTTTGTGAGAATCTAATCGTTGATTTTTTCTATAATTTTCGATCAAATTCGTGTCTGTCTATCGTTCTGTCTGACCATACACTTTTTTTATTATTACTACAGACTCATCGTGAAATATCAATCACTTTTTTTATTTATTACTATTTTTTTTCTTTTCATTGTCTTTTTATTTATATAGCTAATCATTAACACGAATTCATTGACTTCACAAATTAACGCTAATATATATGTATAATAATAATTCATATACGATAATCATATGTTATCACTTTCGTATAATAATCCTATATAACGATTGATCACGCGTGATTGTTCATTTATGTTGATTTTGACAAATTATTTTATACCTGATATTTTCTTTATCTCGTATAGATTGATTTATAGAAATTATTTATAATAAAGAATAAATGCATTGCACAATTTCGAAACACGAATTTGAAATCTTTTGATAATGGGTAAGACGATTTCAATTAATCTGATAATACTGTTATATCATACAGATTCGTAATACGCTTTAAAATACAAAAATAAAAGTAGTGAAAAAGGAGATAGTGAGAGACAATAGACTAGATTGAATTACACAGCATTGTACGTGTGAGATTATCCGGTCCATTTCAAGATATCAATCGGAATCATTGATGAGACATGAAATAGCAGATATATGGAAGCATTAAGTCGGTACTTTGAGAATATATCAACTAGGTATTAAAATCGGATAAAAATATTAAATGAAAAAATATCCTAAATAAAACAAAAAGAATATAAAAGAAAGTGTCAATCATATTTAAATATTTTTTCAAGTTAGCGAGATTTGGAAATAATATAATATAGTATGTACGATACGCAAAACTATGCAGCAATTTGATATAATTAAATTGTTATAAAGTATGCAGGAACTGACGGTTACGTGGCTTGGTATACGTTAATTCGCTCGATTGAATTAGTTACAGCGAATATATTTATTAAATCCTTTATGGATTTGAGGGTCGTCTCATAACTGTGTAATGAAGTACGCGCATGTGTGTATGTGTGTGTGTGTGTGAGAGAAAAAGAAAGAGAGAGAGAGAGAGATGAGTCAAAACGCAATGACATAAATGCAACCCGTTCGACAAATTCATATGCTACGTTTGTGTATATGTGTGCCGTCATATAATATCTACGATCGCGTTATGCATTAAATATGACGTATCTCCGTGACGCGAAACGCATTATCGGTGGAGGCAGTGACGAACGAGCGATATGTATATATATGTGAACTGTGAAAAAATCATTATTCCTCCGTTGGAACAGATAAAAAGAAGAAAGAAAGAGAGATCCATTGAACTCGTTCGTTTATTCCGACTAATGTTAAAAGTTTTTTTCGGATATATATTTTCTTTTCGATTTATATATGTATATAATTATTTTTCTCAATTTTCCTCAATTCATATCATATATATTATTTTCTATTATAATAACACGTATACTCCTAAATACAATGAAAACATGTTCTATCGAAATATAAAAAAGAAAGTAGGGGATCGAAAATTCTTTTGAATATTATATATATTTTTCTCCGTTTTCGTCTCTCATTTTTCCCGTTAGCGCGAACATTGAAAAATTCATTATATTCGTTCCATTATTTCAAAAAATACGTTAAAAATTCGTTTAAACATGATTTTTACATGTCTATCTTTTCATTTAGGTAGACATAAGAGATATTTTTTATTTTAATAATACAAATATTAAAAAATTCATTTTTTCATCTTTACAAGCGTCAATCATTTCTTCAATACATTTTCGGACGTATCTTTATTTTGAAAAATCTGTTTTTAATAATACGTCTCAGTGTAACAAATTTACACGTAGACGAATATTTATCTAGCGAGAGTGAAAGTAATACTGACTTTTTTTTTTGGTCTTTTCCCTCTTTCTTTCTTTTTCTTGTTTCTTTTCATTACGATTTCTTGCATCGAGGAAGTAAGATCGAAGGGTGAAGAAAAATCGCTTCTCACCGTTGAGAATTTTTCTTTCTACACATTTGCTCGTAGTACGCGTTGATTCACGGTGTACGAGTTCTAGCGTGCATAGGACTTCGTTTATGAATATGTAAAGGGTGGACGCGATGGTGGTCAGACACCGGAAAACTCCGGATGGTCGGCGGTGGGGCATGAATATGCTAAGCGCATTCTGAAACGGGGGCTAAAGTAATTTTCTTTTTTCCTTTTTCGCTTTAGCCACGACCTACGAGCTCTCTCTTTCACTCTTCCAACCCCTTGTCTCTTTTACAGTATACGTAGAGGAGATTCGTAAAAGCAATTTCGAAGAAGAGAATTTTGTGTCGTTGACAAAAAAAAGAATATATATATATATATATATATATATATACATATTTTGTTATATCAATAGTTGATGTAAAAATATATTTTAATCTTTTTTTTAATCGATAAAACAATTTGAACAAATACATTTATATTTTATATCGTATATATTATATACAAATATATTTATATTATATAGACGATATATTTAATTGATTGGTAGATAAGTGTCGTTAAACTAAAGCAAATAATTCACAATCATGATTATTTTTATTTGTAATAAACTCTTTATTCGTCAAAACAAATTTATATATATATAATTTACGAATCAATTAAATAAATACGATATTTATTGCTATTTTATATATTATATAAATAGTATATGATCATTTTAACTTTAAATATATATTTTAGCTCATTGCATTTGTGTATGTAATATTACATATCAATGGATTAGTGTGACACTCGACTCGACAATTATTCACTTTTTATTTTCTTGTTCATTGTGAAATATTTTATCTGTCTCTCTTTTTCTTTCCTTCTCTCGAGTGGATTTCACTTTCTCTTATTATCTGAACGAGCCTCAGCGAAACCCCTTTTTATCAAGTACCACTCTGTTATCAATTAAGAGTCCTTAAGGATTATCTCGAATTATGTTCTTGATTTACTGCCGATGCCAGTGTAGTCGAGATAAGCGTCAGAAAAATGAAAAGAAGAAATAAAAGAAAGACGATACTTATGAAACGAACGTTGACCTTTGTAAATGAATTCGATTTAATTTCTCGAAGAGATTAGAGCACAAAGAATAATGAGAGAGAGAGAGAGAGGGAGAGAGAAGGAAAAACGGAGGGAAAAAAAAGGAAAGGTGTGCCACGTGCACGTTACTCGTTTCATTCGTTCATGGCGAGTTGTTCTATCAGGTTCTAATATGCGTGACGGACGGTCGTTTAATCAACGCCGTAATTATCGTTCTTGTACGTGTCATTTGCCATTTCTTTTGCCAACGACGAGGACGACAACAACAACGATGACGACAAGAACGAGAAGCCGCCTAAGCGATCTTTTAAAATGAAATATTTCTGATTTGTATGCGCAAATAGTACACGCGAATGCAATGATAACAGTATTTTTTTTTTTTCCATTTTTCTTTTGTCGTTTCTAACTAATCTTTCTTTGTAAGTAATTGTGAAAATGAATAGGATACTATGACGATTGTTTGATCAAAATCGAGAATGTACTTCTGTACGAAAGTTACTTCGGTCTTATTGAAATCGTCACGTTCCTTGGTCGTACGTATTTCTTGGTGACTTGGAAATCCAAAGATAGGGCTATCTTAAAGAGAGAAACAGAAAGAGAGAGAGAGAAAAGGAGAAGGGAACGAAGTCTTTGGCGTGACATCGTGCTATAAAGTGTTCACATAATTACTGCACTCGCAAGCTAATTACACGTATTTCGATAGTACGTCGACTGCGTTCCTCTTTTCTCCTTTTTCTTAACAACCAAACTCGCTCTGACAGTCGATATAATATACTAAAATCTTTAGATAAAGCTAAAACTTCACCCCAAGCTCGCAATTTTCGATTTTCGCATCTAGAAATGGCCTGCGTGACGAGAAGTCGTAACGCGTAGTAGCAAAATAACGCCGCGTTATTAACGTTCTTTACCCCTCTCCTTTTAGCTGCCAATACACGTTGGTTAAACTAAAACAAAGAGACAACAGAAAGTAAAAGAGAGAAGAGGAAAAGAAAATGAGCTTGCAAATAGAAACATTTTGTATTTTATAATTTTTTTTCCATCAACTGGTCATTATGTAAAAATGTATTTTTAGAAAAATATTTGCGTTAAGTAACTCGCCCTATTTTTCTTTAAATCATTATAATTCGATTATCATTCTGAATAACAATTAAACAAAAATTGCATTTGGTGATTAACATAAATATAAGTTTTCTTATTTTCACTGACAATGAGAAGAACACATACACGAGGATCCTTCCGAAAGGATTGTTTACTAAATCCGTTTATACTTGCTCTTGATTCTGGATTATATCTCTTAATTTGGAAATAAGAGAGATAGAGGGTGGGGATGAAGGGATAAAGGATAAACACAAGAACGAATATGGTGTCTTTGCCGTTGAAATTTATCACTCCGTGACTTTAGGCAAACTCTCAGGTAATTTACATTCCAAGCTATGCGTGCGTTAGATTCAAACCTTCCGGAATATCTCCAAGACTCGGAGGCATCAAAATTACTAGGGATTACATGACTTTCATTGAATGTACCCCAGTATGACAAAAAGAAAATATAAACGTATAATATCTTTTTTTTTAATTATTTTCTACGGTTAACTTGAAGTTTTTCTTTTCATTACTTTTGTTATACTCCGTGTTTACCTTGAAACAATGGTCTTCAAACTTTTTCGACTCACGGAATTTTTATGGGTAGAATGTATCCTCGCATAAAAATCAGTTTTTGATTAGTTCATATTGTTGTGTGCTGCTTTTTATGTTATTTGTAATAGTTAATAAAAATTCTTGGAAGTAATATTGTTTTTTATGAGGACATTTTTAAAATACGACAAATGATACTAATACAATGTAATATATTTAAACAATAATTAGTGGAACGATTAGCAAGGTTATGCAAAATCCCAGGGCTAACAAGGCTAACAATTTGAAGACAAAATTATAATATCTATATATATATATTAAATATAAAATATTTTCTATAAATTAATTTTGTAATTTTTAAATAATGAGCAGTTAGGTAGATAAACGTAAATATTATTACGTTTTATAAATTTTTCTCTACCAATGTGTACACCCTCAGGCAAATTTTAATAAGCGATTTCGATAGCGTTAGAGATTTACGTAGAGAGAGATAAAAGAAAAGTGGAAAGATAACGTAGGTTACTGACCACCAAACCGTATTTATAATAATATTAACAGAGTGAAACAAGATTCATTAGCGGTACGACTTGTTGAAATTAAATATATTCTTTAATACCGTATGAATATTTATTAATTCAACCAAATATACAAAATTTCATATAATTTATTGAAAAGTTTTATATAGGATGATACTTCAATGAAATGAAATTTGAATGATGCAAACGAAGTGAAATGAAAACAATAAGGAAAGAATTAATTAATGAATATTTTTCTTTCTTTCTTTGTTTCTTTTTCTTACGCAAGATTGTTTCAATTATGCGATATTTTTTCAAAATTACAAAGAGAAGAAGGAAGAAGAAATGAGAGAAGAAATCATCTCATAGGAGAGATTCTTCTTGATTATTTCGCTGGAAATTTAGTGGAACGAGATCTTTTGAAGGGTCGGCTAACTGAGAGGAGATTTCATAGTATGTCCGCTATTATGCTTTCGATGAATGAAATCAACTTCAAAGAGTCTTTCCTCATTTACATTTGGGATTGAAAAAATCCATATTTCCTTGCTCGCATATCCTTCTTTTATTTTTTAAGTTTTTATTCCAAGCACGTTTTCGCGAGACGTTCGTCTTTCATTCCTTCTTCTTCTTTTTTTTCCCATTTTATAAGAAATTTAGGTCAATGTGGTTAGATAAACGTGAGAAATAAACATATAAAAAAAAGAAAAAAAGGAGAAAGAGAAGTGAAATAAAAAAGAATAAGATAAGAGATAAGTAAAGACTAAACGAGTAAAAGAAAGAAGGAAAGAAAGAAAGAAAGAGGAAGAGAGAGAGAGAGGAAGAGAAAAAAAAAAGTTGGAAAGGAAAAAGTAAAAGGTCGAGAACTGACTTTTCATCGAAAAAAGAATGCTTCAGAATTAGTTTACCTTTGGAAACCAATTTCTTTCTCTTTTCTGCCTTGTCTTGCTTTCCGCTTCCTGTCGAGCTAAGAACGATTTCTCTCTATTTCTCTCTCTTTCTCTCTCTCTCTCTCTATCTCTGTCTTTTTGTCTCTTTCTTTCTTTATTTCTCTCTTACTTTTTTTCTTTCTCATTCTTTCGTTCATTCGTTCGTATAGGACCAACGGTAGAAACGCCCGTCGAATAACTAGAGTAGAAAACGCCGAAGGGAAGGAAAATAATAAATGAACGATCGTGCAGGAAGGGCCAATATCTTGCCGGTGCAAAGAACGAAGAAGGACTGTTTGGCTTCCGTGGTTCTCTTTTCCTGTCTCGTCTTCTTTTCTCTTTCTTTTTTTACTCTCTATGACCCAAGTCAAGTAATTGCATCGAAGTACATTGTAAACCATTCGACTGTAAAAAAACAATACTCGGGCTCTTTCTCTCACTTTTCTCTCCTCTCTCTCTCTCTCTCCCTTTGTTTCCCTTTTTTCTTAAAACATTACGTAAAGAAAAACGGGAAAAAGAAGTAAAGGAAAAAAGAAAAAAGAAAAATATCCGTCGAGCATAACGTAAAATACTCGCGATTAAATCTAAATACTGGAATTTCTTTCTCGCACGCACGATAATTTTGCTTTCGCTTGTAATTTATTTACGCTCATTACGTCTCGCGGTTATTTCTATTTTTTCTTTTTCTTTCTTTTTCTAATTTCATAGCAAGCATCGTACGTTAGAGTGAGAAAAAGAGAGGGAGAAACGAATAGAAATTTTACAAAAGGAAACTATCACCATGTGTAAACTCACAAAGTTGTTTTATATATTTCTTGCGAATTATATATCACATTTAGTATGCCTTTCCTTCCTATTCTTTCGAATCCCTTTCTTTAACGAGCATCCTTGTTTTCTCTAATAACGTTAGAGAAGTGGAGAAGAAGTAGTACGCGTGTCCTGCATAATAATGCTTATTTAGTATTACGTATGTGTGTCAATGCTTTTGAACGGATAAGCGTATCTTCTTTGACAAAATATAACTGAATTTGAAAACGACAAGGTTAATTGAATGGAGAAAGAATACAGGAGAAAGATAGAAAATATTTTTCAATTTTATCGTACGAATATCGACAATTTATTTTATTTCTCTCTCTCTCTCTCTCTCTCTCTATTCCTCTTTCTTTCTCTCTCTTTTTCTGTCTATCCTTTTCAATTTTTTATCAGAATATCTCCAACGAATCGTATTTTTATGCTGACCCGAGTCCAAAGTTCATCGAAATGATTTTATTTTTTTCTCGCGATAGTCACGTAGTAAGCGATAGGATGTTTCTTTCTTTTTATATATTTTATTTCTAATTCATAGTTTATGTAATCTTCAAATATATATATAAAAATATATACTTGCACGAAATCTTGATGATCTAATCTCCGTGTAAGGAGAGTTCAGAAAATTCACATGGCGTTATAAATCAAAGAGATGTTTACAATTTTTTCTCATTTCGATCGGGTAAGAACGATGACGAAGATAAAAAGGAAAGAGCAAGGAGATAAAGATAGAAGATCGTGAAAAATTGATGACTCTCATAGCTTACGTCTCGTGTCGAGCTTTGCCCCTTCCTTTCGAAACTCTTATAATCCGTCGACTTAACATCCTAAGGCGGCAAATACAACATTTCTTTTAACGGGTATATTAGACGAGCTTATCGCAAGGGACAAGATATTTTCTTAGGTCATCAATTAAAACCCGTCGTACTTTGTCTTACGTCGTATTATTAGATAATGATATTCGATAGACGTTATCTCTATCAATTTTCATTCCTCGAACGACACCGGCAGCTTCCGTCTGTGATATTCTTGGATTTAAATGGA
This sequence comes from Polistes fuscatus, assembly GCF_010416935.1. Classification (NCBI taxonomy): domain Eukaryota; kingdom Metazoa; phylum Arthropoda; class Insecta; order Hymenoptera; family Vespidae; genus Polistes; species Polistes fuscatus. Next base: position 10,067,715 of record NW_025113096.1, read on the forward strand.
TTAACGAGACGACCGATTACTCCTTCATAATCCGTTACATTACATTCTTAAATCTCATTAATCACTCTCATCTGATCGATTTATAGAATGAGACGGGAAAAAAAAAGAAATAGAACAAATTCGAACTACCGAATCTAAACGTTTTATGATATCTCATCGTAAATAATCAATTAATTTAACATCTGTTATATAATATATAATTAATTGAAAAAAAAAATAATATAATGATAACATTGTAACGTAATAGAAAACATTTAAGAAGAACTATTTGATACAAATTTCAAAGCTTTTACTTTACTCCTATTATATACAACGTACTCGATATTAAGCTTATAAGGTATAATACCTACAAGGTCGGCTGCATTGTACTACCATCAGGACGTTACATTGTTGTTTGCTATACGCGTATATGGATAGAAGCGTTGCTCGGAGCAGCCTAAAGTAGCGTGTGGCACGCTCTCGCTCGACACACTATCGCACACTCGACTTACAACCCTCTAAGCGAGGCCACCCTTTCGCGAATAGCTAACCCCCTTGCTGTACTCCGTCCTTCTCTCTCTCTCTTTCTCTCCTTCTCCTACTCTTCTTTGCTCTCTCTCTCTCTTCCTCTCCTTCTCCTTCTCTTTCTCTCTCTCTCTCATGTTTCAGACGAGACAACCACGGAAGTATCGCCTTACACAACAAGGGTTGGTGAGCGCTGCGTTATCACGCCGTCTCTCCTGCCTTCCTACTTGATCGTCAAATTCTACGCGTATGAGCGGAAAATAAACGACGTAGTGGAATGCGTTAAGTACTGTGAAGGTATGCAGGAGAAGACGATTATTAAACGAACAAACGAGTTTTGCGGCTAGTTGGTAAATTTCTTATACAGGCGTTGAATTTTTTTCTACACATTTCTGTATTTCTCATTCGAGAAAACGAGAAAGATCTAAAAACTACTTAATTTATATTGTTTTTTTTTTTTTTTTATTGTTTTGAATTCTCGTGTGTCAGAAAATTAATTATACTGATAGATAAGAATTTTCGATAGGATTTATTTGTTATATAAATTTTATATAAATTCATATTAAAAGAGAGAGAGAGAGAGAGAGAGAGAGAACAAAGATGCCGACTCCTGGTATCATCAATAATAATTGTTTTAGTGGAGTATGTGTAAGCCAGACGAACGCCCTCCACGATTTGTTTTCACAAACACTGCTGTCATCTACAATAAAGTACTTGCGTTTTATAGTGTTATGTGTCAAGAGCGCTGCTAACGACAAACGCAACGAGTATCTTGTTATCCTTTTTCTTTTTTCTTTTTTTTTTTTATTTTATATTTTTAAACTGCACAATTCATTACTATCGTGTTAAAGGTATTTTTTGAAGTCTGTAAATTCTGTGAAAACACTTTTTTTCCAAGATTTAACAAAATCAGGAAAAAATATAAAAAGACGTAGGTATGGAAAGGTGAAATGATAAACCGTCGTCCCTGACCCATTTCGTGACGCAAATTTTGTTCAAATAGCCCAGAGCGTTCTATCGTGGCATAAATTTCACGAAGGAAATCTTCCCTTCCCTTTCCTACCCTTCTCTTCCCTTTTTGCCATCTCTGCTTCTATATATAATAGTATACTCTTCCGCTCGCCCGAAGGCCGGATATTTCAGATACGTTTCGCGATAGTCCTCCTGGATAAACTTCTCTTCGATTATCTCCCGACCCTATCAAATCGTTCTTCCTTCTCTAATGAACGTAATTTAACTTCTCTCAATCAGTTAATTACGCTGGAAATATCAAATGTAAATGGGCATTAATTCGATCTATTACTGAAAAATTTTGAATCAGAGTTATTTCAATGTTTCACATTCTCTTTATTATTATTATTATTATTATTATTATTACATCAAATTATTATTTCTTATTTTATATTTTTGAAAATGGAAATGATATTTAATTGCAAATACATGAAATCATTCATTTGTTTGTTTTGTTTTAAATTATCCTCAAAGTAATTAAGGTTTTTTATTAATTAATTTCATATAATTTTGAAAAACACACTTCATAATAAAACGTATTAATATACAAAAAAAAAACAAATAAAAACGAAAAAGATAGAGAGTGAAAGAAGAGTATCAATGAAAATCGTTGTTAATATTTACAAACACCATGGCAATTTAGTAACCATCGAGATACCATTGGTAGCAGTATCCGGTGGTCAATCGTATGGTTTCGTCGAGATTGCTTCGTTCGTACGTTCGTCCATCATCTCTCTTTCTCTCTCTTTCTCTCATCTCGACATCATCGTCGTAGTCGTCGTCATAAACCGCGTCACGATTCGATAAAGTTGCAATTGAGCGCGGTGCAAGAAAATTTGGTTGGGAACGGTGCCGAGCCATATTACGCTCGTCGTCAACAGCTCGATAAAATCTCTCTCTCTCTCTCTCTCTTTCTACCTTTTTCTCTTTTTGGTTTACTCGCTTCCTGGAATATTCGTTTTCCGCTTGCGTTCGTGAAAATTGTACTTTCACGCGAGAGAATTCCAAACCACGAAATTTTCGGTCACAAGATCGACCCCTGTCTATTTATTTTATTATTCTATATCTCGAAGCTTGTATAAATCGATCTTGTATTTTTTATTTCTATGATGAATAATTTCTTTGCTTTTTTCTTTTTTCTTTTTCTAATAAATTTATGATTTATCTTTACTTAAATTAATTATCATTTATTCACGCGTTGACTATCTGTACTCGAAATATCAGAACAATTGGCACGAATATTTTTGACTTGATATTTATTCAATAAATTAATATACGGATGATTAATTTTAATTATTTAATATTTTCAACTATATAGTTGTCATAAATTTTTCATGATAAAATAATATTTATAATTATCGAATTGATGTTGAAATAAAATGTGAAAATAATTTTCAAGTTTAAAGGGTTAATAATATGATTAGGAATAAATATAGAAATGCAAAAGAAAAGAAAAAGAAAACAGATATAATATTAAGTTCGTTTAATTGTTTAAATAAAAAAATAGAAAAGATAATAATCGTCCCTTAAAAGTTTAGAAGCTTTTATTAGATCTAGTAGGAGGAGGACTTTCACCATGAGGCATTTCCATCTACGTCGTTATTACCGCTTTAACGAGGGGAGTTGTTATCGGATAACCGCACTTTCGACCTTAGACGATGATTATTTAAACCATCCACGATCACTGAATCAAGTCATCGATCTGTTCAAAGGAAGTCGGAGATAAAACCGAATCGATACCATGAACGTGCATACGTATGTGTGCGTCTACGTATAAAAGAGAGAGATAGGAAGAAAGAGACAAAGACAAAGATGGAAAGAGCAGATGTAGAAACACGTCACAATCCCTTTGACGAACTTCGTTCGGGATGTTAGATACCCTCTGGCACGTCGTCTGTTAGGATTCGACCGGATACGGTCAAGTCTATGCAGACAAGGCACAGTATATAGACAAGATCGTGGCATACCGCAGCAACTCTCCTCTCTCCCTTCCCTTCTCTTCTCTTCTCTTCTCTTCTCTGCTCTTCTCTTCTCTTCAGCCACTCCCCAGACACGAGATCCAAATATATTTCGATTAATTTCCATCATCCGTTAGCATCGTTCCTTAGAATCTTGTAAAAAAGTAGTTTACAAAATCTTACATACTTTGTCGTTTCCATTGATCTAACAATAAGTATGTCGATTAGTAATCTACTAAGTATATAATATAACAAATATAAGAAATTATATTTTCCTTAAACATAATTTTTCTAATTCTCTCAACAAATATATGTAGATATTGATTTTTGATATTTTTCTACAAATTTGTATTGAATAATTGAATAACGAAAATCGTCCATTCGGTAAATCGAATTAATTTCACAAAACAAGAAATAAAGAAAATTAACGAAGTTGTATAAATTGTCATATAATTAATTATTTAACGATAATTTAAATATATGCCATTTGGCGGTGTTAAGTCTAATTATTAAGGAAACGTATTTAAATTATAATAAATAAAGCATCGATAAAAGAAATATTAAGAAATATTTTTTAAAAATGAAGTTTAATCCTTTTGACTTTTGAACGGCGAACATTAGTATATCTATTCGCAATAGTATTTTTCGTCTCGTTCTCAAGGTTTCCACTGTATCGAGGAAAAATAACATTTATGATTGGATATTTCATCGAATATAGATACAACATAAAGTAAGTTTGTACTTATATAACTTTATTTTGTTTCTTTGTTTTTTCTCTTTTTTCCCTTTCTTTTCATTTCCTTTCTTTACCTTTCTTTTCCGTATAAGTAGAAGATCAAAACCGGTGTGGAAATAATCGTATTTTCTATGTGAAAGACATATTTTTCAATGGATACGATCGTCATATGACGGTACTTTCTCGTCCTAGGGGTTGAATCGTTCGGCTTAAATCCAAATACGAATTTATATCGAACTTTATATAGGGAGGCTATCCTTGCGCGTTTATAACGGCCTGCTCGCGAACTGGTTGCACGTGCAACACACAGACCACGTGTGAGAGAAAGAGAAATAGATAGATAGAGGGTGACTCTGTCTGGCCGATCGTAAATTGGTGGATAATGCCTGCTGGACGAGCACCGCCATAAAACATTTATACACTTTAAACGTCCGCCGGGGGAAACCGTGTCGTATATGTACAACTAGTTTTCATTCTCTTTCTCCCTCTCTCTCTCTCTTTCTCTCTCACACCATCATCCTTTCTTCCTTCACTTCTACCTCTCATCCTCCATCTTTGGACGTTGAAGTATTAGCGTCGGTTCTTCCGGCGTAAGAGGCCACTTCCGGAACCACACGAAGTGTAAGCGGAGAAATTGCCACGTCGAATTAACGCCCTGCCGACCAAAGCATCCGTTATCTCTCTCTCTCTCTCTCTCTCTCTCTCTCTCTCTCTTTCTTAAGCTTATTTTTATATCAACAGTAAGTCTAATTTATCGTCAATTTTGAGAGAGAACTTCATTTTTTTGTATATATCGATACTTTTTTACTTACTAAGATTTTCAATAAGAAAACTTGTTCTTAATAATAAGATTAAAATTTGATAAAAATATTCACACAATTTTAGAAACACTTTTTATGATTTACGGATTATTAACGTAAATTTGATCTCGGATTCTATCTTTATTTTCATAAATAACATACGATAATTCTATTATGGAAGATGAATATTTCTCTCCGTATAGTATATAGATATTTATTATTTTCTATACAGTTATACAGTTATAAATACAGTTATAAATCATTAAATTTAATTATTATTATTTTTAGTTTGATATTATTAGTAATTTGAGACAATTCACATCAAAAGAGTTATTTTAAAAACAATCGATTTTTGCTTATTTCATCTTGAATATTTTCTTTTTTGTTTTAAATGATTGTATAACACATTTATTGATATTCATAGATATTTTTTAATATATAGTTATTTCTATTTCCATGTACTCGTTTTAAGCTATTTGCTATTATGTACAAAATTCTGGTTTTAATAAATTCTGGTTTTTATACCATTTATTATCTTTATATCTTTTTCTCTCTATTTGTGTATAAAAGTGATAGACCAAGCTCGTGTTATTGCAAAGTAACCGAGTTACGAGTAAATAATCCTAACCCGGTAAATGAATTCGAAACTTATGCAAATGAAGGAGATGTTATTCGCAAAGCTTCTCTCTCGTGAGAGAAGCGAAATTTCATTTGCGGGGTGAGACTCCGTAACGGAAGTTTCTTGGATTAACGAGCTACAAAATCAAATCTTTCCTTTCTTTCTACTTTGTTCTTCGTTTACTTTTTAATAATGTGGGATAATACGTATTCTTCTTTTACTCCTTATCTTGTTTTCTTATAACATTAAGAAACTCGAGAAACTGTAACTCCGAGACTGAATTTTTTTTTTTATATTTTTAAATTTTAAATTTGATATATTATATATGTATATATATGTTTCTTTAAATATTCTTTTATAATTCTTTTATAAATCATTTCTGTGTGTTTGTGTTTCGACAATATATATTGTAAGAAACAGAAAGAAATTAATTGAACTAACAGGTCGTGCGGAAAAAAAATCTGCATATTTACGAAGAGCTTGATCAAGTTAATTTATACTTGGTCTTGCTGGTAATGTTTTTTGTGTCGTTTATTTAAAATACATATATGTAAAATTCAATTTTTCTCTCTTTATTTATATCGGAAATATCTTAATGAAAGATAAAAGTGAAAAATAATATCGTTGTAATAACAACCTGAAATCGTATTTGCACGCGTCTCATGGATTTTAAATGAAAATGAAATTCAAAATGCGTATTGGACGACAATTTGTTAATTAATTTCAATGAAATGTATATTCGTGTGTTTATTGCAATTTTTTGTATGCATAAATAAATAACACACAAATATGTACACTTGAATTGTATTTTCATATTGCCAGAGATCACAAGTATGCACTTATCCGTTAATTTACTTACGAAGAGCTTAGTCGCGAGATTCGCTGTGGAATTAGTCGGAGAACTTGCCGCGGTGGACCACTGTGGGTTAATTAATTCGTGAATGAACGCGTAAACTCGGAAGCTTCATAACTCGCAGGAAGGACACATAAATTCGTCCTGCTTGCTGGTAAACCTTCCATTCTCTTCGAAAGGCCGGACACAGTTGGTCAAAGTTTGATGGTTACGGATTCAGTGGAGTTATGAAATTCTATAACATCGGTTATGAAATTTTCGAATAGTTTATTCGGGATTCATAAAATAGTACATATGTTTGAAATATCTTTCAAGTACTCGTATTATCTTTTACGATTATTATTATAAGACCCACATGATGCATTTTACAAATGAAACACGTTGTTCAAATAATTATTGATATATATTTATTATATTTTTATATTAAAAATATATTAATTTATTAAATATAATATATTAATAGTATTCTTCTTACTTCTCGAACAATGTTATACATTTTCGAGACTCTCTTGACTCTGTCTGAGAGTATAGATGAGTGGAAAGAAAAGAAAGCTTGTCCGAGAACAAGCAAGAAAAGGACTTTGAAGAGAGAAGGGCTAAAAAGGATGAGAAAAAAGAAAAAAAGAAAAGAGAAAAGAAGAAAAAAGCGGAATGTTGGGGAGAACGAGAGCAAATCGATTGATATGCAGAGTTTTTCCAATAAGACTGGAAGGGAGCCATTTTATTTCCGGTCGCCCGATCAGTACCACTCGGTCTCTTCGCGAAACCACTTCGTAGAGAGATAGAGGGAGTGGAAAAAGGGAAGAAATCCTGATTCGTCCCTTCGTCTCTATTCTCTTTTCTCTCTCTTTTTCATACCTATATAGATATATACACATATATATAGTACATAGCAATACCTGTGTGTCCGCATACAACGACATGGTCGTCCCGCATGCAAAAGATAGAACGTGCACCGCAATCTGAACGAAATCTCCAAACCCAATTTCCTGGACAGACAGACGGACGAACTGGTGCACCGCGCATCAGACCGCACGCGGTACAGACTACATCGATCTCTGTGATGACGTTTTAATAATGCATCGATGCACATTCTTCTCGCTCTCCGACGCACGCCAGCACCATTCGTTCTCGATCGTTTCCTGAAATAATCAAATTCATCCGATGGTTGTATGCTTGTATGTATGAATGTATGTTGTATATATATGTATGTATGTATGTATATGTGTATGTATTTACGTATGTATGTACTACGAGTATGTAGATACGTACGGGAACGTTCTGTTCTGTAGAGAAGATCTTGATTTGCGAGAATATACGTACGTGTATATGTACGAATTGGTAGATATGAATTGTACGAGGTGAAAAGAGAGAAGAAAGGAAAAGACGAATTATCGATTTTTATTTCGTTTATGACTTGACAATTGGACTTTACATTTTTCGTTAATAAAATTTAAAAAAAAAAGTTCAAAAAAGAAAAAGAAACAATAAAATAATCGAAATATGTCGTTATAAATAAATGAATATAAACAATTATAAGTTGCAGAAGATAATAGAAATGACATTTTATTCTAAATAGATATATTAATATCATAGAGAAATGGACCAACTATTACAGGAATTATTCTCGAGTTCGAGAGTTCACCGGAGAGAGATCTGGTAAAGCTAATCAGTTGTCGATTCGGGTAATTTTCACACAATTGCATTAGAGTATGCTTAATTAGCTTCCTATTCTCGGACGTCTACCTAACGTCTGACGTTATCGATTTCTCCGGTTACAGAGCTAATATTCGCATTGCCAACCGTACCAAAGATAGAAAGACAAATAGAGAATAAGATAGATAAAAGATTATTTTTCTCTCTCTCTCTTCCGTGTTACGTACAGAATTACAGTGAAAATCAACTGCGGAATTGACGTAAGACACATTGATAATGTAGGATAATTTAACGTTTGAAAAGCTATTTCCGTCTAATGGCTCGTACTAATTATTGTGAATTTCCTATCATCCGTGAAAATCTGTCATGCGTGATAAGAGAGAGGGCGGAGGGGGAGGATTAGAAATAGAAATAGAAATAGAGAAAAAAACAAGAGAGAGAGAGAGAAAAAAAATTCAACATTAAGTAGAGCCAGTATTAGGTGCTTCAACAAAACGAATTTAACGGACGTTTAATTGCTTCGTCTCGATGCTGTCATTTGAAAAGTAAGTGCCAAGCGTGGTTTTATCGATTTCCGGTTTTATCGAGGATGATTACCGAATTCGTTGCACCAGAAGCATCCGAAGATAAAAATCGTTCTTCTAGCATTGATCCACGCGAATTCGTATTTGACGTAAATAAAGGTTGACTAATGAACACGATTATCGAAATAGATTAATTATAAACAAGATTTTGCTCCCTGATTCGATTCTCGATTTGATATGAAGTATATTTCCGGTTGAATTAGCAAGTGATTTGACTAGATAATTGATATAAGTTTATCGTATTATGTTTAAAAATGAAATCGTTATTAGACTATCTATAGAGATGATGAATAATTTTCTATCACGATAATGCACGAGGTTAAAGAACCGAACTACGGTTTATCGGATACGAAGTTAATTATCGGATTCTCCTGGTAGGATTCAAAAATAATATTCAACGTAATAAAGTCGATGGGTCAATGTGCCCATCACTTATAAACCATGTCTTCCGTACTCGTATCTATATATGTGTGTGTTATATACGTATTATACACATATGTGTTTCGTATAATTCTGGACTTTTGTTCCCCTCGTGAAACTTTTTATTAAGTAATAATTTTGTCGGATAAATATCGCCGTTCCGAGGGCAGAATCATAAGTTCATCGACCATGCTAGATTAACACGGACACATATATATACGTCTCGTAATTTTATAAACGAGAATTATCTATTTTTGGAACGAAACTATTCGTCGAGAAATGATTTTCATAGAAAGGTAATTGTAACACACTCGTGTACAAATTATTTCCATCAAGTGAGAAAAAGTTCGAAATGGAATTTGATATAATTCGAGGAGTATTGTAAATTTATTCAAAATATTATTAACGTTAATGCGACCATTGGAGTTAAAGGAAATCACATTTATATGATTAATAATGTATAATAACATATCTTTTGTCTGTTTTATAAGTATTAAAATTTGTATCTTTCTGTCTATGTATATTTTGCAATAAAAAATATACTTATAGAAATGTGTTTTATTAGAACGGATATTAAAAATTTTAATGTAATCTGTTTCAGGTGAAAGTCATGCTAAGGGTATCTCCAGGGGATGGTGGTAGTTTCTTCAACGCCGATAAACGAAAAAAGCAAGTGACTTTGGTTGATCCAGCATCCGGTCAATCATCTTCAGCTGAAGATCGTAGGCCAACAGTGGCAGCACCGAAGATGTTCGCGTTCGACGCTATTTTCACGGAGGAAGATTCTCAGGTAGATAAAAACATTCATATTAAAAAGATAGTGAACATTTCTAAAGCGAAAACTCAATATAAAAAAAAACCTCTTTTCTATTCCTGACAATAATTTAACTAATATTAAATAAAGTTGATATAAAGTTTCAAAAATTCATAAAGCGAGAGAACTATTTGTAAGAGAAAAAGATAAAACAAAAAAGAAACAAAAATGAGATAGTTAACAAGATAAAGAGGGGGAAAGAAGTTTGTTAAAATGCAAAATCTTCTATTTTCTTTATCTTTTAAAGTACGATCTACTTAAAACAATCAACGTTGTTACGACTAACAAGAAAAAAGATTATTTCTTAAGAATCCGGTCAAGAAACAAAATGGATTCTCGATCTTAGAAGTATCCTCTTGACGTTCCCTTTTATAAGAACGAACGTTAATATCGACGCTAGTTAAAATTGTTTGCGACAAAAATATATATAAATCTTTATTTCTTTTTCTATCTTTTTTTTTCTATCCCCTTTAAAAAAAAATTTCCTCTCGTTTTCTCTTCGTCTCTGTTTTTAGAAAGATTTCTTTCGTTCTTTCCTCTCACTTTCTCAATTCTTCAACGACCTCGAACGACCTCGAACGTTCAAGATACAGGCAGAAACTAAAGAAGGATAGATAGAGGTAGAGAGAGAATGAGAGAAAGAGATAGAAACAGAGATGAGAGGTGTACGTGCCTCGTCGACGACTTACGTTCATCCGAGAAACGCGAGAGACGTCCCTGCCGGGCGCATAACTAAACTAATTTCCCGACCTCTAAACTCCACCTCCGACAGGAAAATCCATCCCCTTAGGCAAGTGTTGCTCTTTGCCCTAGACACCCTCTCTCTCTTCTTCTTCTTCTTCTACAACGCACAACTGGAAGTAATTCTAGCTGTTCAGGTAACGATGCCCGATCTTTTACCTGATTTCCGTTTTCTAATCGTATAAAAGTCCTTAATCCTTTCGCTTCAAATGTTTTTACTCTTTATTCGATATCTTAATTTGTTAAATAGTGGTTGGAAACTTTGAAAAGAAAATAACGAATAGTTTTATCTTTCTTTACGAAGGTCTATCGAAACTTTGTTATTTGCAATTACAAACAATGAAAGGGGTAGAAATGCGTGTTTGAAATGCACGCAAAGGAATACAAAGAAAAAGATAGAATAACGCTTTAGTGGTTGTATATTGATACATTTTGATATTCCAATGTTCCCAAAGGACATTACAAAACGTCGGATTCAAATGAACTCACTCAAGGATACTCGGTTTTACTTTGGCAATATCTTTCTGTTCTCCATTTTTTTCTTCTTTCTTTTTGTGCCCATGAACAACATTTTCTCTCTCTCTCTCTCTCTTACCCTCTCTGGTATCAGTCGACGACAACGAGAATTCTCGAGGGACTACCCTAGCGTTTCCTATCTTTCTCTTTCTCTCTTTCCACCCCTTTTTTCCACTTTCCAAATTCTCCACGTTCCTGAACGTTTCAGTGTTCGTGTTTAGAAGAACCATAGAAACTAATCGTTTGATTCGATCAAACGTCCATCCGGCTTTAGCCGATTGCCATCGAAAAACACAATGGGCTCTTTCTCTTTTCGCCGCGTCTCTGTGTTACCCTCCTCGGTTCCTCCCCTTCTTTTTCTCTCTTCTGTTTCTCTCTGTGTACGTCGGTACCGGTGTGCCCAGAGTACGAACGTGCTGGAGGCTGGACTTCAGGATCACCATGGGATGAGAGACGATAGTGGAGTAAAAGTACATGAGAATGGTACGGGTCCTACGTCCTCCGGGACCTTTATCCTCTCTTTTTCATTCTCACTCTCACTCTTACTCTCTCTCTTTCTCTCTCTATCTACCCCTATCTCTCTGGTTGGCTCAACGTAGGTTCGTTTGAATTTTTTAAGAGTTACCATCGACGAATCGACCTGCCTGTTCATTTTCAAACAACGTTATATTCCGACGTCTTTTCAAAATTTGACGGTTCCGTTCGACGTCTAAATCGATTCATCGAGAGGTTTTACAGAATTAGAAAAATTCTCAAGAAAAAATAAAAAACCGTTTCAAGGTTCTTTTTTCTTCCTGTAAAAGTAGACTCTAGTCGACTATACTTATTATTTTTTGTTAGATAAATCAGTAGGTGTAAATTGATCTAATTATGCTAAAGGATAAATTAAACTCTACTTGAATTATATTTAACGGTAACGTATGTATCTCTCTCTCTAGATCTTATTTACCTTGACACAGTAATCTCGTGGGAGTAATATTTTCAAAGTCGGTCAGTAACAATAAAAGGGGGCCGGATGGAGGTTAATGGTCGTTAAACGATCGCGATGTGACATATAAACGACTAAGAATTGTGACGATGTCTAACTCGGTATGCTTTCTTCATCTTTGATCAACGTGGTTTTATCTATTAACAATGAATACAGGATCGATACATGATTAATCTTACAATTTAGTTGTTATATAACGTTTTATAGTTAGTATACTCGATTAGATAGATTAGATTATCGAATTTGAGAAAAGAAATGGGCCGTTAAATGATAAGCCTATTGGCTTACGACGATCATTCGATATTGCATTGTAATATTATACGAGACAACCCGCATTTCTCCTAGCTGTCAAGGACACCCAAGTTACCTTCCTCTCTTAAATTATATAAGAATAGATACGCGAGCGTAGATATACATCGAATGTGTCCTATACTAGTTCCCCTATTCCATATTCCTTTTCAAGGAAAGAAAAAGAGATAGTAAGAAAGGAAAAGGGATTCCCCTTTGAAGAAGTTTTTCTTTCGGTTAACTTGTATGGAAATCAAAGGGGAAAATAAAATAGAGACAAGAAAGAAAGGGAAGGAATAAAGAAAAAGAACTTTTAAATCGAATCAACTTATACGAGTTCGTACGTCGTTAGATCAGGTGAGATTAGATCATTTTCTTTCGATCATTTCTTCACGATCAATGTCCATTAATGTTTTCTCATAGATTAAACAAATTGAAAAAATGACAGATTTACGAAGAATATAAACGAACATTTGATCAAATGTAACTAAGAAAAAACAAAACTAGTTAGTTTCATTCTTTCATGTTCTTAAATGTCCTTTACCTCCGAAAGCTAACACACACAACGGAGAGAAAGAGACAGAGAGAGAGATAGTTCTGCCAATATCCACGTACATAAATGAATCCCGACCGAATTAATCGAACATCCGTCTCAATTACTCGGAGCTCCGTTCACGTTCACGTTCACGTTCACGATCACGTTCAAATCGGGATCTATTTCTCGTGCATGTACGTATACATATATAGGAACATGGTCATACATATACAGGTACACGCTTAGGACAAAGATAGACGCATAAGCGTCTCGAATAGCTGCTATAGTAGGCTGACAATTCCATTCCCGGCGGCGATCCTACAGGACAATGCACCCTGCCTAGGATAATTCACTGGAGCCATTATGCCTCCGTCCGGACAAGGGCTTTATTATTGACTTACGACTAATAGTCACGCTGTGGATTATGCGATCGTGCATCTGTGTGCACTACCTGAAATGCGCTTGCGTGTGAAACTCCGTGAGAGATACCCCTCTATCTCCACCCCCATTCCCTTTTCTCTACTCTCACCCATGCCACATACAACTACGCAGCTACGTGGCTCCGATCTATTGCTCATTTGATAGCGAATACTGATTGAACGAGAAACCCTGCGAGACCGATAACCTCCTCGTTCTATTCCTTCTCTCTTTACCCCCTTTTCCTCTTTTTCACATAACTATATATGATATCTTGATATATATTCACGATAAATTTTAATAAGATGGATCGTCGAACTTTAGACGAGATTTCTTTATCGATCAATTTTTTTCCGAACGGGATTGATTCAATTTCTTTTTATTTGTTTTACGAATATATGATATCATAGATAAATGTATTTAAAAAAAAAAAACAGTCTGTGATCAAAGAACGTGGTTTGAACGTCGATCGAAGATCGAGATCTCTGAATAGTGACATCAAATAAGCTTAATCATAGATAGCGATAGAGATAAACGAAAAGGGGTTAGAGAGAGAGAGAGGGAGAGAGAGTGAGTGAAGGGCAAAGAAAAGAGAGAGAGAGAGAAAGAGAGAGACGGACAAGCACGTTCGTTCTACGGTAGACGTAGCGTAATCTGAAAACCAATCATACGGGCTCCTAGCACAATGCGATCCTCTTCGTCTCTCTTCCACGTTACCTCCTCTTGCTCTCTCCCATTTTGAACCGAATCCGATTTCCGCTATCTTCTAGAATTGCGGATTTCCATATTGTACCTGTATATTAATCCGTGGCTTTGACCGGAGTCAGGAAAGGCTGATGAAGTTCGAATGCCGTACTGTCCAGAATGAGAGAGACAAAGAGAGAGAGAGAGAGAGAGAGAGAGGGAGAGGAAAAGAGAGATGGAGAGAAATTCTCTAGAGTTAGAAGATCTCGAGATGTGACTTCTCTTATATGACAAACTCGAAGAACGCCAAGATAGGAATGAAAGAATTTCAAGTTGAAAAAATATAAAATATTTCACAGTTTGTCTTTGTATAGGCCAATGAGAGAACTTTTAAAAATGAAACAAACTGCTTAGCTTGTAGGTACATAAAACTTTCCCATGTTAATTTCTTTCGTTAAAGCAAATTAGAAAGACGAGGCTAGCTTGTGAGAGAATAACGAAAGAAAGAGAATAAGAGAGAACGGACTAACCATTTTTTTTCATAGAAAAGAATTTTCTCTGTTATTTCAACTAACAGATTAAATAAAAACACTCTTTTAATTAGATAAATATTTTCCTCTTTAAAAAACATCATTTTTATAACGTATCCTTACTTTTATTTTCATTTTTTTTTTTTTTTATATAAGATAATTCTTATAATATGAAAACGTGCTAATGTGATATTTCATAAATGAGAATAATACTGCTACGGTAAAAGGATAGCAATTTGGTTCATAGCGAATGCTCAGAAAGCTCTACGGATTTCGTAAATGCTTTTTTGATCCGACAAACGGTCGAGCCTATCGACGACGACTACAGGGGCTGAGACCATATTCTCCCTCCCTCTCTCTCTCTCTCTCTCTATCTTTTTGAATATCTCTACGTATATAGAGTGTGAGAGAGAGAGAGAGAGAGAGATAATTTTACCTCGTCTATCTGCAGCTGGGCTCGAGGATAACGGGAGGGAACTCTCGTTTACTCCCTAGGCGCCAATGATGCCAATCTCCCGTGTAAATCGCGACATATTTCACGACACCACGAACCAGGGTGACTGCTGGGGGGGTTGGTTGGCTTGAAAAGGAGGGGGTGTTGTTGGATGTGAAGGAGGAGAGGGTAGCCGCCACAGACGACGAGTTTTTCTACTCCCCGACCCGTTCCCTTCCCCCTCCCCCTTATCCACTTCATTCGCAATCCGATTTCAAAATCTCGTTCACCGAGGATCGAAGTCGTCGGTGTCGCGGCAGTTTCGTGAATAGTTGCTCGATGAAAACTTTTTCGACTCGTTATTCGCGTAGTTTAACGTGCTTTAACTTGCTCGAAAAGACGGCGTCTACCTTTCACCGTGACATTTCCTTTTTTTATTTTTTTTTTTCGAATCCGACGAGGCTCGATTCGCAAATTAGTTTTGATCGTTCTTTTTATTCAATTATATTTCTCTCTTTCTCTCTCTTTCTTTTTTTTCATTTTTTTAAGCTCGAAACTAGTAAAAGATATTTCTTCAACTCGATCCGATTTTGTATTTCAACGGGTTTTTATAGCCTAGCAATCCGTTGGAGGGAAAACGGAAACGTTTCGTTCGAAGTGAAATTTGTTACGTCGAGCTTGATCTGTCGATTTCTATCAATTTAAATCGTGAACTTGGTTATTCGACCTAGAATCTTATCTTTCTATATGTATAGGAAGCTTCTACTGGTCTTAAAAAGCTTCGAATAAGATCTCATATTATGTAATACCGGACTGGACGAATTCACTTTCAGATTGTTGCAGTACGTTTATCGAAGTATGATGAATATTTAAAAACTTTAATCTAAAAAATACGGTATCGAAAGAAGTAAACTCATTGAATATCATTTTCCCAATATATCTAGCCAGGGCAAATTGTTGTTTAAGGTTTATTTCCATTTTCCCTTTGACGAGTGTTATTTGCCTAGGAAATATTTATTTTCAAAATTCGCATCTATCGTTCGGGATAATAATTAATGAAAAAAATAAAGACAGAGGAGGAGAGATAGAGAGAGAGAGAAAGATAGAGAAGCAGAAGTAGAAGGAGAGATTACTACCCTCGTGAAATTATTTATAATTACAGCGAATAACAGTCAGAGTATGTAATAACGTCGACAGGAAAACCGGACGTCGACCGTATTGCATCCAATTTTTGGAATTATCGACTCGTGAATTCCGGAAAAGGGAATTTCCTGTCCGTATCTATGTGTATGTTTTCCTCTTTCTCTCTCTTTCTCTCTCTTTCTCTTTATATTCGCACACAATACAAGCAGTACCGGCGCAGTCGATGCCATGTTTCGCCACGTGTACCACTGACGGCGAGGGTGGAATGCATCCCTCTCTTTCTACGATAGGAGGAAGGGTGTTTGTTTTCGATACGCTTTTCAACGAACGTCGAATCATCCTCTTCTCGTCGTTGAGACGCTTTGCGGTTTACGACGAGGAACCTATCTCCACTCTCTTATCCATATGCAAATTTAACTGCATCTTCGAGAAAGCAGGTACTCTTCCTTCGCATACTCTACGAGATCATCGTAAACTTTGCCTGGATCGATCCAAACAATATGTAGTTTTCGTCTTTACAAAAGATTAATAATTATCTTTCGATGATTTTTCTTTAATGATAGTTAAATCATTTTAAAATAAAATTAAAACAAACGAAATAACTTCATTTAGTTATTTTATAAATAATTAATTTTTATTTTGTTTCTACTAAGGGTATATCGAAATGCTTGATTAACTTTTTATAGATTCTTCTTATTGTACTATTCGCGAAATAAATAAAAATGATATAAATTCAAATAGTATAATTACTTTAGAAATTTTTTCGAATACACATAATTTCAAATAATTAATTAATTATTTTAATAAAAGTTATATATATATATATACATATTCTATTAAATTCTAAAAATTATTCTATTTAAAGTTCGTATTCTTTAAAAATGAAACAAAAAAAATGATTGTCACATTTTTAATCCTTAATAACGGTGTAAGAAAATTATAAGTATTTCGTTTAACGAATAATCGACATTAATTTTTATATTCTACTTGAAAGTTATTGTCTTTTTTCTTCTAAGTGGTTTCATTAACGTTCGCGAGACGTGTTTCGCCTATGCAGAAGGCGAAAGCTGATTACGAAGGCGTATGATGGTAATCGAGCGAAGAAAGGTAATTCCTTAATTCTCCGCTCGCTCGCTTGCTCGATCCGCTCAATTTAGTGGCTTCGTGCTTGAGAGCTCGCGATACGATGCTTTCCCGTGAGAGGAAGCGAAGAGAAAAAGGAAAGTAATGGAGGAAGGAAAGGGGAAGTATAGAAAATGAAAGAGAGAGAGAAAGAGACGGAAAGAGACGACGAAGAAGGAACAAAACGTTCGTCCTACTACTCGCGAGTAGGACGAACGTTTTCTTCGACATCTGGAAACTTGCAAATTAAGAGATTCGCTTACTACTACGAGGGGTGGTGTCTTTCGATTATTTTCAAGCATTAAAAGGGTCTCCCTCTTCCTTCCCCCTCCCTCTCACCCTCTCTCTCTCTTTTCGTTTTTACCCTTCGAGAAGGAAGAAATTCCACGAGTCGCAGCTTCTTTTCGAACTTTCGACACGGGTTTTACATTTTGTCGTAACAGAGGGTGGAAGAAAGACGAAAAGAGGAAAAGAAAAAGAGAGAAAGAGAGAGAGAGAGAGTGAGAGTGAGTGAGAGAAAGACTAGTATATAAGAAGAAGGGGTGGAAGAATAAGGGAGCCCCGATAGAAGCCACGTTCGTCGTTCGAAGGTGAACCACACCTCGAACATCGTCTCTCCCTACCCTATTTCTCTTTTCCCTTCTATAGTCAAGCTAACCCCTGACGCTATTGGTATTCCACTCTGGTGCGCCAATATTGCGTTACCAAAACGCGCCCTGCAAGTTGAATCCAAGCCGACGACACGCTTTTCTACGAGCTACGTACGAAGAATCGTTTGTAACTCACACCGTAGTAGTCCATTTACTCTCTATCTATCTCTCTTTCTTTCCATTTTTTTATTTCTTTTTTTATTTTTTCATTTTCATATCTCCAAACTTATACTGCTCTCTTGTTTCTTTCTTTTTTTTTTTATCATCACTTCAATCATTTTAATCATTGTATGATATTTAATTAATGACAAATTCTCATCGATCATCGATGATAGATTAAAATAAAAAAAAATGAAAATGACATTCTATTATTTCGATACGGAATACTGACAATTCGAAAGTGAAGCAGTGATCGATTGAACCGTGTAAATTTTCAAATCAGCGTCGTTCGTGAGAGGGCACGAGCCTCTTTCGTGTTAAAGAGAGAGAGAGAGAGAGAGAGATAGAGAAGACAAGAGCGAGGGTCGAAACGTTCTCCCTTGTCTCTCCGTCTCTCTCAATTTCTCCCACCGCACGAGCATGGAATCAAGTGTTTGAGATTATGACGGAGGCTTCGGTCACGTATTTCATTAACCGTCATGCCGTCGCTTCGCGAAGCTTCCAAGAGGGGAAGTGCCGTGGATCTCTCGAGGGTGCAGCTACCTGCGAAATGTGTTTGCTTTGCATTACGTCCCTACGGATGATCCCGTTATAATTATGAATGTCGTTGTTGCTTTCATCGCTAGATATTAGATATTTTCTACATTCCTATTCGTATATAATTAAAAATATTTGTTATTCGATCTCGTTCCTTTATATATTACGAAAGATTTAATTAAAAATTACGATTTTAGTTAATTGTCAATTTTTTTTCTTTCATTTTTTTTACGCGGTTAATAGATTTATTCGAATTTAACATCGAACGTTTATTTTTTTTTATATAAAA
Organism: Polistes fuscatus; assembly: GCF_010416935.1. NCBI lineage: Eukaryota > Metazoa > Arthropoda > Insecta > Hymenoptera > Vespidae > Polistes > Polistes fuscatus. Next base: position 10,086,702 of record NW_025113096.1, read on the forward strand.
ATTATTTATTCGATTGAAAGTAGAAAAAAAATGAGTATTCAAGTATTCTCGTTTGTTTAACAATTTTTTCCCCATCTTTCTAATAATTCAAACTTGATATTTATGTTTTCTTCTACTCCGTTATATCTTCAGACCAGAGTTAGGATACCCTTCCCGTAGGTATCGACAGTAATTCGAATCTTTCATCTTCTTTTTTCTTTTTCTTCTCTTTTTATTCCAAGTCAGAAGACTCATCCGATTCTCGGTCCAGGAAAATTTCAATCTCGTTCGGCCGAGGTATCGTCGTCCTTCTTCTTCTTCTTCTTCTTCTTCCTCAATTTTGAAAGCTTGTCGATGTGGTTGTACTATTTTCTCTTTCGTTCTATTTCTCCTGGAGTCTCCCTTTCGAACATTAGTCGAGTAAAGATAGTCGTGAAAAGGAGAAGGATAAAAAGAGAGAGAGCTAATGGTAGACATAGTCGATATATACATATCTCTATATATATATCGATCGATTTCAACGCACATCGAATGCAGGCTCAAAGGAAATTCACGACTGCTTCCGGAGGAAATTCGCGGAATCCCGGAACCGAGGGCCCTTTCGATTCTAACCAAACACCCGACTCCTTCTTCATCCCCCCTTCTTCCCCTCCTCTTCCCGTTTTCCTTAACACCCTCGATGCTGTCGACAGATCGTACGTAAAAGTCGTTACATCCGATTTCCCAACCCTCTCTCTGTCTCTCTTATAACCTTTCTAAAATCTCGATACTATCGTATTCTCGTTCAAGACCCGACCCGAACCTGGTGTTAAGGGTGGAATAAAAAGAAAATGAGAGAGAAAGGAACGACGACGAGGGTTGAGACACTCTTCTAACTTAGCTACGAAAAGACTTTTCCAGGCTATGAATATATTAGAATCAAACAAAGACACTCCACCAACAACTCGCTTTTCCTACCCCCCTCCCTTCTCTTCCCTATCCTCCTCTCTCACTCTTCCCTCTGTTGGAACACTCTCCCCCCGTTGCCTTTACAGAGAGTAGAGACCTCACAAGCGTTTATTAAACCGTCCTGCAGACGTTTTCTTAAACACTTTACGCGATTCGTCATTATCCTCGAGTGTCCTGATGACGCAGTTTCTTCCTCCTTTGGCTCTTCCGAACGAATCATCTCCTACTCTTCCCGTTCCCTCTATCGTGTCGTCTCCTTGAAACATAGAGGATTGCTCTGGCTACAATGAGGGGTGGATTCAATTAAATTCATACCTCATTCTCTCTCTCTCTCTCTCTCTCTTTATCTTTATCTTTTCCTTTTTCTCGTAAGAAAAAAGTCTTTTTATTTTTCTGACCAATCAAATATTATTACTCGTAAAGTAAAAGCGATTTTTTTTTTTAATCAAGCAATTTCTTAATCAATTTATCTTCATGGAAATTAAATATTTTCTTCAATATGAAATTCGATCTTCGTTATACTCATTATCAGAATAATATGAAATTGTCGAAAGGTGTATTAGAATATAATATTGACTTTATGGTGTTTACGATTTCAGACAGAGATTTGTTCGAGCGCTCTTACCGATGTCATTCACGCTGTCATCAATGGTACGGATGGTTGCCTCTTTTGTTATGGACATGCAGGTTTAGGTAAGTACGAATTCGCGTCTGTCTTAAGTGAATATTAAATAGAATTAAAATTAACCCTTTGACTGGTATAGATGCATATATGCGTTTGGGAAAAATTGCCAGTGTGGTCTATAAACGTATATACGTGTTTGTCAATATGAATGTAAAATAATGTAATGTTCTGCGTGATTATTGTTTTGAGTCTTGTTATATGAAAATTATATTAAGAAACAAAAAGTTTAATTATTAAATTTAATTTATTATTAGATCTGGTGTTAATAATATTAATCAACGGAAACAGTCGCAGTTATAGTAAACTATTCGTTTCCTATAAAATACTTCAGTTAAAAGTATTCAGCACTCAAAGGGTTAAGTACTAACTGATACAATCACAAAATTGATCTTATTGCGTATTAAAAATTGCATTTATAACGCGCATTGTTGAGTTGATAATTATTTTTATCGATATTTTTGAAAAGAAATCTATTATTCAGATTTTTTTTAATACAAAAACGTCATATATTTTGTATCCCATTCTTCTTATCTGCGTACAAAGCAGAATAGATTCTCGGAGAGATGTAAACAAATATTTACCGAAACATCGCTGGCAACGTCTAATCAAGAGAGACGACCATTCAGCAACGACGTGGTACACGTTACAAGAGTACACGACACGTACTGCATACATACACATACATACTAATGTATGCTACGTCTATCTTATGTAACGACTATCACTTCGAAGATTAGCTCGAGTGATAAATATATATGTATATACGTACATAGTAGTATGGTATACGCATATAATATATATTTCATGGCTCGATGTGTTTTTATCTCTGTGTGTTTTCTTTTCCACGTAGATGTTCATTTTTGCGACAACAAAACATAATTGTTATGCATGAAGGATGACGTCAAAGAAAATAATTTTCAACAAACACATTAGAATGACCTTGTTCTTATCTACCATATCTTTTTTTCTTTTAATTTTTTAATACATTTTCTCGCCCTTTTGTTTGCAATTTCTTTTTTTTTACAAAATTTTAATCTCTCTGGAATAAATTTGAGAGTTAGTTCTCGTTTTTGATAACACGTCATAATTTTATGGATCTGCGTGAATTGTACGAACTCATTAATTATTAATTTAAATTTTACGAAGGAAATTGAACAAGTTTGGAAAATAATGGGAATGGAAATAGGACGAATAACGAAACCACGAATACTCGATTCGACATCCGATCACAAGTCGATGCATAATCCTGAGAACGTTTCGATTCTCCAAACTAATCCTGTTAGCGTTCCAAATTTCCCACGAAAGTTTCATCAACTTGTACGATCGATCTTTCGTCAAATCCACGACCTTCTCCGTTTCGATATAAATCCAAATCCGTGAACTCTCCTAATTCGATGAAATCAAATTCATAAAATGGAATAGTAGGAAATTCTACAGGATTTTAACTCGGAGAAACGAGAAATTTATTTTTATCGTAAAGACGCTTTTTCCGTTTCACCAATTTGTCACATTTTTAAGCTCTTTTCTATTCACTTTAACATAAAATAGGAAGAGGGAAAAAGAAAAATGAACGAGGAATACAAGAAGAAGAAAAAGAAAAAGAAAAAGAAGAAGAAGAAGAAGTAGAAGTAGGAAAAGTACGTTGCAAGGAAGAGACGAAAGAGAGAAAGAGGGAGAAAGAAAGAGAGAACACGGGGTTGTTTTACATTTTAAGTAGTGATATCGAATTTGCATGCAAATGCACGATTATGCGAGCTCGGAGACGAGAAAGAGAGGTGGAATGAGAAGGTACCAGTGTAGCACGACTAGAAAGAGACGAAATTCTTGAAAAGAGAAAGTATAGAAGGAGAAAAAGAATACGAGGGTAAAAGTCACCTCCTAGAGGAGGTAGCCGAGAATAGACGGAAATGGGAGGGGTTATAAGGGAGTGGAGAAAGGGTAGAAGAAACGAAGGGATGAAAAGGTAAAGGATAATGTATGCTACTAGGACACGCTCCTTTTCCTTGTACCTTTCGAATCTTAACGCACGTTGCCAGAGATTATCTCCTTTCTCGTTTATTCCTATCGGTGTAACAAGAGAAGAAAGAGAAAGAAGTACGAGGAACTCTTAGAGGCTCGAAGGATTTATGGCAAACTTACCATCGGCTCTGATTAAACTTTGTTAAACTTACACCCACGCTTTTACCGTCTGACTTCTTTACTACGCGGATCTTTTAGACTAAATTACTGTCGATCATATAAGAACGAGAGAGAAAGAGAATCATTTTCAGTGGCTACGTTTTCCTCGTACCTTCTCTTAGAAATTTATATCGGGTTAAGATCGTGAAGGCTGACGTTTCACGAGTTGAAAGGTTAAAGTATTGTATATATATAGGTATATACGTGCATATTCGTGTGCATAGGTGGTACTCTTTGACTTTGCTTTCGAATGTTCAGTGAGATCGATATACTCGGGAAAATGGGTTTCACGCGGAAGATTAAAGTACAGTTAGGTTTGAAATCGATGTTTTCATTTTCAACCCAAGTCACGCAGAGTTTTTTCTTTTGCCCGGTACCTACCTACAAGGTGAATTTTTATGTCGAACAGTATTACGATAATAATCATTAACATTTATTTTCTGTTTTCTCTCTTTTTTTTTTTCTTAATCGATAATTAGTTTGTAATTGTATTGTTTTATTTTATATTATAATATATTGATATATACCTATACATATATATATATATATATATGAAATAAGAATGCTATTGACGACTTTTGTTTATAAGCATCGTTTTCCTTCTCGCTCTTACAATTAGGGAAGAAAATTTGATGGTTCATTGTCTTCGAGAATAATCGCAGAAAGGAACATTTCTTTTCAAATGTATCCTATCGATCCTTCAACTAAGGATATACAATTCTTTTCCCCTCAGAACTGATTCTCTTTTACTCATTCCAATACTTTAACTCAATCGATTCTAACGTTGAAGTATTCTGAAATCGATTTCCTTTAGTGACTTTTATGCGTTCTTTTTTTACGCATTTCACGAAAGTCTTCTTCATGATCGAATTGAGACTTTTTCATTTTTTTTATTTTTTCCTTTTAACGTACTTTAATTGGACTGTATAAAGAACGTGAACAAATTTGAACATCATATTTTCTCTTTGGTATTCTAATTAACTTCTGCTTAGTTCTATTGCACAAATTTGACGAAGTATTTTCTTGAATATCAATCTGTCGGATATATATAGATATATATATATATATAAAACGACAATATGATCGTGAAGTGGCATATTTCTTATTGTATTATAATTATTATAATAATAAAGTGTAAGTCGGATTTTCTATCCGCATTTATACTTTACCATTAATCGTCGTTGAAAAGCCAACAAACTTTTCCAAGTCTCTCCTCTCTCTCTCTCTCTCTCTTTCTCTTTCTTTCTCTTTCTCTTTTATTCTCATTCCCGGTGTTATTAAGTTGGAAAAGTTAGGTCGCTTTTAACGAAGGCACCTGGTAAGCTTATATCAATTTTCGAAGCTCCTTGGATAGAGTTTAAAGTATGACAGTAAAGATTATCGTGAGATATAGATTTCATGAATGCTGCGGCTACTATGTAATATATTAAAAAAAAAAAAAAAAAAAAAATAAAGAAGAAAAGAAAACTAAAGTCGAGAAACAGAGAAAATGGTGACAGGTAGTCGTGCGTGTTACGGTGATAGCTAAAGAAAAGTGTAAAAAAAAAAGGAAAGTAAACGAACTTTCGAGCACTCGCTGTCCTACCGAGATACTTCAGGCGAGTCCTCGAGCAAACCGCTTTTAATCTTTGCTACGAAAGAAAACGTAGTTTTCTCGCTGGTACTCTCGTTTCTCCTTTTTATATCCTAACAGCCCTAACTCTTTGCCGGGGTGTCTAACATTTTCTAACGAAAAAAGGTAGAAAGAAAAATACAGAAAAAAAGAGAGAGAGAGAGAGAGAAAAGGAAAATCGAATAAAAGATACAAGAAGAAAGAAAAAGAAAAGCTAAGAATTGAAGAAAAAGAAAAGATTTACGCGACATGGAAAAAAATGTGAAAAATTTGTAAAAGAAAAAGGTAGAAGGGTAATCGAATGTATACAATTTTCGAAATGGAATCCACCAAGTGTGAGATTTGTGACGTTGGTGGATTGGTAAAAAGTACTGTGTATACGATAAAGAGAATAAAGTAACAAGAATAGAAAGGGAGAGAGAGAGAGAGAAAGGAAGAAAAAAAAGAACGGAGTAACACGACTGGAAAAATACGAAGAGGAAGAGACGAATAAAAAAGAGATAGAAAGAGAGAGAGAGAGAAAGAGAGAACGAAAGAGATAGAGTAAAAAAATTAGTGGGAAGGAAGAGACGGAAATGTTCGTACAAGTGGTGATGGGTATGTAGGAAGAGAAAGAGAGAGAGAGAGAGAAAGAGAGAGATGGATTGATAGAAGGAAGGGTTGAACGATGGAACTTTCAAAGCAACAGATTTTCTGTGCAGCATTTGTCGCACGAAAAATCTGAAAGTGGATGAACGAACAACGGTAGGAGGAGGGGAGGGGTGGAGAGGGTTGGGAGCAGTGTTGGAGGAGGATGAGGAGACAGATAGATAGAAATAAAAAGAAAAAAAAGAAAGAAAGAGAAAAACGAAGGGAAGAAAGAGTGTCGCAAACAGAGTCGCAACAATAAGTCCACTTTGTACTTTGTAACGCGTTGCTAATTACCCTCCAGTGTGCATAACTCTTATGGTGTATTCTTCCTTTCTCTTTCAATATCATCCCCTATATCTACTCTATTTCTCTCTTTCTTTATCCGTCGAATATTTTTCACTTTTTTCGAACAAATTACTTTTTTCGAGAGAAAAAGTATTGTCGTTTGATCAATCGCGATGGATTAACAAACGAAACCAAAAAAACCTTATTAAAAGAAAGAAAAAAAATAAAAAGAAAAGGGAAAAAAAAAGAATTTGAAAGTATTATTAGAAAATAACTTATTCGATAAAATTCGTATAATAATTACACTAACATAAAATTCTTCTCTTGAATTGCTAGAACTTCGTCGTGTATGAGGGTGATAGTTTAGGTTGGTAAAAGGATAGCTTAGGAAGAATTTGAGTCTCTAGTTGAAAAGTTTTTGGACAAAGTAGTAGTAGTAGAAGAAGAAGAAGAATAATAATAAGAATAAGAAGACGGACCGAGACGTACAGGCAACCGTCGAGTTTATCCTACGAAAGCACCAGCAGACGGCACGTTTCCCGGTCTTTCTAATTAAATAACAACATAATTCACCGTCTTACATTAAGACAATTAAATAACGTTTAAGATTCAACGGTGGCGTTCCTGCTTTTCCATTATTTCGACTGTTACCGTTCCAGCCCTCGTTTCGTTCCAATCTCTCTCTCTCTCTCTCTTTTTCTCGTTTGTTCATTCGTTTACCACACTTTCTTTCGCATTTCATCATCCTTCTCACTTTATCATACTATTTTATGATTTTAATAAAGGCGCTTTTATTTCCCTATCAATAACGTTTGCCATGGCAGCCGTCGATCTTTCCAGAAAACTCGGAAAACTTTTCTTACCCTTTTGAGACCGACGACCAACCAACCGATCATCCACTATGTTAATATTAAAACTCGCGACGACGGGACGTATAGAAGAAATATATTTAAGTAATTAATGAAATGTTTGATAAATTATTATGGCAAGGAGATAATTATAAAAATAATAATAATGATTGTCAACGATAATCAAATGACATGTTTAAAACTCACACCTATGGTATCCCATATCAACGTTGATTCAATGAAAATGATTTTACTAGCCTGTATTTGATCCGAATTTGCGCGAGCTTTAATTCACAATTACCAGAAGGTGTAATCGCGCGTTTACTCTAAAACCGCGGCTCGTTATGACGGACCAATCACGAAACGATGAGCTATATCGTCATTGGTCTCTCGACTCATCGACACCGTTTGGGGTTCATTGTCACGCGTTACATCTGCCCACTAAATGGTAAACAAATTAATCGCAACTCCACAGCGTACCGCAAATCAAATATCGCAATTATTGCATCTATCGAACGCTAGTTGAGCACTCGCACTGCATCAATCGGCGTTAATTGAATTTTCACTGAATAGGAAAATCGAGCTGTCTCTCTCCTTGATTAGTATAATCTATGTTACGTTTTTATTTATCTTATTTATTATAGTTTCTAAATTGTTATTATATTATTTGTTTTTAATCAGAATTTAACGAGAATTAATGTCACGTTTCGCGATTCGTATTAAACGACTCACTTATCATGACAATGCTTGCATACAAACGTTTGTATTTAACGATAAGTGTACTTTTAATAGTATTAGTACCGTAGTATTTAGTAAAGTTGAATAAAAGAGGGTTGTTTTTAATACAACGTAAAAAGGAATATAACGATATAGTTAAATCTTTATATATTTCATTTTAATCCTCTTGTTGTTTTGTTAACTATAAAAGATAATTACGATATTTCGTAGATAATAAAAACATGAAAAAGAGAAACACTGGATAGACGTTTAAAAATGTCAAAAAAAAATTGACGAGCTGGTATATTAAAAGAATTTATATTCACGGAAACAAAATTAAATGTTTATATAAAAAGCAATAAAAAGCAATAGAATAACAAAAATGTAAACAAAAAAAAAACAAAAAATATCCGTTGATATTGACAGAAACGTGCTTTTATTTTTCCAGGCAAGTCTCACACAATGTTGGGCACCCCTGAGGCAGGCCACACTTTGGGCGCAATTCCGTGCGCGATAGCGTGGCTCTTCCGTGGAATTTCCGAGCAACGTCAGAGAACCGGTGCCAGATTTAGCGTGAGGGTCAGCTGCGTAGAATTGACCACTGGCCAGCAACAGTTGAGAGATCTTCTTGCTGCTCACGCGAATGGTGAGTACTCGTTAAAAATATTACAACATTTTTACTATTGTATTATTTTATATTACATTATATTATATTATTGTAGGATTCTTTTAAGTTTCATTTATTTATTTAATAATCGCTTATTATCTTTCCTTAGGAATTAAGGAAAGATGAAAGGAAATATATATATATATATATATTTATTTAAAAATATAATTGGATAGAATTGTGTCTATAATCAATTGAATCTTTAATTAATAATCGTCTCGCTTCTTATAATTATCAATTTCCTTATAATAATAATTACCATTTGGCTACCACGGGCCGCTTTCGCGCTCTTTAGATTTCATGTCAAAAAATGTTAGCGCATTTCGTCGATACAAACAATTGACGATTATCTAGCACTACTCAGCTTTTTTCGATCGTGTTTTGTGAAAACCCTACGGTAGCCAAGCGGTTAATAAAACTATCGTCGTACTTCTTAACAAAACTATCTTTACTCGTCATACTTTTTAACAAGATTATTCGTCATACTTTTTTACGCAAAAACACTATTTACAATTTCTCACACTTTTAACTTCTCGTATCGTTCTTTCATTACACATCTATACACGTCATCCCCCCCCCTACTGACTATCGTTTTTTCCTTTCGGCGTATTTCATCTAAAACTACCCTTTCTTTTGAAATCCCTACTTCACGTACTCTTTCATTTCTTTATAACATGACAAAAGAGACAACATTTTGTACAGTTCTATTTTTGAAAAAAACATCTTTAACCATTCTAGAAATATCTACGTACATATTCAATAATGATTGTTCTCTAACATCTATGTCTTAACCGTCCCTTGTTTTTATGTTTATGTACACTTTTCACTTTCGAACTTCTTCCATTCCTACATTATATTATATTATATTTGATATTTGATTTCATTCGAATGAAAATCGACGATCTAATTAATCAACAAACGAACGAGTTTTCATTCATAATTTTATATAGTTGATTAACATTCGTGATTTTCTCAAAAAGAATAAGAACAAAAGGTGATTAGGATCTAGAGAATTCTTGGTTTAACCGGTATTTTCTTTCTCCCTATAATATAAATACTCTTCAAAAAGTTTCCGACTAAATCTTGTTTCGACGAAACGAGGCCCGCCGTTTCTAACCTTGAATGTCGCCGAGGGATGAAGTCACTAGGGGCCGAAAAGTTTCAAGCGGTTCTCTCCTTTCCGTGATGGGGTTTAACGTTCCCGCAATTAATTTGATGCCTCGAACAATGCGGCCAGGTATAATCGTTCGGATTAATTACTGCAGAGTACGTTAGAATAATGAGAAAGAGAAAGAGATAAAGGAAATCGTTGCACGCCCGAATACAACCAAAGTTAATCTTCAAACTCATCCAATTTTCCAATCTTCGGTCTAATCATAGCCTCGTTTTAACAAAAAAGAAGAAGACAGATAAATAAAAATTAAAAAAGAAACAGATAATAATATCAAAAACTTTCAATCGTAATCAAAAATATAATAACCAGTATCGATTAATATCTTAGACTATTATCTGCATCGCTAAATTTCAAGAAAACGATTTAGTAGACGTTAGAAATTGACTGGACGAACTTCGATTGGATATTTGAATCGAATAACGACGACAGTTCGATTAGCCACGTTAATTGGAAACAAGACGTTTCTATTAAAGCTTTTACTTTATATTATTACATTGATGAACGAAATAGTTTCATATTTTAACAAATAAGTTGTTTACGAGCTAAAGCGATTAATTTCATCTAAATAATTTTATCCAATTTTATATATTTAAAATAAATTTCCTAAATAATTAGACTTTTTAACATTATTAAATGAAAATAATTTTTATGACGTTTGATAATAAATCGTATGACGATGTTATATTATTTTTTGTATTGAAGCATGTGAATGGCTTCAAATATCAATAAATTTTGTCATATTTGGTAAAAGAAAAGAGGAGAAGGAAAGAAGAAATAGACGTTAAAGAGGTAACAAATGATAAATTTTTCTTTATAAAAAATCCAACAAAATGAAATATAACCACTTGAATTATATAGCCACAAATGCTATATACATCATAAATCCCGTTAGATTTCGCGCGCCATTTCACCGTTTCTTGTCAAGAAAGTTTTCTATCTCTTAAATGTCTCTCAAAAATTATACGTTCCGCGTTTATTGAAACGGTTCCTTTCGAAAAAGAAAACGGAAGAAAATCGTAAATCGTAATACGTGAAATAGGAAAGAAAATCTCTGTTTTAGTTTTTTTTTAGGATTCTCGTCGATAGAAATAAAGACGATACTTTTAAACGATAAAATATATTCTTGTATATTTCTACCACATTCGATGACGATGAACGACGATCGGAAACGACGAAAGGGAAAATTTTTCACGTTGACTTCCTATCCTCCTTTCTTCTCCTTGAACAAATTCAATTTTCGATGAAATTTTCTTTATATGTACACGAATTCCGTAGAAATACTCTCTCCAAGTTATTTGGTCAAAACATATATGTACGCGAAACATTCTCGTTTGGAAAAATTCGAGGATGATCATAAACGTTGAGGATTCGTCGTAACATGCCAATCAACGTCGTTTTTCTTTTCGCATGTTTCGTACGTGGTTGTCTTGACAAGAATGAGAATTGTCGTTGTCCGACTATCCAAGATTCCTCGACCGAAAAAGATTCGAGCGTTTGAGGATTTCTCGAGACTGGTAATATGCATGCAGAAGAAGAAAAAGAAAAAGAAAAAGACAAGGAAAAAGAAGAAGAAGAAGAAAACTGACCGAGGGCTGATGAAGGGTGATGGAGAAGGAAGACGAGCAAATGCATAAGGGTGGTATTGGCCTCAATTTGGTTTCTTCTTCACGGACCGCCGAGTGGACGAGGTGGTCCGTAAAATTGGGAGGGCCAAGATCATTTCCTTTTTTCTTTATTCCCCTCTTATTCTTCTTACTTCTCTTTCTCTTCTATCTCATCTATCCGTATACATCGTTTCCTGTGTTTCTCGAAGAATTGCAAAAGAGGAAAGACTCGCTGAACTAATAAAGACTCTTCTTCGTCTTTTAGTATGTTAGATGAAAACAAAACAAAAAAAATATATATATATAGAGAGAGAGAGAGAGAAAAGAGTCATGATGCACTTACGGAAACTATTCGCAAGCTAGGGACTCAGGAATTCTATGAAGAATGGTTCTATGACTCTGAAAATTAACTTCGACCTTTTCCTCTTCTTCCTTTCTATTTCTCTATCTTAGTACTCTCATACTCCTTAACCTCTCGATAATTGAACACTGGAATTGCCAGAGTAACGTCGGATAAGAGATAGAAGAAAAGATATATATGTGTGCAAATCTATAGGGTGTCCCAGCTGAAGGAGTCCACCTAAATATTTTCTTTTTTTTTAATGATATAAAAAATGTTTAGGACATATTGTGATTAGCTTCGTGTCTTTTAGAGTCTTACAATTTTATCACATTGAAGGTCATGATACAGATATATTTGAATATATCTTTTCACCCGCTACAAAGTATTATAAAAAAAAATACACGCTTATGTAGGGTAAATATACAGTATCCATAAAAAATGACCTTAGAAGAAAATTTGTTGTTTGTCCATGATATACTTCTTTTGAAATCAATCAAAAAACACGTCTTAAACAATTTTCATATAATTAAAAACAAATAAAATATTTAGGTAGCCTTCGTTTGCTCGGACACCCTGTATACCACGCACCTATAAAGTGTCTTATCTTATTATCGAGGATAGTTAACCTATCTCAAATACTATTACTACTTCTGTCTCGCTTAGTATAAGATAATCGTAGAAGATAACGGAGGATATCCTGAGGAATACTAAAGTCGGTTTAAATACTCGGAGACGTAATTCTTTTTTTTTTCCTTGGCTTTTTCCTTCTTTTATGATCTCTTATTTCTCGTAAAAAAGGAAAGACGAATTTCTTCAAGTAGTTAAAACCAATTGATCTGGTAAAAAGAGTAAGAGGATAAAAACAGGTGATTTTCGAAGTAATTACGTCTACGTGGAGTATCATTCGTTCGATTTTTCCATCATCGACGTATGCGAGATGCAAGGTAAAGTGCGGAAAGGAATGAGGTGAAATAAATGGGAAGAAATTCCTGTCACGTTCGAAGTAATCGCGATCTCGCGTACCTACAACCGAGCCGGTTTGGTTTCGTTGATTTTCTCCTCTCTCGAAAGGCGATCTAATGAAGAGCCGGTGCAATTAATTTCCTGGCTTATTAAATAAAGTAACTCGTGTCTTTCCGGAATCTCCTATTTGTTCATCGTACGAGGTCCTATCTCTTTCTATCGTACACTTGTAAATCGTTTTTTTCTTATAATAGGATTCAAGTCGCTCGACGATATTTCCTTTCTATTTCCCTCTATATTTTGCTCCCTTTTCTATCTTTTCGTAACCGCCTTATTCCTATTCCTTTTCTTGTTCTTTTAAAAGCAAACTCATTTTCTAGATATTTCAATCTCTAGAAAGAGGATATATACTACCATTCGAGTTAACTCAGATTCAACTTCATTTCGTTATCTAAACTTTTACGTTTTCTTATACATCGTTTACAGTCCACTTTGCGTTCTGTTTATATTATTTTATTTTTTATCTCTTTTTTTTTCTCTCTCTCTCTCTCTCTCTTTCTTACTACTTTGCTCTCTTTTTTGTCTTTACTTCTCGTTCTCTTGAGAACTCGATAATCCAGTCTGGTAATTATTGAAGTTTTCTTAAGCACTGAAAACTCGTGGCATCTTTTGGATAATTCAGAGATAGTAGGTATTAGAGATAGAAAGAAGGAAAATTTTCTTCTCTCTCTCTCTCTCTCTTTCCTCTTCGTTTGCTGATTCTTACTTATGTTCCGATTCAAGCTTTCGCCAAGTCAAATTAATTGTAAATCAGATTCACCGTTCATTCCGTTATTTACAACGGAGTCGTGATTTCGCGAAGATCCGAGAAGTTTTCGCTTTGAAACGTCTTCTCGCGTAGGAACCGTCCACCGGTTTTAATTAAAGACTACATCCGCGAAAGTTTCAAGATTAACGAGTCGGATCGTTTAATTCCAAAATGCTCTTATCGCTGTTCAAAAATTATTACGGCAAATCTTGCGTTTAACATTACCGACTCGTGAAAATATTTCGCTAGAAAAATATTTCCAACGTGTTATTGCGAAAAGAATAAGAGAGACAGCAAAAAAAAAAAAATAGGAAAAACCTTTTGAAGTAACGTAAGCCGAACAGATAGGACGTTAAACCATTTGATTATTTTTACGTATCAATAACGTTATTGATCGACCATCGCGGTCTCGTGTGCTGTATTCACTTTTAACGAATGATGGACAACGTCCAGTTGTTTGATGACCACAGATCGATATATGTGCAACTACAACTGACTACATCAAAGTCGTATATATATATATTTATTTATAACCCTTTGCACTCGGCGCCGTTTCGGACGTTACCTATCAGCAACTCACACTACTTTGTCGAGGCAACATAGATATATTCTTGAGTCGTCATATTATATAATATACCTTTTGAGTTAAGTATGGTATTGTGTTGATGTTTGGTTTATCTGAATTTGTGGACATCAACGAACACATATTTGCAAACAAATCAGAATTTATTTCTTATTATTTAATACAGTGTGATAAACTCTGAAACAGTCCTTAATATGCATTGTTGGTTTATTTTTGCACATTACACAATAATAACTTGTTACATGCTCTACACCTGGTGTTTTTCCGTTAGAAAAAAAATAAAGTCCTGTTTTTTTTTCTCTCACATCGGGTATATGTAATGTATTTATTAAAAGCGACGAAATATGAACGAGAAGCTTTCGTTAACGCGTTTAGAAATGTCTCGACAAAAAAAGAAATAAAATAATTGATCGGAAGGGTCGCGGAAAGAAAAATCGAGTGATTAAATAAATTCTAACAGGTGAAATTCAAGGAGAAAGTTATACCGTTATAAATACTGTTCGACCAAATGAACGAAATAATAATAATAATAGAGATTATATTAAGGAAAGTTCATTTCTTAATTGTGTTCGTCGTATTATTATAATGTGTGTGTGTGTGTGTGTGCGCGCGCGCGTCTGCATTGCTCTCGAATTATTGAAAAAAAAAGATCGAGTAATCGTGATCCTCGTAAGTAAGGTTTTATCGTACGGTTGAAAGAGGGAGTAGAAAAGAAAAGATCACCGTTAAAATGAGTCAAGTAAAAGAAGAAAAGGAAGGAAGGCAAGTCGTTAAGAAAACGACCCGTGAGTCTCCTTCTCTTTCTCTTTTTCCGTTCAGAAGAATTAGTCGTGGTCCATTGCTCGGTACTATTTTGTCGAAAGCCACCACCCGGTATACCAAAATGACGCTTTTCTTTAATTGCCCACTGCAAAGTAGATCCAAGAAAAAGAAAAAGAGCAGAAGAAAGACAGGGAGAGAATAAAGCGGCAGCTGCCTATCCCCTCGTAAAAGTTACGAGCATACTTTTGGTAAGCGTTAGCGTTCTATTGCGTTTAAAAAGAGAGACAGAGAAAATAAAATGAGAAAGAGTTGAAGAAATTCGAAAGATGTCACTAGTACGAAAGAAATGGGACAATATTGTGTATATTACAATAGAAACGTAAAAATATTCTATTTATTGTTATATAGCACGTAATATCTTATTATTTATCTAACAATAAAAACTAATTTTAATAAAATATAGGCACGTATTAAATATATATTGTGTATCAATTTTATATTCAATAACGTAAGATAAATAATTAGTAAAAATAGAATGCATAAGATATTCAGAACAGAAGAACATTTATTTAAATACCTTAACACCTTCTTTAAAAATTATAACTTTCTTTATGAATATTCGACGATAATTATATTCTCATTTTCAAGAAATAGAAGGAGAATCTTTTAGTTCTTCCGAGAACACCCTTGGCGCGAGAATCCTAAGAATAAGAGGAAGAAAAGCTTCTAGCGGAACTCGCAGTACCTCCGTTCTATTCTTCTTCTCGCCATTTACGAATCTACGTGAAGCATTTATTTTGGTAAACGTACGACCACGTAAAATATGTAGACTTTGTCTCTGGTGTTCCCTCAGGACCATCTTACCTAAGTAGATAGAGGGACGATGTTTTCACTTTAATACGAGAGATCCGAGCATTCCTTAATTTTCTTCTTCTCCTGACACTTTGTTTCTTCCTTCTTCGTTTCCTTTAAATGTCACCCTTGATATCGTGACACCAAGTACGTTGTATGAATATTTATAAAAAATTACAAGTTATTTATCTTAGGTGTAAATTTAAAAATAACATTGTTCATAATCTTTGGTGTAAATTTAAATATTAAATAATAAAATGATATAAATGACATTTTTGATAAACTTCAAGCAGTTACAAGAATGATCTTACAATAATATTTTTTTAAATTTGAAAGTGTCTCTTAAATACATTAGGTTCATGGAGAAGTTACGCGTGTTCTTTGAAATTTATTAATCGTTTACTAAATTTACGATATAGATTTTCACAGAAACAAAAAAGAAACAAAAAAGGTTTGCTATTGAAATCTTTGACCATGGGTCATCCAGATAACCTCCCTCGGGTTGTAGAAATTCAATAAGGTTACAGAAATCGTGATAGCCAATGCGAATGAGAGAAAGGGAGAAAGAAAATACACTCGCGGTTTTACGGACATTGAATTTCCCAGCACGATGATATATAAATATAATAACACTGGTCACGTTCGATTTCATTCGAAAGTAGCATCGATCGCACGTGTATTAATGCATGCGTATGTGTATGTGCGTGCATATATATATATAAAGAGAAAATTTTACGAAAACGTTATCTCCCTCGAGAAAGGGCATGCATTCTGGCCCCTCGACACCGTTTCGAAATGGCGAAACAGATCTTTTTTACTGCCATTCTCGTTTTCCTCTCTGTGCACGTTTCTTAGGGGGATCGAGATTCTTGGACTTCTCGTCTTCGATCACGACTTAAAGATTTTTTTCTTATCTTCCTTTTGTTTTTCTCTTCTTTATTTGCCTTATCTTTATCCAAGCCTCGATATAAATCAAACAAACTTTTGCATACTTCGAAGCACGATTTTGGTGACACATGGAAGTTGAAAATATTCTTTCGTCTTCCACTTCATATATTACAAATTGATTTTACGTTGATTTCGGCATTGTAATATTTTCTTATAAATAATTATTATAAGAAGGTTATAACAAATTATATAAAAAAAAAAAGCTAATAAGTATAGAATTCGAATTTCGCAGGAATAAAAAAAAAAACGCGAATAAAATATGAAGAAAATAGAGCAAAGAAGAAGAAGAGGGTGTGGCGGATCTTAAATGGCGGTGTCACATCCATTACACGTCTATATATTTTCCGGTCTACGGTTCGTCCTACCTTCGCGGAAGATTTCTCTCCTTTTATTTCCTAAGAGTTTCCGCGTCCTTTTCCGCCCATCGTTCTCTCCTTTTCTCGTCAGCCGATGCCAGCTAGCACACCAACAAACGCTTGTGCTGGCTGCTGCTGCACAGATGCCGGCAATATTACTTGCTCTGGTCCCTTTTATGGATATTGCCACGCGACTCTGCCACTATATCTTTACGTTCGTATGCTCGTATATGTAATAGTTTAATAATGTATATATACTGCGACAACCGTACTTTTATATATATATATGTATTGCAAGGAGTATAGCTACTTCCAAATAAAATAACGAAAAATTTCACGCTAAATGAGAATAAGAAGATAAATTTTCCGAAGCTAAGGTATGTTTTCTATGATACTCTATCAATGTACTTCGTACTTTCTATTTTATTATAAGGATTTCAATTTTTTTTAAATCGTTATATATTAACGATAAATAAATAAACATGATTTTTATTGGATATTCAATGGGAATATATTTGTGCAATTTTATGAATAAATTTGATCGTTTATACTTTTTTTTAATTCTTTGCGAAAGTATTTTGATTATGCTTCCATAGTTGATTTCATGTTCTACATTTTCTAAATAGTTCGATAATAGACACAATTGAACAACGTCATTTTGTTGGATATTCAAGGATAATATCTGCAATTTTATGAATAAATTTTAGTCTTTTCAAGTTTCGGACGCTTCAAGATTTTCGAACACTTTGTAGTCCTTTATTGCAGGGGTGGGAAGATACTTGATTATCCCGACAATTTACAATCTCATGAATATTAATAACTTCTCTCTTTTTCTTTTTCATTTATTTAGAGAGTCTAAATTGGGGAATTTTAATTAACAACAATGGCTAATAACATTAGATCTCTCTTTTTATGTTTATATATATCTTGTTCCTTACAAAATTCCTTCCATTCGAACGAGAACTAAATATTTCATATTTCCATGTTCCTATAGTGGATTATTTTTGTTTTAACTGTAAAATGAAATTTTGTTGTTAAGATCTTAAAATAAACGTTGAAGCTTAGAAGAATACTTCGATATTAACCTAGCAGCAACGGGCACCGTTTGCTTGGGATATAAAGTAAAGAAAAAGTGCTCTCTTACTTGCTGCTCATATCCTTTACGATCGACTTCTCGCGAACGAGAAGACACGAGGAGCCGTCTCCCGAAGACAGTAAAAGACTAATTGGCACTTTACGTTAAAGATTATCTAAATAACTCATAATAATCGTGAAAAAGGAGACACCATTTTTCTTGTTAAATCGTTTCACTCGAGACAGAAGAGGATATATGATCGTATAAAAGTGATATCGATTGCAGTTGGTAAAGACCGAGGTCGAGTATAACGGCAAGAAAAAAAATCAAAGATAGATTTAAAAAAAAAAAATTTATAACTTCTGAGGTTGAAAATACCGTAGAACGTTCATTTCTGCTTTATCTTTAATACTCACTCTCGTGTCAATCGTTTTAATGGTCTTAAAGAAACTATTAAAAAAGGTATATTATTTTTCATCAGTGGAAAAATAAAAATATAATAATTTAATAAAAATATAATATAGGGATAATATAACAAAGATCATATAAAAATGTTGTTATAAATTTATTAAAATTTTTTTAACGTAATTGTACGATAGTATTCATTCGTAATGAATTACTTAGATATAGTATCTGTTATGAAAATTGATGCACATTTAATTACTTATAATGTCATATAACAATCACTTTCATACTATTGTAATTATTAAATTTTATTATTCATCTATTGTCATATAAAAAGAAGATTTATTTTGACGTTTAATATTATTTCTTACATATATTTTATCTCTACGATAGTCGTAAATAATTTACAGAGGTTCGTATATGTTCTTAGAAAAGCTCAATAATTTAACGACCTCGCATGAACCGATCGTGCATCTTTAAATGTATACATGTAAGTTCGCGAGAAAGCTCTTTTTACGAATCGTAGGATACGCGTACTATCGATCGTTCCCTCTCCATCGAGTTTCCTCTGTCTCTACGTACCTCATTTCACGTCGTGATTTCTACCAGCGAGCAAGGATAGGATATATGAACAGAGTTGAACGCAAGAGAGAGAGAGAGAGAAAGAGAGAGATGTCATCGCGTGTGCATGGCTTTACGAGTCCATCATCCACCTTTTGACCCTACCATACGTTAAAAGTTGTCCAAGAAAGCGTAAAATTAAGGTAGACAATTTTGATTACATTTTTAAGCAAATTAGAACCGTTCAAATGGATTCGATTTGTTTATAATTTAACGAATGAGCTGTTATATTTCATAATATTTCAACTTTCTTTTCATGAAAAAAATAATTTTACGAAGTCTAATATTGTTTTATTTACTTATTTCGATATTAAATCAAAAATAAAAAAAAAATTTTAGAAGTAAAAACACAGATTATTTTTGTTTTTATTGCTCGAAAAGAATTCCAAAAATATTAATTTTTGAAAGATGTTTTTTTTATTAAATTTTTTTATAAAATTATGTAATTAACAATGTTAAAGAAAAAAGAATAATCAAAATAGGCAAAACAAAGACCTATTATTCATTGATGTTGTTTAAGAATAGTTTGAAATGGCTGGATTGTGGAAAGATCCTTACACTGAATCTACAAACAAACAGATCTTAGAAACTTGAACGCAGACTATTCCGAGCAAAACATAAGATCGATTTTCCTGTAATTGTGCTTTTACCTTGATCACTATTTACAACCAAGTTTCGCATTACCTTGATTATTCGCATTTCGATTCGTAGCCAGTACCAAGCCGGCTCGTACTACCTAACAGTACGAGTTGTACTATATCGGCAACGCGATAGCGTCCGTGATAGTACACGAACTGTATCTCCACCGAGGTATCTTTCGACGTTTTATCGCCGTCGTAATTCAGCTCGAGACAGCTCGCGAATACCTTGGGCCTCAGCCGGACCAATTTACTGCCCTCCGTTTTGTCGATACTCCTGCACGCATTCCGCCGTACTGTGTTCATTTCCGAAACAAGAATTGTTTCTTCTAAAGGAGCAAATAAATCTTTAATAAGAAAGAAAAACAATTGTTTTACGACAACGACATTATCTCTTAAACACTAAACCTACCACGCGTGATCAAACGACCGTGCCCTATAATTTGTAAAAATACGGTAATTTTTAAAAACGTATAAAATGTTTGTTCACCATCCAATTGGCTAAAATCTCATTCGATATTAAGATATATGTTTTTTTGTTTTTAAAGCGGTAGGAATAGGTATATATTATATGAAGTGTCGGTAGGTTAAGTGTTAATTGTAAAACAAAAATTTGTAATATATATTTAACTTTCTTTTTATAAATTATCAAAGAAAAAAATTAATATTATTTAAATAAATAATAATAATGTGTAAGAATCAAACTCATGGCATAACTTTGTTTTTTTACTTTTCCAATAGAATTTACAATTAGGTCGAATCCCCTTATTGTTTGTTTGTGTAGTCTGATAAAAAATTTGGTTGAATTTATTTGCAGATTCAGAACAATCGCCGGCCGTTTATCTGAGAGACGATCCGCTATTCGGTACGTTACAGTTACAACAACATAGTGAGCTCCGAGCTCCAACTGCAGAACGTGCAGCTTTTTATCTCGACGCAGCAGTTGCTGGCCGTCAACGAGAAGATGGAGATGCTCATATGCTCTATACGTTACACGTGTATCAGTATAGCGTCGCAGGCAAGGGTGGTGGTACGTAAAGCTCTCTTTATAAATCTATCAAAAATATTATTTTATAAAAACTAAGAGAAATGATAAATCGCGTCTTGTCTCATTTAATTAACTCTTTGCACTCCAGATAATTTTTTATTATAATACGATGACGTATCAAGGACTTCAAAACATTTTTGTAATATCGTTAGTAAAAAGAAAGTACAAATATAAAAAGAATGTGTTTAAAATTTTATCTATTTTTTTTTTAAATTTTCTGTCTATATATATATATTAAATATTAAACAAAATTCTTTAAATATTATTTTATTCCCATCTTTCCGTCGCCTGACACATATTTTGCGAACCGAAACTATAATTATACACAAAATAGTCGGCTGCATCGTCGACGAAGTACTGAATTAACGATAAATTATGTTTCACATTACGAATGCCATAATAACGGGGCGCTTACGAAATGCTAAAGGGTTAATTAAAAGTTATAACGGAATTATTATTTTCGTCTCTTCGAATGAAAACAAAAATGTGAATGATATTAAATATTACATTAACGTAGATAAACAAAAATTGTAAAAAATATCTTAAAATATGAATGGCATAAGATACATGGTAAGATAATGTAATTATCTTCATTTAATAGTTGCCGGCGGTAGAAGCAGACTACATCTCATGGACCTTGGTAATTCCGACCGTGGCAAGTCGTCCGGTGGAATACCACTTTCAGGTCTGGGAAATATTCTCTTAGCCATTTTCAATGGACAGAAGCATTTGCCGTACAAGGAGCATAAGCTAACCCAATTACTAAAGGAATGTCTTGGCTCGTTAACGTGTCATGCAGCAATGATCGCCCACGTGTCTCCGAATGCTCAGCATTATACCGAGACTTTAACGACCGTGCAGTTGGCATCGAGGATTCATCGAATGAGACGAAGAAAGATTAAATTTGTCGGTGGTGGTGCGCAGGGTACCGGGAGCGGTGGTAGTTCGGGTGAGGAAGCAGCCAGACAAAACAGCGAGTGTGATCCAAGTTCCAGTGATCTTTCCGCAGACACTGTGATTTACGTTGGCCCAAGTGCCGACGACGCAACCGATGGAGAACATCCACCAGTTTATATTCCCAGTTTGAATTCCGGTGACAATCGTTGTGCAATGGGTCGAGTACTCCGTGGCTCAGCAGCTGAGAGACCTAGTAAGATTCCTGAAGAAAGAAGTCCAGCACACAAGGCCACGAAAATATCGAAAACATTAACACAGACAGCTTCGAAACAGACTTCACCTGCTCACAGTGCCACGCCAAAAGCTAGTCCAGCACGGAAGATATCTTCGAGCAAAGTTTCCAGCTCAAAAATAACTGACTCGCCGAGTAGTAAGATTCCAGTAGCTGCTTCAAGTGGTGCCTCGGATGAACAATGGATAGATGGTCCAAGAATTTCAAAATCTAAGGTTGCCGAAGCTAGACACATGTTGAAGGATTCTCATCATAAACGAGAAACTTGGATAGACGGACCGATGCAATTAACAAGTCCTCCACTCTTGCCACTTCATACGCAACAACAACATTCTTCTGGTTATGGATTCATGGATAGTCATAAAAAGAGTATGATAAGAAAATGGGTAGAGAATCAATCGTCTCAAATTCAAAGATCTAAGCACGCGCAGTTGCGTATGGAACCATTAAAAAACACTGGACAATCTTCTCAGTTGAAGGAAATGACGACGTTCAAGAGTTGTTCTGCCACTGTTGACGATGACGATACCTCTTTATCAACAGCTGAGAGTGATAGTCTGAAGGCCAACGAGATCGAAGACATTACTGAAAAACTCGGAGCGAAACTTAATCTTCTAAACGTCAAGTCGAATACCGATTCAGGATTAGATCTAACAGCAAGCCCAGTTATGGATGATAGCATTGATAGAGGAAAATTAGATCTTCCCGAGGATGAGGATGACGACGAAGAGATAGTTGTACCACCTCCCTTACCTCTGATTGAACCTCTTAGCAATGGAGTTAGCAGGGAAGTTTCCATGGAAAGTTTGAATCTTTCTCACAAGGACATTGTATTACCATCCAGACACTCCCTCTCATCCGAAGACGAAATCTTAGAAATTGTTGAGGTGGAAGATTTAGAACCAGTGCCAATGCAGGACTCCTGCCTTCAAGTTACGGAAGAAGACATTGCCATGTGTATGAGCGAAAATCCTTTGCCAGAGAGCGATCAAGAAGAACATCCTTTAAGAATTCTCAGCCAGGAAAATCTTACAGTTGTCTCTACATTTACTGGTAAGTTCTTTATCGTCAATCTTCGTATCATTTTTTTCCCCTATTTATAATAGTCTATTAAATCGTGTAAAAAAATTAAAAATGGAAATAATTTTGCTGAAACATAATTGAAAGTACGTAAATATGGAAATTAAAATATTTTTATTAAACACTTTAATGAAGAAATCTTAGAAAGATTTCATCTTAAGACTTAGACTGAAAAAAGAATAAAAATAGTTAATTCACATTTTTTGTAAAAAAATAGAGATACTCTAATTCTGAAAGAAAACCATAAACACATTTTGTAACTTTGTACGAGATCAGCAATTGGATTTTTTGACCAGTGTCTAGCAAAAGACAGTAACTTCGAAAGAAAGAGGAAGAAAGATGGAGGAACTAAGTTAGATGTAATTACTTACCCACCTCAGAAAGGTTTTCTCTTTTTCCTTTCGTCCTTTATCTCTTTACTTTCAAAGGATACATACGGACAGCCAGACTTTTGCCCTTATCCACTTTCCTATCCTAAATACGATACGAAGCAAGAGATATCAAAAGAAAATAAATATCCTTTTCAGACTCAATGTCGGTAATGTCGGACACGGAACGCTACAGATCTCACTATCCACCCCCCGTTGGTTCTGGTGTAATGCCGAGGCCATATTTCGACCACGAGGATTTCTTGGAACAAGAGACTAGGCACAAATTCGATCAGTTGGCAAGACTTCACGAGCTTTACCAGAGCAAATTAGCTCTTGCGAATGTTTCAAATTCAGCGACGTATCAAAGGGAGAATTCGTCCACTGTGAACTCGCGAGAAGCTCCATGTAAGTTTCATTTTATTACCTTGAACAAAGTAGAAAGTAAAAATTTCTTTTCAAAATCTATTAGTAGATCAACTATTTTTATTGTAATAAGTTCAAGTACATAAGTTAATATTTTTGCCTCGACCACATTCAAAATGTTCAAAATTTTATTTCTTACCCAGTAACCAACAAAACATCCTGAATTAATATTTTGTCGATTCATCAAATATTTAACACGTAGTATACACACATAACAATAGTCCAATTGTTTTCGTTACTAACACATGACGAGCAGCCAGGCCTAATTGTTCTACAGCAAGAAACAAATTAACGCAGGACAAATTCCAGCCGCCACCGTCTTCCGTCCGCCATCACGCTGTCAATCCTTGTCCCTTACGGATGTCTTGTTCAACGACAATGCGAGCAATCATGGTAGTATCTACAGCGAGCCCGCATACATAGCTGGAAAGTCCGATCAGGAGAAGATCTGTGACAATTGTCGTCAAAGTATGTCAAGACCAGCTACAGCTTTTTATTGGTATCCAAGTAGCGTCGCTCATCTTGCCAGTCCTAGAAGGTACTGCGGAAAATTAGGCGAGTGCAATATCTCTAGTCTGAGGCATCCAGATGGTGCTTCGAATCCTAATTTAAAAGAAGAAATCGAGAGGATACCCGGAAACGGTGCTTCGGGTTCGGATCCTGAAGAGGAATACGTGGAAGCAAAAAAACTCTTCACTGCGGCGGAGAGATCGGAAAGAACAATAACGGGCAAGTCCGATATCGAGGAGGACGTTAAAATTCAAGGTACAAATCTTCAAAGTTAATAGACATTTAACAGGCAAAAATGTACTTTTCTCAAATATGTTCTCTAACTTGTAAACCATATTTCAGAATATAAAATCTTACACATTTGAAGAATGTATTTTATTTTTCAGCACCATCCTCCGGTCGAATGCAACGAAAAATCCTAAGTCTTGGCTCTTCTTTGGGTCTCAACAAAGAGGGTTACGAATCCGATGCCGATTCAGCAGCAAGGGTAGCTAAATTATCACCAGCTACATTATCCAGACATCGAGCTGAGAGTTCAGGATACGATAGTGTTGTCAGAGACAGTGAGACCAGTAGTATCGCTAGTGATTCATCGAGACAAACCAGTGCTCTTCAAGAACATCAAGGTAATTAGTAATTAGCACCGTGTCGTTGAAGATTGACAGTCCTAAAAAGATATTGTCGATAATCCGGAAAATCGACGAAAAAAAATCCTCTAAAATTCTTCCCCCCGTACGATGTTATTCTCTTCAGGTGGCGCTCTGGGCGTTCTAACCTCGACGTTGTGCGGGTGTTTCAGCGGTGGAACGGCGGGTGGCAGGGCGCGTGCTCCGGGCACGACTTCACTCTCAGCAGGTGGTCCGGCGGCATCCGGTCGGGCCTCCACCGCTGCCGCCGGGGATACTCGTCTACACAGGCGAGGACGTGGACATCCTGGACAAGCGCGCGCGATTGCGTTCGGAACCACGTGGCACGATGTCCAAGATACACAAACTGCGACTGCGCCAGCGCCTTCTTAGGCTCGAGCTGAGAGACGCCAAGAAGCGCCTGATGGTTCCCGATTGTCGCTGGAGCTACGAATGTTAGTATTTTGTTCTTTTAAAATAATCAACTTATCTTTATCACGTCTATGAATTTAACGGGTATTTAATTGATAAAATAAAAGAAAAGAAATCACTTTATTAAGTAGTATATTTTTAATTTATATTACTCTAATAATTAATTAATTCGATAACAATAACTAAAAATCTAGAATCGACCAGATTTACAGATTTGTCTTAGTCTTATACTTTAAGATTTTTATAAAATTATAGCAAATGTTTTGTTAATCATAAAATAATCTTGTTGTTGATTGTTACAGTGCACGTGGAGGACAGCATGGATTGGCGTGACCCGTCCTTTCTCGAGGCACTCGAAGCTGAAACTTACATACTTCAAAAACGAGTAGAAGCTTGCAAGAGTCATGTTCTCTTAGTCACATGTTTCGATTTCTGCCCTAGAGGCTCCTCGGCGAGTAACGCTGCTTCACCATCAGAGATAAAAATCACCTAACGCAGATTCGGATCAGCGCGCACGACCGCGTGCTGATCGATACCGGTTAACCGTCTCTTAAATGCGTCTTCTTCTGCTCCGCCTACAATCTTAATCTTTTGTTTTTGAAGATTCGATAGGTTGGAAATAGAAAAAAGAAAATAAAAATTAGTGAAGTGAAGAGACGAGCGAGGTCGTCGAATAAATGCGTCAACGACAACGACGCCGATGTCGCTCGACTCCGTCCAGAATAGCTGTTATGGTTAGTCAAAGAATTGTCGTATCCTCGTCTTACCATCACACGTCGTTATTATCCTTTGTCCAGTTTAAGCGCTACGAGAGAGAGAGAGAGAGAGAGAGAGAGAGAGAGAGAGAGAGAGAAAAAAGAAAGAAAAAAAGAAAAAAAAAAACAAAGAAAAAGAGTGAAAACTGCCTACTCGATGTTTTAACCTTTCAATTACGAAATTACAGAAAAAGAAAGTCATTTTTCAATCCATCATAATATTATCTCCTTTCTCAAGCGTCTGTAATTTATCTTATATATCATTGAATATGTCTTTTAAAATATATAAATGCATTTGAAACACCGTATAATGATAACTTTGATTTTCGTAGATGAATGGTTAAAGAGATGGCAATGTACACACATGTACACATCGATAAATATACCTACGTACGCGCACACGCACGTGTCTTCTTATTGGAGTTGTTAGAGACTATATCGAGTATATAAATATATATAAATATAGTATATATCTATGTATTCGCGTTCGAATTTCCTCGGTTTTTTCTTAAAATGGCGTACGTCGAGTTTCAAATGACTCCCCTCGAATCGAGATAGAGTAGCTGTTATCACTATGATTATTATTATTATTATAATTATTATTAATACTATTATTATTAATATTATTATTATTATTATTATTATAATTATCATTATTATTATTGATCATTGTTACGAAATGTAGAGCGTTCAATAAGCAATTATCGAATTTTATACATGTATACATATATATATATAAAAATGTTTATATTTAATTTATTCATTTTGTACGTACAAAAGGATAGGTGCTTCGTTCATTATTTTTAATGCGTGTATCGTTCGTTGCCTTTCGCATTTCAAGTAAGTAAGAAGAAAAGAAAATAGATTCGCACTGCCGTTGTTGATCGATCGGTAATAATAATAAATAATATTACTGACAAGAAAATATTCCGACGAGCGAAATGTAGCGTATATCATAAAATTTAATAACGAACGAACGAACGCTCTGTTGAGTCTTTTTCCACGTATCGTTCGTTCTGGTCGCGTTAGGCAATAATAATTCGATGGATGATCCGTACTACCGTACTGCTCGATACATCAATGATAGAAAAGAATAAAAATAAACAATATACAACTTCCAATACTAAGACTGTTGGCGAATATGCCAATTTTTTAGCATTCATCAACGATGAAGACACAAGAGAGAGAGAGAGAGAGAGAAAGATAGAGAGAGACGATCGATTAAAATTCTCACAAAAAATTCCTTCTTCGATTAGATCATTAAATGGGGTAACTTATACGATTAGAAACTCTCCGTGAAAAGTATGCGATGATCTTTTCTAACAGAGAACCAGATTATTTCTCCTCGGTGTAAAAATACAAACCAAAAAAAAAAAGAAATAAAAAAGGCAACGTATAAATATCGAAGTTCGATCGTTATCATCATTTAAAGGTCTCGATTCACGCTAAGGTAGACGAGTCATAGAAATAAAATAGGAAACTGCCAATGAGCGACATGCTACTGCCAAAAAAAGATAAGAAAAAAAATAATATGAAAGAACGAAATGAAAAGAAGAACACGAAAAAATCTTTTTATACAACTTAAGAATTATTGAGACAAAAATTTTTAATATATATATATATAAAAAAATTAAATAAATAAATGAGGAACTGCGACCGCAAGCGAACTACTTAAAATATACACGCACGTTAAATTCAAAATATTATCGTAGCTTTAATTGTTATTAACAGTTATCGCACTTCGTAGAGCTCTGTAACTTCACGTAGAAAGACGCGGATCGTGGTGAATACAAGATGAAAATAAAATTAAGAGTAAGAGAGTAAGATAATGAGAGAGAGAAAGAGAGAGAGAGAGAGAGGGAGAAAAAGTTAGGAAATTGTGTTGTAAAAATGAAACTCGTTAGACGCGTGCAGGAAAAAAAATGACTCGTTCGATGGGGAAAAAAACAAAAGAAGAAAGAAAAAATGGAAGTAAGAAGAAACAAGGTTAGAGTATGTAGTTAAGAGTTTTCGAAAATATCGACGTTGAGAATATTTAAGAGAAAAAGCAACATTCGGTGTTAAGGAGTAGGCGGTGCCGAAGACGGGGAGAATGAAAATAGGCGGGATAAAAATAAATCGGTATAGCAGTAGGCCAGTAAAATGCAAAAATAGAGATTCCAGCATTTGAATGCGTGTCGCGGCGAACAGAGATTCGATAACTACCAAGAACTTCCCCCATTTGTTCATCTTTATTCTTGTTCCATATACCTACCTCTTCAATTTCCATCATACATTATGTATATACAATAATAATATATGAATGTATGTACGGTGCGTATGAATGTATGTATGCATGTATCTATGTATGATCGAATAAGCAAGTATGTTCGATGAAAAGAAAAATCGAGTAAAGATTTTAGCATGAATTTCAAATTTTATTTTGTTTTTCTTTTTTGTCCATTTATTTTGTTCTATTATATTACACATATTTTCACAGAAAATGTAATTAAGAGAAAAAGTCACGAAACGTATGTAATATAAAGAGAAATTTCGATTCGACACACGTAAGTAAGTAAGTAAGTATATATTTACGTAAATTCGTAAAGAATATATTAAAAAATAGTAGGGTGTAATAAAGAGTGGTGGGGAGCGGTAAGCATGATTCTAGCTTTGAGATCACGTGCGTAGTCTTATTTCGACCTCAATCCTTGTTACACTTGTGTACGACCCGTCTTATTCAGTATAAACAAATCTTTTGATTAACGAATATCAAGATAGTACAATAATGATAAACAATGATCTCTTATATTAGTTATTTTTTTTAGTAAGAGACTGATACGCGTGTGTTGAATGCAAACGAAAAAGAAAATCGCTCTCTTCGCAAGAATAAATCAATTCGTTCATTGTTAATATTTTTAAATTTATCTTTATTCAAACGAACGAACGAACGAACAAACGAACAAACGAACGAACAAACGAAAGAACGAAGAAAGAAATGAAGGAACGAACGAACAAACGATGATGATTTAGATTTCCCGATCGATATTTTTCTACGTTTTTTACATTTTCTTTTACAAGAATGATCTCAACCTCCAACAGGCGCGAGGGCTTCCACTAAACTCAACAAAATATAATAAAATAAAATAAAATAAAGACTATAAAATACTTTCACCTTATCGAAGAACAACAACCTCGAATTTATAAATTTAATCATTTCCATTCTCTCGTCGTCGCCGATTCGCGCATATCTCGATCGGAATGCAACTGCCAAGAAGAGAGCGTGTGTCGAGTCCGTCTACCGTGAAAAAAAATCAATATCAATAACGAATAACAGTAATAATAATAATAATAAACAATAAAACAATGATCTAAGGAATATAATAACGGTAACGATTAAATGATTAAAACGGTATTAACGCTCTAACGTCCCACTGATCATAACCACGCGTCTCTGTATATATATTATACTACTTGTACTATATTTATATTTTATATGTACAAATTAGCCATGTAATTTCTTGTAATAAAGACGAATTTGCAACGTAGATTGTCGAGAGGAAGATTGAACGATTTAAATAGAAAGAAAGAGAAGAAAGAAAATGAATATAATGAGAAAACATTTTTTTTTATTTCGTATTTTATTTATTAACTAATTTCAAATCTTATTTAATGGAATTAAATTGAATATGCTAATGTAGGATTCAACTGTATGTAATGTTTGTTAAAGAAATTTGTCTGACAACTATGATATAACTAATGGATATTTAAAAGATTGAAAAATCGAATAATGAAATGACGGGAAAAAAAAATAATAATCATAATAATAAGACCGTTTTATTTCTTCTTTTTCTGCTTAAGAAACATTCATCGTTTGGAAGAAAAAAAATAAAATAATGTAAACGAACGATCACACAATCAATCATCCAATTAATTCCCATCTAATACAATTTCTTCTTTTCTTTTTTTTTTCTCTCAACTATCGTTGTAAAATACTTATAAGGTAAGGAAGATATAAAATTATCTAAAAAAAGAAGGTATGTCATCGAAAGAGTTAAGGAAGATTAGACTACTCCTTAGATATTCGGGACGCAAAGTGGATTATCCTTGGAAGTGAGTTAGGCCGAGCAACGAGAAGGGTCGATGATTAGCGTAATTAAAGCTATAAAATCAGGGCCAATGATACGTATCGTAACACGTAAGGCCAACGAAGCCTTGGCATTTGAACGATTTTAACCGAAGATACAATTGAATTTAACGTCAAGTTAGTTAATCATGTAAAATATAATAGATGAACGAAGATAGTGTATCATTTGCCTTCATAAAAAACCTGTCCTTTAGAAAATATTAACTTTGTTCGGCGAATATGCTCGATCGCATCAGCGACGATTAAAATTGTACGAGACGGTATGAATTTGACGTGGAGGTGGAAGGTGGGGGGGAAAGCTTGTCAAAAGCGTTTCACGTTGAACGTCAAAAACACCTGTCGATGTCAATTAGATCGTTCATTGTTATTCGAAAGATCATTTTATCTTATCAATGTACTTACGTCCATAGTAATAAATCGCATAACGACAATCATTGAATAATTATCTTAAGAATGAACATAGAAAGAAAGGTCGAACGACTCGGTAGACATCTCAGATCGTCTAATCATTCAATATCGCATCTCTTACATTAGCTAATCCGAGGACATTAACATGTAAACGGTGAACTACCGCGTTGCGTGTCTTGCTAACGTTCTAATTACGCGTGGGACATATTTTCTACAGAAAAGACTCATACGTAATGATCCAATCGTTATTTTTACTAAAATTTTTCGAAGTTGCATCAGTTGTCTCCTTGAGGAAATATTTCTACATAATTAGTAATGGTAGTAGGATCGGCAACGATTATTAACGTTGAGCTTTGTGATAAAAAGTAGTCCATCATTCGTAGCCGCTCGAAAAGTTTTCATCATTACAACATAGATAAAAAGACG
This sequence comes from Polistes fuscatus, assembly GCF_010416935.1. NCBI lineage: Eukaryota > Metazoa > Arthropoda > Insecta > Hymenoptera > Vespidae > Polistes > Polistes fuscatus. The sequence goes on from NW_025113096.1 coordinate 10,117,777, forward strand.
AAACGTGACGAGATATTTAAGATAGTTATATAGATTTATTGAGTTTTATTAACATTTTTATATATATATATACATATACCCAGACAATATGTTCAACATTTTTGTAACAAGTTTTAATGCTAAAGATTCGCGCAACACGTTAAGATATAAGTACATATATCTTATGTATTTATCGTTTCGCAATAAATCATAAATCCTATCGACGTTAGTTTTTCGCAAATAAATAGGTGTACAAATAAGAAGAAATAAAAAAAAAAAGAAAAGAATTAAACGTGTACATGACTAAAGTAGAACTTTCCTTTTTACTTAAGTTTGCCGAATGGACGAGAAGCTTAGCCCTTTTATTTATTCGTCTGGATGGGCACCGCGGCAAGCTGCCAGACAAATAAATCTCACGCACATAGGACGACGATGAAGAAGAAGGAGAAGAAGAAGAAGAAGAAGGAAAAGAAAGAGAAAAAGATAGAAGAGAAGAAGGAGAAGAAGGGGCAGGAGGAGAAGTAGAAGGTGGAAAAAGAGGAGGAAGAGGAGGAGACGCCTTCGTACGTTGAAGTAAAACGAGATGATGCTTTCCCGCGTCGTTGAACGATCTAATCGTCCATCGTCCTCTCTATCCACTTTTCTACTACATTGTCGAGAAGATAAATAGAAAAGGAGAGGGATAGATAGATAGAGAGATAGAGAGATAGAGAGACAGACAGAAAAAAAATGTAGGTGGATGTAGGTTGAAATGAAAATCTTTTTCCTCGTTGTCGATTGAAATCTAACAAGAGTTTGAACGTAGGTAACATGGGGACAAAACGAAACTAAAATAAAAAAAAATAATTTAAAAAAAGAAAAGTAAAACGCATGAAAGAAAGAGGGAAGAGGATTGATCTCCGTGAACGTTCGACGAAATTATCGCTTGGCATGAAAAATAATAAGAAGAAGAAGAAACGAGACGTTGAGGCTGCTGCTCGGAGGCGGCAGATTAGGGGGCGGCAAGAAGTAGAGAAACGAGCGAACGCACGAAGAAGAAAAAGAAAGATAGACAGACAGATACAGTGTGTGTATGTGTGTGTGTGTGTGTAAGAGAGAGAGAGAGAGAGAGAGAGAGAGACTCGCATGAGCCATTTTCGAGAGAACCGATCTCTCGGCAGTAGCGTTAAGACAGTCCGAGAGAATGGCTCGCGACAAACGTTTCACCGGCGTTTCGTGTTTGGCCCTGGTCATCCTCCTTCTTCTCGTGCCATCTTCGCATGCTCTCTCCAAGAACGATCTCTACCCTTACAATGTTCCAGGAGCGAATGCACTCGAATACGACGCCAATGGGATTCTCCAATCCATCGAAGCGATTCTCAAAACGCCTATTGTTTTTTACGATAAAATCTACAATAACATATTCGTGAGTAAACTTCGAATAATATCTCTCGTAAAACTATCTACTATTTTTTTTTTTTATCATAAACTTTATCAGTATTTCAATAGGAATATTTGAGACTTCGTCAAATCTCTTAAGTCATTGTCCAATAACAGCTTAATTTTCATTGTTAATTATTTCTTGGTTTTTATTTTGTTTTCTTTTTTGGATTAGACAAGTGTTATTTTTTATCCCTACCAATTTATGATCAATATATAACATATACATATACACATACGACATACTTTAAAAATAATATATATAATAATAAAATAATATCTACTATCTATAATATTTCGTATAAAAAATTTTCGAAGAGAATTTGTTTGCTTAGAATAAAATATGATATCGGTTTTATAGTCCGTTTGTAAATAGAGTCTTTATTAGTGAGTATATTTAGAAACTCTCTAACGTCCGATTCTTATTGGGGCGAGTTCGTGTTATTCTCCTCTGTAACACGAGCTAGACGACCGATATTAATTGTCGACTTTGTTCTCTACGATAATTTCGACAAGATTTACTTCAAGACGACTCTATTACCTCGCTAGTCCTGATAATTCGAGTTCTTCGAGAGTAACGCCACCATAGTTTGACTACGAGTATTATTAAAGCAATAAAGTATATAGGAAAGAAATGTGATTAATTTAGAAAATTTTTTTTTTTATAATATGTTTTTATATTTATCTGCCTCATTTATATATATTTTCTTACTTTATTTTTTATTTGGATTTATATATAGGACTGGTATCCTAATTTAATAATATTAAATTTTGCTGCTCTTCTATTTTCTCGTTCTTTCTCTCTCTCTCTCTCTTTCTCTTTCTTTCTTTATCCACATATATTTATTTCTATCTTGTTCCTACTTCGTAATAATTTCACTTCGCGAATTTATTTGTAGCATCCGTTCTATTTTTACGTCGCGTTTTCGAGAGACGATAAAGTTTTAACATTAAAATTCCTGAGGAAAAGAAAAAGAGAGAGAGAAATTTTTCCGTTCTTTGAATCATATTATCGTAAATAAGGAAACATATATAGCTAATATATTTGGTTATGATTTAATTCTTATACCAACTAGAAATATATATGTTACCGTGAAAGACCGAAATTGAAGAATGTCAAGATTCACGTGATTGAATGTCAACACATTAAACACCGAATATTTGGTATATTGGAATATTCTTATACATTAATATTTCAAACATATCACCAAGCGACCTTGTGAATCTTGCCATTCTTCAATTTCAATCTTTCGCGGTAATATATTATTTACTGACCAATAACTAAAGAAAGAGAAAATATATGAGAATACAAGTGTCATAATTAAACAATTCGTTAATATCAATTTCATTCTAGCATTCGGGTAACCGCGAATATTTGTTCATCCTCTTAATTCGTCTGCTGGACTAATCTGTCGTCATCTTCTAGCGTGACACGAATTCATTGAACGTAATGACGGTCAAACGGCTACTTGTAGCAATTGTTTAATTGTACTGGGTCGTCGTACGGGTCCAGCCCTTTTCTAAGACATCTTAAAGAGAACTTTAACACCTTGAAATACGTCTTCGAATACCACATCCTCGATCAATTTTACTAACAAATTTTCATTCCTTTATATCTTGTTTATAAAAAGTTGAAAGATTATAGAAAATTCAAATTTTATGACTTGATAAATTCTTTAAAATATCATATCAAAATGGTTCGGATAAAAAATGTTAATAAATAATTCACAACAAATTAATTGCTCGTTGAGAACACAACGTTGACATTCCAAAGCAAGAATATTTTGCTTTGGAACATGTTTCGTAATTTATATTCATCTAGTTAACCATTTGTAAAGTTTTACTTCGAATAAAAATAACTTGAACTTATACAGAATATACCGAATTATCATATTCTTCCTTTTGCAGATAGAACAAATTTTTGCATTGTTTGACAAGCTTTGCCATCAATTAGGGTGAGTTTGCAGTTGCATAGTTGAAACTACGAGTAGTTGTATAGCTACACAATTAAACCGATGTACTCCTGGAAATATTTGTAATAAAGTTATAACTAGACCCACATACCAGTTGTTATTACGTGTACCCTGTATAGATAATGAATTCTATTTAAATAAGATTTAAAGAATAGATAAAAGAATCTCTTGAATAATTTCCAAGTTTAAACGTCGACAGTACGTTTGAATCAGCGTCCCTGACATCAGCGTCCCAAACATCGATAGGCGGATATGTTTAAATACACAATTAACAACAAAATTCTATAGGGCCTGTTACAATAATTGTGATCTCATGGAATAGCAACGTACTACGTAGTAGCTAGTAGTTCTTATGAATGAACGTTGATTACGTACTATGCCGTTCTGTCTCTCTTTCCTTCTTTTTCTTTTGCTCTTAAAGTGCAAACCTAATTGAAAGATTAATCTCTCTTGCATCGGTTTATTGCGTCTTAAGACGTATGAGCTCATGCGTGGAAGCGTGACGGCCTGTTGCGTTCATTACTTTTTCCTCGTTAGATAGAATCGATTCCGTCAGAATTTATTCTCTACTTCGAAAATCATCATCCTGCGGATATGTATTGTCTTATTGTTTAAAGTATAAGACAATGAAAAAAAAAAAGAAAAATAGTACAGCCTCGACTTTTATGTTTTCTTTTACGATAAAAAATATCCCATCGAAAGATCTATTTTTATGTTTCCCTTTTTCTCTTCCTTATTTGTTCTTTCTTTTGTTTTCTGTTTTTTCTTTTTTTTCTATGCAAAATCTGCACACCATTTCGTACAAACGCGCGAGGATTGCACCCTTTGTAAATCGCACGTAAATGCTTTCAGTCACGCGTTGCAACGTGATTGCGATCTGTCATGCGTCGTTTCCATTCATCGACACGTCAATAATTCAATCGTCCGCTAGAATGATCGTCGCATTATTAATCGACGTGCACGTACAAATACGTACCTATAAACCTGCTGTATATACATATATACGTGTATATTATACACGTTTGTACTTATATACATAGGACAGGTTCATGGTCGTGAGTTTTCGTATCTCCATTCGGCTCGTATTGCTTCCTCGTCGAAACAAGAGCGAGTCGTTTAGAAACAAAATTACATTTCGCGTGTATTAGGATCACGGAAAAAATTTCCTTTTATTGTTCATTTAATAAAAATAGAATAATCGTAAAAAAAGTCTCGTCGATATTTTCATTATTAGAAATGCTTTTTTTGTTTTAAATAATCTTAAACACAAGTACACTCGATCATATTGATCAGACTTTTCAAAGTTTCGAATTTCGAGAAAGAAATTATTCGATCGATTAAATTTTTAACAAAAAATAAGATTAAACGTTTAGTATTCTTATCATTTATTTAAGAAAACTTTCAATTTATTTATTATTTTTTATGCACGATTTATTAAAATTCTTGGTAAAACTAATCATATAGTTTGTTTAAATTTTAAAAATGGTGATATCTTTGTTTCTTTCTATTTCTTTTTATATACAAGTCTAACTTACTTTCGGTAGAATTAGTATAATAAACGTTAGATTAGAATAACGGGTTAGAGAGTAGACAATAAATGTCTACGAGTGTTTACACGAGTTGATGCAGTCTAGTCACTTTTAGTTGTATGTATGTATGTATGTATGTACATATGTTGGTATATGTGTAATAGACGATTAGACGTTAACGCGGCGCGTGGTCCAACACTGCAAAATGCTAGCAATTAGCCTTGAAGCTTTCCCACATTAGTCAACGTTTCTCCGGTTAAAGTGAGAGAACAACGTTGAGAAATTTCTAATCGTTGCGTTTATGTAAATTAAAATCGAGCTATATTTTTCGTTTCATCAAACGTTTTGACGTTATAAAACAAACAATATCCAATAAAATCTAAACGATCTAATTTTATCTAATATATATTCGTTTCATTAAATTCATTTGAATAAAAATAAAAATTCTTGAATTAATTATACTTAAAAAAATTTATTCATATGTTTACCGTAATAAGATAGACATGCAAAATTTAATGAAATAATTTCAATTCATTGTAAAGATTTAAAAAAATAAATGCCTAATAAAAATTGCAAAATTTACAATTTTATATAAGAGCGAATTGTATGAAACACCAGTAAAATAAAAAGTTAAATAATTCGATTAAATAATATACATATTCGTATTATTTATTATTGAAGAACGATCGTAAAAATGATTTAACAAAATATCAACAAGAAAAGATTAAATTTCGGGATGCAAAAAAGCAATTTTGATGACGTACGACGTGACGAATTGATTGACACAGATATATATCGCGATATATACATTGACGGGTCTAAAAAGCGACGTTCTAGTTAGGAGCAAAGGCTGCCTACACGACAATCATCTCCGATTCCGTCCGTTATCGTCGACGATTCGCAGTCATCAAAATGATTGCACCCGATTACACGATTGCGTTAGCGCGTGCGGCATGCGTTATCATCGTAGTTCTCCTCATACAAGTTTTACGTAGATACTGCATCATCAGCATCATCAGCATCATCAGCGAAAGAGTATCGTCATCGTTTTGTCTTCGTTCGAACACCCTCCTAACACCTAACATTCTCTCTCTAACACATAAACACGCTCTTATTAAATTGAGATTAGATATCGGAACGATGACATTTCGATTAGTCGAATATTTCAACTGATAAGACGATCCTTATGATCGTTCAATTAAGAATAAACAAACAACCCAACCATCTGAGAATTCTCATTTATATTTCAACAACGATTTGAATATTGATTAGAATAAATATTTATAATAGAATAACTGAAAGATATTTGAAAGAAAATAATTTGAAATAATTCATTATATTATATATTCGTATAATATAATTAATATAATAATAAATATTCTCTATAATATCTATCATTAAATATTAATAATACAAATAATTTAATGTAATAATAATTATTAGAGAAGAAAATTTTAAAAGGAAAATAAGAAAAAATCAATCGGGATAATAATTGTTTCTAATTTGAATCAATTTATCTAACAATTATTAAAAAAAAGTTTTTCAATGAGATTTCAATATATCGAAACATACTATGCGACATTTTCTTTTTTGTTTTGTTTTGTTTTCTTTTACCTCTCTCTCCCTCTCTCTCTCTTTCTCTCACTTGAAATACTATATTACTTCCTTGCATCCTTATCTATTTGTACAGTTTTCTCTTGTTCATTCACGCTTCTCCACTGCGATTATCCTGACATGAGTGTGTGTCATCGGCTTCGTTCTGACCTACGACCCCCCCGCGATAGCACCGACTGAGATAGCATGATCAAAACTCACACTAGTCTTCGCTAATACGTGAGTAACAAATCTTTCAAATAATCGAATAGATTTAGACGTTTTAGAACCTATCGTCCTGTAAAATCGTTTTTCCAACTGTTTGTTAAAAAAGAAAAATCGAAATTTCTCAATAATTTTAAACTTTATTTACTTATTTTACATAAGCGACGTTTATCAACGTTTTCCTTTTTTCATATTATAATAAACAAGAATAGGCAAAGTTTTGTTAATAAGTTTAATTGAAAAAAAAGGAATGTTGATCTTTTAACAATTAAAATCTAGGTTCATTTATAAGAATGTAGGAACTTGTTATGAATTTTAACGGTCTTAATTGAAGCATCGAATTAAGGGCAAGAAAAATTTAGGCCACTTTTCGAAGGCGGCTAGAGAGATTAAAAATAAAGAAAACAATTTATTTTGACTGTCGACTATGGTCGGTCTTTACTCGCAATTGACGATACGGAAAGATACGTTTCTTCAAAGTCCGATAGCGATTGTATACAAAAAAGTCACTCTATCTACATATGTCACATGAGAACTTTCTAACGATAAGTAGTCCTCCTTTTACTTATCCATGGTCAAATTTCTCGTGAACATATTACTCGACGTAAATACAAAAATTCTATTAATTCTAATTTTTGTTATAATATAACATTTATCACGGTTCATGGAACAACGAAGTTCAATGAGAATTTTATTATCCCATGTTATGATTGGAAAAAATATATTTATAGAAAAAAAAACAAAAATACTAGTATAAACGAATAATATTTCAAATAATTGAAAACAAATCATTATTGAGAAATGAACGACAATTCATCGGTAAGTAATACAATAAAAATTTAATTCCGATGAGTCATTGAAAATCCATAGAAAATTTCTGGTAGAATCAGATGGAATTCGTTCGTGATAACAAGGTCCCACGTGTACAGTGAAAAAGATAGAAAAAGAAAGAAGAGGGATGAGAACATCTTTCGAGGGAGCTTTAATGTCGTCTCATTAACGAGAAGGAAACTTTCTTCAAGAAGCGACAGCTGCGTCTGAGCATCAATTTTGAAGACCTTTCGTTGATCGACGAAAAGAGAAGAGGAATGGTTGTTAAACATATAAGAAAAAGAACGAGAGGGAGAGAAAAGATAGAACGAGGAACGAAGTCAAAGCACGTTTATGCGAACGCAAACAACCGTCGGTAAGCGTCGGCTAACTTTGAACCGTCAAGCGTTGTTGTTGGGTGAATGACATCTCGACGCATTGGAACGCGCTGAAACGAAACGCGTGCTGTTGAACCTTTCTCTCTCTTTCTCTTTTTCTCTCTCTCCCTCTCTCTCTTTTTCTGTGTACGTCCTGTAGAGCTCGTTTATCGTGCCTATCAATTGTCACCGTTGAATTTTGCTCGTGGCACGTGCTGACAATTTACCTGTTGACCCAACCTTCCCCCCTCCCGTCTCTCTTCCTTCAATTCTTGATATTTTTGAGATTGTTTTTCTATTTTCTTTTTTGATCAATATTAATTGTTTTATTTTTTTTTATAATTAATTTTTTTCCCCCCCGAGACAGAAAAATGTCAGAAAGGTAAATTTATGTATATTCTTAATCGTATTTGCCGTGGAAAAAGATGAAAAAGAGAAATAGAATAGAAGTAGGAGGTGGGAGGAGGGAAACGAAGAAGAAAAGATAGAAAGGGTCGCTGGTGGCTCTTTACAAAAAAAATGATCCCTTTTCTGTGCCACAAGAGGATAAAGGCGAACGCTCTTTATTAGCTTACGTTGGATCCTTCCAACGTTCTCCTGGATTTCCTCGAGCATTAAACATTAACTGCTAGAGATAATTCCTAAAACGGTATATAATCATTGTGACTGGAATAACGAGTTTTTACTTTAATTAATGTTAAATAAAAGCTCTTATAATAATTATTTACATATATTTGTATATTTTTAACTCGTTATTTATAAGAAAAATATATATTTTTGTCAGATATTCGATATAATAAACACTTCCTGTTTATAATTATTCATAATTATTTTTATTATTGGTTATTATAATTATAATAGCAATAAGGTGAAAGTTTCATCCAATCAAAAGAAATAGAATAAAGAAATAAAAGAATATTCGACGTTTCATATACGATAGACAATTTGCACTTATATTTACAATCAGTCAACAAAATGAGTATGCATTTAGATTGTAATCAAATTTTAATTATATGATTTAGTTATTGGAAAATAATTGTCCTATCTTATTCCATTCTTGTAAATTAGGATTATTTTTCATGCGTTGGATATGGTTTGTGTGTCTTTTTCCTATTTTAATTGTACATTTGAAAAGGTAGTTCCGCATACGTACGAGTTCAAAGGTCTTTTTCGCTTAGCGGAGCAGTTTGAGCAAAAGACTCGTTAGTTCGGAACGCGACTCTATTGTCTTCTCGTAGGAATCTCGTTTCTTCGGTAAATGACATGGTGTAGTTCGGTACGGGGGTACAGACACGATGGCAATTACGGTCATTAACGAGTAAATGCACGCCAATTGAGTCAGATATTTGATAACGTCATCGCTGAATTTTCAAACGTCTCGCGGAATTCACCTGACTATCGCTACTTTGATTACTTGCGTACTTAAATGTGAAAATTCTTGAAAGTCAAGCCATTTGAATAAGTTTACCTTCTCGCGCGCGCGCGCGTCGTTTTCAGTTGTTTGACTTTATACTTTGATCTTTCCTATTAAAAAGTCAATCTCGTGTCAGCTTTCGTTTAACTATTTTATTCGTAATTGATCTTAAATTATTACGATCAGAAAATTAAGTAGAAAATGATAAAATTATAATTAAGAAATTTCAATATATCTTCACTATATCATAATTGAAAGAAAAATCTTCTCATCTGCTCAGGAACGGGTTAATCTTATTGAAAAATCTATTTAAATTTGTTCATTCTACATTGAAAGAGAAATCGAGAATAAATCATATATCACGATTTATATTCTTGATTTAAAATTACTCTAATCGGAAGATCAATTATTCGATAAATATGATAAATTATATTTAAGAATTGTTTTCAAATTGATTTCTTTGATATCGAAAAAAAGACTTTTGCCGATAATTGACGTATACTTTGTTTGAACGAGTTCAGGTAAATGCAAACGGCGTCCTATCATTTGCACGAGCAATGCAAAGGTTCTTTAACATCGCTTTCCCATTGGATGATCCGGTGATCGCACCACTCTACACCCACGTCGATACGAGAGCATCAGGAATGATTTATTGGGCTGAGACGGATTCCCCGGAGGTTATTGCGAGAGCAGGTGGAATGATACGAAGCACGTTCAAGGATGCGCTTGATTTCGAGCCGACCCACGTTTTCTTGGCAACTTGGTTAGATGTTGGTTATTATAACGAAAAAAGCGATAAGGTGAACGTTCAACATTTTTCATTTTACTTAAAAAAAAGTAAAAACATAAAATAAAATTCAACAAAAGTATTTGATACTTTCTATGTAATTAAAAATTGTTATTTATATCTCATTTCTTTTCATTCTTATTTTTTATATAGAAAAACATAATAGAAGATTAGATTTATTATAAAATTCAAAAATTTGTATTCGAAAAACACAACGAAGTGATATATATATAAATGATTTTTTATATTTATTATAATTATTTGGATAAATTAGCTAAATATATTGTATATGAAATAATTAAACATTGTGAATATTAAAAATACTACGAAAGATTGTATTAACGATTTAATTTGTTTGTAAGATAGTACTTATATTTTTTATAAATAACGTGTGAGACCGAATGTTATATAATTAATCGTTCGTTTGTAGGTGAATACTTATCAAGTAGCCATCTCTTCGAATGGCACACATTCTTTCGTTGAATTATTATATCCAGAAAATGGAATCCAATGGATACAAGCAGAGTCACATCCCAATGGATTGCCAGATGCCAAAGCTCAGGCTGGTTTTATGAGCGAAGGTCGAATAACAACATTACAAGGTTCGGGCACTGATCAGATTCAAAATGCAGACAAGTAAGTCTTAGAAGGATGAATTGGAAGGAAAGAAAGTCATTATATTACAATTAGCACAGTCTAACAAATTGATATCTTCTTTTTCAATCAGATGGTCAAATATTAACAGACCTGGTCACTGGGCATTTCAAGTAGGACCAATCGATGAAGGTGAAGATATCAAAGCTCCTGATAGTATAGAAGGTTATTATTGTCATTAGAATATAATTTAAAAAATTATAGTTTTTTAATCATAAATATAACGAAACGAAAATTGTTTCGATTAGATACCACAAGTGGTAGTCGAATAATGAGTTGCAGAACCGGTGCCACGACTTGTCACAGCAAAGCAATTTGTATTGACTATGAGGTTGGCTTTTGTTGCAGTTGTAAACAAGGATTCTTTGGAAATGGAAAATCTTGTCAACCGAATGGTAAGTTAATCTCGCGTGTAACTTAATTCTTATCTCTTAACTTTTTTTATGTTTATTAAAAACGTCAAACTAAATTTGTACGTATTCGAAACAATTTATGTGCCAGTGATGTTAGAGATTTGTCATCTGATCCTTTGAAATGAAAGAGATCGTTTTACGTAGTTACAATTTAACTGAACAAGACTCTCTCGTGTTTTTCGAGTTCTTCTCTGACTACTAATTGACACCATCAAAGAAACGTTCTTTGATGTAGCTCATCACTCGAGAATAAGAAATCTTTTTAAATGTCGTTTCTTCGAAAAGATCTAGCTTAACACAAAGCAACACTGTTTTCGTCGTTGAACAGATAAATGTCTCGTAGTAAGTACTCGACTTACAGTAAGTTTTCTCTGATCTATTCATAGTTTACGAGATCTCTCCGTTTCTTGGTAGACACTCGTAAAATGTCGGTCTTACAATTAGAGTACCGTGAAAACTTTTGAACATTTCTTTTGATGAGTGTAACTTTAACGATTTTTGGAATATATCCATAGTTCATTTTGTATCTTTTTTAAAAGGGAATGTAAAAAAGTAATGATGTCTGTAAGGATAACAGACGATCCCAATAGAGCTCTCTTTTCCTTAAGATCGATTTTTCAGACGTGCCTATTCGCGTCATTGGTCGTATTTCTGGTAAGATCAATGAAATTGAGTTTCCGTCGAGGGATCTTCAATGCTACGTACAAACCAAAGATGGAAGGACATACACTGCTTTGTCGAGGATACCAGAAGAGATAGGCGCAAGTTTTCAACTTTTGAGTAATCTTGGTGGTGTAATTGGTTGGCTATTTGCGAAACCAATTAGTGAAACTAAAAATGGATACGAACTTACAGGTCTGAATATAATGCATTTCTATTTAATCCTTCCTACTTTACGATCGAATCAATCTTTAGTAAATCATTCTAATTCCAAAGCTATCTTCTATCAATTTATTTTATTTTGAGACAACGAACTAGTTCGAATTTACCATTCAATTACGGATTCTCAAAGTTATTTCTAATCGATTCTTTTAGTTCTATAACAAATAAGCTGATTAGAATCAATCATTTGATATCCCTTCAGGTGGTCTATTCAATCACACAGCTGAGCTTCTTTTTACGTCCACTAATGACAGAGTGACCATGCGAAATAATTATCAGGGATTAGACGTCTTCGGACAATTGAAAATGGAAGCAGAAATAATAGGGAAATTGCCGTATTTAGAATTAGACACAAAAGTCGAATGTGGAGATCACGATGAAGTTTACACGAGATCGGAACCTGGAATATTACGTTCTCAAAGTGAAAGAACTTGTAAACTGATCAGTGGATACGGTGAACGAGAATTGATTTTCACGCAGGATCAAACAATCGTTTATAACGAATGTCCATATGCAGAAAATGATTTAGAAGAAGATTCGACTAGGTTAAAATTCCATAGGGGTGTAACAACTTATGAAGCCAGAGAAGGAATTATTAGATTTGCTGTTAATACAAAAATCGCACCTTTAGAAGAGGAAGATCCATGTATACAAGGTAGAGAAACATGTGGAGAGCACAGTTCTTGTGTCGTTGATGAGGACAGCTTCAAATGTGTTTGCAATCCTGGGTAAGTATCTTTAATATACTAGAGTTATAATCATCAAATTGGACATTTCAAAGATTAAACAAACAAATTCATGACGTGATTCATTCGATCGATCTATGTTTGCTAAGATATCAGTACCTTTATGAAGAAGATGGTAGCGCCATTTGCGTGGATGTCAACGAATGCACTGCTGGTAATCACATGTGTTCTCCCGATGCTCAGTGTATCAATCAAGAAGGAAGTCACGCTTGTCATTGCCGACCTGGTTTTTCAGGAGATGGACGAATTTGCGAAAGTAAGCGTACTTTCTATTTTTTCAACGATCGGTAATTTACAGGCTGTCAGTAATTTAAAAAAAAAGTTTTTATTAAGATTAAAATATTACATTTTATTTGATCTTAGAACTTCCTTCTCTTGTGAAGATATTCGTTGCCAAACTTACGAGGTGTGTATAATAATGGAAAATACACCGACTTGCATTTGTTCTCCTGGCTTTGATCAATCTGATCAAGGCTGTTTCCCCATTAAACATGGTAAGTTTTATCTATGGAGTAAACCTTACCAATATACGGTAACAATATATTTTATTTTTATCAATTTTTATAGTCTCTTGTGATATCGAGAACAATTGTTCGCCTAATGGCATGTGCAGTTTCGATGGAGATAAACAAAAGCACGTCTGTATTTGCTCGGCTGGTTATATCGGTAAGTGTTATATCGATTTCATTGAATTCACATATCGAAATGATTTTATTTCTTGAATATCAGGAGATGGGTATACTTGTTATTCTGAAAATGATACGACAACGGAGGATACACCGCAACCGCAATGTTCGGACGAATCTTGTTGGTGTCCATCAGGATGGAAATTGCAAGATGATACTTGCATCAGAGAAGAGGACGGTTATACAACCGTTGACTATATTCGAGATTGTAAGTTTCACAATTAATCAAATCTTTTAATGAACTCAGTTCGTTTCCTTGAAATATGAATTTGTGGGATTTATACTGACCAAGGTAATGAAATTCTTTTGCGAATTACATTTTACTTAATGCTGAAGTTTTCGGCATGTCTGAATTAACTTAGCATGTATTATACCTTTGCTTGATATTTATGAAGTATTATATTTATTTGAATCCGTAATGTTTGCAGTTTTACATTGAATGAAAAAGGGGAAGAAAAAAAAAAAAAAGTAAAATTAATTAATTAAGAAATGTATGCACGTTTAATATGATAGAATTAGAGTATTGTCGATCAACCAAGCAAAAAATATCTGGCATGAAGACTACTGCTAACGATCTATGGTTTCTACTGCATCGTACATTTTAGTATCGGCACGTCCACTTCCGGAATGTTTTGAAGATGACTGCATATGTCCATGGGGATACAATTATGGTCATCGAGAGAAGATTTGCATTCCTATCCCAGGATACAACCACAATACAATGGGTCCAACTGGATTTCACCGTACGATCCGCTCCCGCTAGGCTTGAGCAAGTTTAATCTACTAACAAACTTTTCATATGCTTTTGCATCATCCTTTTGATTTTCTTTGATAATATTTTTCATTACAAATATAGTATAACTTCAGCGAGGATAAAATATCATCCTATTTTTCGATTATTTTATTATTTTTTAATATTATTCATAATGCTGCCTGGCAAAAAGGCAATTTGTTATAATTGCTTCACGCTTGTCTCCAGCATCATGCAACGTGGTGAATAGATGTCATCCTTACGCTCAGTGCGTCTACGTACCAAACACTGGCGATTATGAGTGTCGTTGCAATCTTGGATACGAAGGTGACGGTATAGAATGCACGAAGAGAGGTAAATTAAAACAATTAAAGCATCATGTTTTTATAAACAAATAGAACTCTTTTCTTAAAGACAAGTTCATACATTCACGAGTTATATATTACCCAAGGAATATTGTCGAGGTATGTTATAAAATCGATCATAAAAGGCAAAACAAACTTGTTATTTTCTGAACAGAGGTGTCCTGTCTGGAAGTCGACATATGCGATCCAAATGCTTCATGCCAACACGAGGAACCCATCGCAAAATGCATCTGTAATCCTGGATTCGAAGGCGACGGAACAACCTGCAGTCCTATTGGTGCATTGAGTCATCCAATTCTCTCTCTCTTTTTTTTTCTTCTTTTTGTTATTCGAATGTTTTAATTTCAATTTTCATATAAAGCTCATCATCATTATTTTTCCATTTATTTATAATTTTTATTTAGATTTTATATATATATAGATTGATTAATATTATTTTTACTGTTTTGTAATTTTTTATAATGTGATGATTAAATCTGATAGGCACAATATTATTTTAAATTATTTAGACGAATGCAACGACAATTCGGATTGTATGAAAAACGAGAGATGTACGTACAATCCAACGAGTTCTCGTTACGAGTGCACCTGCAATGCAGGTTTCAGTATGGTCGACGGTCAATGTGTAGTTGCGGATTGTTCGACGAATCCATCGCAATGCCACGTTAACGCTCAATGTGTTTCCACTGGTGATGGCGGCTTCAAATGTTCTTGCATCGATGGATATCACGGTGATGGTGTACGACAGTGCATCGAAGATCACATCGGTTGTAATGTTATATTCAATTGCGGAAAATTTGCAGCATGTGGTTATAACCAGACGACGACGAATTACGTTTGCATCTGTCAAAAGGTTCGTTGAAGTTTTATTTTTCTATATCTAATATTTAATACATTCATTTTAGTGTACTATTATTTTTTAATTTAATCGAAGTACCTAGAAAATGTATACAATTTTTGTTGTATTTTAAACAAAACATTCTGCTTGAAAGTAAAAAGCTCTTTGTAGTTAACCGATCGTATTGTTTCAAATTTACGATAGTAGGTGTGTGTAAGCTTTTAGCGAAAAATTTTTACTAAAAAGAAAATCTTGCCTGGAGGATAGGGAGTTTAAAAAAAAGTATTTTTGTTGATAGATAGAATTCGCTAGGTAATGTTATTAGCAGTCTACAGGATGATGTATTTATTCAAACGAAAAACGATGAATAAGCACAATCAATTTTTTCTTTTTTTCTTTTTTTCTAAAAATAGTTAACTCAGCGAACGATTCGATATATAATATAAAATATTTCTTTGTCATACAATTCTTTTTTCTTTATTCTTATTCAGCAATCGAATGAGATTTGTAGAATAAAGAATCATCGATCTCTCTCTCTCTTTAAGGTCTTATATATTTTATTATTATATATTAGAAACATTTCGAAAAGGTAATAAGCGTTTTGATACGTTTTATTATAGGGTTATTATGGAGATGGTTTCACCTGTCTACCACAGTCGTCCTGTAAACGAGATCCAAGTCTCTGTTCTTCAAATGCTACCTGTGTACCAGCAGGAGACAATAATTTTGCTTGCGTTTGTAACGATGGCTATACCGGTGATGGTACTAACTGTCGGACAAGACCCAAACACGATGCAAATTTCCTTTTGGTGAACCAAGGAATGACAACTTTGAGGATACCATTCGTACCGACTCCAGATAATATAGGAAGTCCGATACACATAGCATACACTCAGATGTCTATCGCAGTGGATATCGATTGTTCTAGTGGAAAAGCTTATTCAAGTGATATAACTGGTACGAATGAATAATTATTTTTCTTTTTTTTATTGTTATACAAAATTATACATTTGATTGTTAGGAAACAAGTAAAAAAAAAAAATTCATTAGACGTATTTATTAAAAATACGTAATTTATCGTGGTTTGATTTCATTCATCGCGCGTTGATCACCACTCGTGTTTATGTGCGTACGACAAATATAGTCGAGAAAAAAAAATTAAACAGGAAAAGATAGATATTTTTAAAATAGTAATAATAATTCGAATGCGATTCTACGATTGAAAATAAATAATTCGATCGCGAAAGGAAAGGCAAATTGTTGTAGTGAGATTTGTGGAGGATGAGAAATGAAACACTAATGCAATGCAATTACACATAGGACGTAACTATTAATGTTTAAACGGTAGCCATTGAACCTGTGTTACAATAAACAGAGGAAGGTTGGGAATAATTCAGAAGGGAACGATCCCCGTCGGTTCAATTTCTTTGTTGAGATAGAGCACCATGGTAATTCGATTATTAAATCGAAGGATTTTCGAGCAAACAACATTTAAGATTAAACGTGATTTATGATAGACTTACTTAAATTAGAAGGAGATATTAAGGAATAATCTATTTCTTTAATAATTTCTAAAACAATCATTTCATTGATTAACACATTAGAAAAATAATTAAAAGAAAATATACGCGTTCATTTATATCCCATATAAATTCTATTAGAACATATATTGAAAAATGAATTAATTAATTTTGATTATTTTTTCTTATAATTACGTCATGATTTTTATTTCTCAGGTAACAGAATACTCGAGCTGAGTTATAACGGTTCGAATGCCGATGTATTCATCGATAAGGTCAGCAGTCCCGAGGGATTGTCGGTCGATTGGGTCTCGAGGAATATTTTTTGGACCGATTCCGGAAAAGCCACCGTAGAAGTGGCCAGTCTTGAAACGAAGAAACGTAAAGTCCTTGTCTCGGATGGATTGGTTAATCCTCGGGGAATCGCCGTACACCCGTATCGAGGGTAGGAAAGAATACTAGAAAACGTATAAAAGAGGGAACACTATAGAAAGAAAGATAAATCACTCGGTGTTGTCTCGTGAAACTATTTCTCAAAGGGGTCGTACATAAAAAGTCGATTAATTATAAGAGAAGATACCTTTTAAATTCGATATACAAGCTGAAACATTTTAAATGAGAACATTTCAGTCGGTTTTCTTGCTTTACGATAATATTTATTAAGTAATATATAGTTCATTATCTGTCACATAAACGTTGAAACAAATATTTTCTTTTAACACGTTGATAACTTATTTAATTGCATTTAAAATTTTTATATCCAATACATTTACTAACACATGTAAGATAGTATACAAAATAATATCAATTTATTCTATAGCAAATACGGATTCATGAAATATTTCTTTTTTCGTTATATGTATATCAAATATCGAACCCCATTATCGTTCATCGTTAATTAGCTCTAAAAGCGTTCAAATGTTCACATTTGATTGTTCCACCCTATGTTATGTATATATTATATAACAGTTTATTATCAATGAGTAGGGTCTTATAATATCTTAGAAATACTTTTTGATAAAAGTTAAATATTACCATTTCCTTTATTTTCTTTTCTTTATATTAGTAAAATATTCTGGTCCGATTGGAACCGAGCCGCGCCAAAGTTGGAATGGGCTAATGAAGACGGCACAGGCAGAGAGATCTTCCTTCAAGGAGATTACGTTAAGTTACCAAATTCATTAAGTATCGATTGGTCGTCTGATGAACTTTGTTGGGCCGACGCTGGAACTTTCACGATAAGTAAGTACACACCGGTTGGTTGATCTATTAATTTTCTACCTCCGTTATCTTTTCTTACCTCAGCAATATGCTAATCTTCCAATATTAACAAACCAATCGATTGATTATTTTTTTGTCCTCTTCGTTCCTTACCTCCCGAAACTTTTCTTTTCTTCTTCTTCATCGCAGCTTGCTACGATATCGATAAGAAAAATGTGAACGTCGTTGCGAAGGACTTGATTTATCCCTTTGGCTTGGCAATCTCTCAGAATCATTATTATTGGACCGATTGGAAGACGTGAGTATTCTTGTGAAATACGAAATAAGATTATTCATATAGGAAATAATAATAATAATATATAATAATAATACAAACAAAATATCGATATTACTCGTATTTTTTTTTTTACAGACACAAAATCGAACGAGCTTTGAAGAGCAAGAAAGAAATACAACCTGCATTATCGATTCCACCTGGTGGAAACGGTAAACTATATGGAATTGCTGTAGTTCCGGAAACGTGTCCCAGAGGTAAGGTGATTTCATCAATAAAATAAATAAAATATACACAAAAATCATCATTGCATTTTTAACTCTCCCTTTTACGGTTAGCGTCACTTCTTTACTAACACCTTTTCTCACTTATTCAAACTATCAAAGATGTCGCGTTTTTTTTACCAACTCTCTGGAATAAATAATACACGGTTTTTGTTGTTTTTTTGTTTCTCCGAACGGACCACCCATCCATGTTATTAATAATCCAACGTAGCTATAGACTGTTGACTATATAAAAAAATAATAAAAACAATAATAAAAAATAAAAAAGATCTACCCGCAAACAACCTCATTCTCGTTTTTCTTTTTATATAATATATATTATGTATCTCTTTCTTTTTTCCCCACTTTAAAATGAACTTTGAACATTTTCTTTACGCTCTCTAAGCAAGTATTCATACTCGTAAAAGTCGAGTTTTTGTAATTTTTGAATAAGATCTACCCGCAAACAACCTCATTCTCGTTTTTCTTTTTATATAATATATATATATTTATGTATCTCTTTCTTTTTTCCCCACTTTAAAATGAACTTTGAACATTTTTCTTTACGCTCTCTAAGCAAGTATTCATATAATGCAAAATGTTGTTTTTCAAGGACCATAATAATTTACTTTTAGAATAAACACAGAATAAGTATATAAATATGTAAATATATTTTTGTGAGTTTGCTAAAATATTACCGATTTTTTTTCCATTAACTTTTCTTATTTGTTTCTGTAATAGCGAATAATTCTTGAGATAATAGAATCAGAAAAAATGAAAATGTTTTTGTTGGATATTTATTTAAACAAAATTTATTTGATTTGTCAATAGTAACGAACGTCTGCCAATATGCAAATGGAATGTGCAACAAGGATCAATTATGTTTGCCCGATGGACAAGGTGGTAGGACATGTGCTTGTGCTGACGATGCTGCAGAACCTTGCACGGATTCTAATAATTCTTCGTAGTAGTATTCTCGAAAGAAAAATAAAAAAAAGAAAGAGAAGAAGGAAGAAGAAGAAAAAGATGGAGAACATGTGAGAAAACGAATCCTAATATTCGACGATAACGAAGCTAGGATAGCATCTGAAAAGTTCGTGAGAGAAAAAAGTCGTTTCAGAGACAAACAAGAGAAAAAAGAACAGAAAGAGAGAAGAGGGAGAGAGAGAGAGAGAGAGAGAGAGATAAATAGAGAGAAAGAAATAGTCGACGTTCAAAGTATCCAATTTATTATTAGATAGTGTGTAAATTATAAAAAGGTTATTTTTAATATTAATTAGACATTATTATCACTCGACATACTTGAAGTAACATTACTCTCTTTTACGTTGTTTTTCTCTTCTTTTTTTCTTATGATTTGTTTTCTTTAATTTTTTTTTTTTTCAATTTAATACACATTAGATAGCAGTTTATAAATGAAGCTGTATGTCAGCCACGTTATTTAATAAAATTTAAGAAAAGGAATGACAATTCGTATTGAACGATCCTTAAACCCCGTCCTCCTTGTTTTTTCTTTTTCGTATTTTTATTGCAGAAAACTGCTGAGAAGCATGCTGAGATTCTACAATATATTGTCCATTTTAGAAGATTAGGACTACCTCGGAACGAGATACCTCCCAGTTGTAATTATTGTTGTCTCGAATATGCAGTAAAGTATGTGATAATAGGTTTAATTGTAAATTATTCTTTGATGGTGTTAATTAACAAAATTCTATTTACAACACAACGGTGGATATAGCAATGGTATGCTTACACATGCTATATGGTTTATTATTTTCTAGGGTTTTTCTTTTTCAAGTAAACCGCGAAGAACAATATTAAATTTAAAGATATTTATTCGTATCATAAAAAAACGAAAATTAAATCATGTTTACAATGTGAAATATCGTAATTTATAAAAATTCTAATAAGTTGGTTGGTGTAATGAGAAGTACCCGGTGTGCAGAAAAATTACGAAAGTATAGCCGAGTTAGTTTGCGATAGTAAATGATTATTTAAAAGAATTATTTTTTAATAAAATGTAAAAATTTGTTATACAAAATCAAAAGCAATTTTTTCATAAAATATTTTAGACATACACGTGCATACTGGTTGAATTATCTAAGATTGCGGGTGGGTAAATATTTCGATTATTTTTTTGTGACGTTGAAAAATTTCCAAATAAAACACGAAAATTTATATGTTTCTTATTTTACAATGATTGTTAATCGAATCAAGATAAATTAAAAATTATCAATATTTCTATTATCATGATAGCTGCGAACAAAAATATTGATTTTGAAGTTTACATAAATATTGTTCTCATGATATAATACAATTTATGCCGAAGATACGTTTTTTTCTGTAAAATTTATTATTACAATTGCAATATATATTAAATAAAAATTGATACAACCATTACGACAGAAAGTCGAGAATAATTGAAAGTCTTTAATGATCAATACCGTAAGATTATATTTTTATGGGCAGCGAATATAATCATGTACACAGTCATATATATATATATATAAATTTAGAATTTTAAATTTGCTTTGATTTATTATACAACAAATTGAAAAAAGTCAAGAACATTATGTTCTATTTAAAAAAAGCTCAATAAATTCCTATCATTTACGAATGTATCCTGTAGATAATAGTTTCTTCTCCGACTATATCAACTACTTTGAGAAAACATTATATTTTATCGGAAGTCATATGATACCATGAAAAATAATATAATATCACGTTCAACATTACTAAACTGTATATAATATATACAATCTTATTGTTCGTTATAGTATACTAATTAGCGAGCTTCCGTTTAGCTGACGATACTAAATTGAGCTTATATAAAAATAGTGAGAGTGTAAGGAAAGGAAAAAAATAAAAAGCACAAAAAGGGTCGTTCAATAATAAGATAAAAGAAGATAGAGGGTTAAGAATGAAAGAAAAAGGTACCAAGGTAGAGATAAGACAGTGACCTCGTAGACTGACTATGAATCTTATTGTTAGACTACTCGACGAAATTTTTCCTCCGAGTGGGAGAAGAATTTTTTTTTAAAACATGTCCCCTGAGAGTTCTTTTCGTTCGCGTCGTGGATACTATCTTCTATAAAAGAAAAGAAAAAAGCGTGGAATGAAGAACGTCGTGTTTTGCGAGCCCACAAGAAATCTTCATTTTTGTTTTCTCTTCGGTGAAAAAGATTGGAAAAGATTTGACGTTATTTGTAGTTGGTATATCAAGAATTATTATTGTTTTTTTTCTTTTCTTTTGTTTTACATTCAAATGTAAGAAATTAGAAAACAGGATTGATATTTATATTGTATTAAAACCGATACATTGGAGAAACTTCGTTATCGTGTATTTATTATTAAGTATTTATTTACGCTGTAATCATTAAACACACAAGCGTCGATCTTCTTTGAATTGAATTTATCAATAGGACTATTTTTTATTGATCTCATGTGTGTGACTGTTAATGCTATACAAATCTAACTGATCTCTCTGCGAAGTCCAAATATAGAGAGAAAGAGCTTTTAACTGATCTGTAACTATCAATTGATTATATCAAATGTTTCATGAATTTGAAATGATAATTTATCAGACGGAAAGAGCATTATTTGATTGGAATGTTGTCATTTGAATAAGCTGGCATTTTTGTTTGTAAGATAACTATCCTAATAATTAGTTTCTGTTGGTATTAGTTTGAAATTTATATATATATATACAAGTTTCGAGTACATTTCACAATTGCTAAAGAGTAATTAGAGAATATCTATTATATGTTCTATTCTTGTTCTAACAGCATATAGTTCAATTAAATGAACCAATTCTGCTTTTAGTTGACATTCGAAGTCAGCAAAGATATATAAATAAAAAGAAATATAAATAAACGTGAATAAACTTCTCGTTATCCGAATTACAATATTTTGCTGTTTATAAGCATAGAAAATGTATAACATATTCAATTTAAATATGCATATAAAGATAAAATTGTATGTTTATACGATCATAAAATAATCTTCACTTTTCGTACAGTATACGTACACGTGCATGAGCTTTCTCAAACTGCCTGACTATAAGAACTTAATCTTCCAAACTTCCACGTTATTATAATTAAAGATGTATTCTGTTATTCTGTTACAATGAAGATCAGCGTGTTGCTCGTTTAGAGTTTTAGCTGTTCTTCCTTCTGCCTTTCGTATTACACTGGCTTGTTCCTCCGATACTTTTTGGTAGGTCGTTTTCCGATATTTCTCGGAATTCTTTCACTGGGATAAATTTTATGCACCTAAAATGTAGCGAGGACCAACTTTCTCTTAAATAAACATGGACAAAGGTTTTATAATATTCTATCGACACCTAATAATAGAGTAAGCTTTCCTTATGCGCCGTATTTAATCTTCCAAAAAAAGGGTGAGTGGGTGGTGGCGGTATCTATATTTTTGCTATGCTTTAGTTGTCGAATCTAAAGTTGTATATCTTACAAATTATATTCTGAAATATTTTACAATTTACATTTTACCCGAGTCTTGCCGAAACAAATACTACAAAAAAAAAATTAGAATAACAAACAACGATTGAAACTTTTCTATTGATTGAGAAGAATTTAAAAGTGTCGACGTGAAAATAGCATTGCACACTGTATCCGTAATTCGTCTCCGATTTTCAATTTGCGTGGCAGGTCCAGTTTCAGCCTTTCGCTAAAGGAGAGAGCAAATGAACGTACGAATTGAAAAACGTCGGTATTCTGGGTATGTCATTGACGTCCATTCGATCGTACCGTTGTTGAGAGAAAGAGAAAGGGAGAAATATTCTCTTTTGGGTTTCTCACTTCGATTGCAACGAATGCTATATTACCTTCTCTTCTTCTATCGTTTTACTACTTCATGATTATTTCCAACAAATTTCTAGTCTGTGCGATTGTATTTTTGATCAAAAGACCGTTAATAAAGCTTAAAGAATTGAAATGCTTTTATCCATGGGATAAATGGACATTAACACAATCATTACGTGCTTTTGAACAGGTTTTAACTTTTCTAATTACGCTTAAATGAAAATAAGTTAAATATCCTTACAGTCAAGTTGTTAATACTTCCCGACGGATTTTCATCATTTTATTCTTCTAAAATGTTCTACATAATAATTTCTCATTTATCTAACTGCATACATTGAATTATATGAAAAGTGCCAATTACAATGATTTCTTCATCAAAGCATAATGCATTTGACTCGTTTAAAATCTACCGTTTATTGTTAGTCGAATCTCTCGTTGAAATTTTCTACGTACCTATATAAAAGTAAATTGACTTATTTGCAACGTATATATTATATCATGGAACCATGGGAGAACGAATAATAGAAAGAAATTCAAAGAATTTTAGAATTCGAACATCAATTAGAAATCTCCTATGGCTTTTACGATAATAAATTGTTCTTATAATCACTGCAATAATTGTTATCAGCCCATATAGTTCTGTAAAATTTCAAGAACGATTTAGAATCCGTACAAGAGATAGACTCCGAATGAATTATCTTTCTAGATGAAAGTACTTTTTCTTCCGGACAGATTATACAAATGAATTGGTTAGAGACAAATGAATGGAAATAACTTTTCAAAGTATATACGTATAGTCTAACAAAAAAAAAAAGATTTAAAAGTATCGTTTTATTTGTTGAAAAATCTTTTAAAAATGAGAAACACGTACTCGGTTATATATAAATAAAGAACTCGTGTGGTTCATAATCTGAGCATCAAAATGTTTTTTGATGTATTTCGTTTATATGACGGCTGACTACTGATTGTCCCTGACTACTTCATGCGTTTACATATACGTTGTTGTATGGCTACGACAGTATTTTATTGCGAGAGTGGTATGTAAAACTAAAAAGGAAGAAAGAAAGAAAGAGAGAGAGAGAGCAAAAGAGAAAGAAAGAGAAAGAGAAAGAGAAGAATAAAAAAATAGAGAAAAATGAAAGAAATGAGATAGAAAGATAGATAGAATAAAGGGAAAGATAAATAGAGTGGGAGAAAAAGAGATAGAGAAAGTTTCCGAGAAATATAAGGATAGAAAGAGACGGAGAAAGTGAAAGGGAAATAGTGCGAAAAAGAGAGAAAGAGAGAAAGAGAAAGAGAGATAAATAAGGTAGAGTAAGTTTAGGGATGGATAGTGGTAGAAAGAGATAGAAAGAGTGGGGGTTGGGTGAGAGAGAGAGAGAGAGAAGGGGGATGGAAGCAAAGTAGTAGTCGGTAGTCAGTCGGCGGGCGAACACCGCGTGCGACGCATCGCATTCGCTCTAATCTCGCGTTCTGGCTCTTTATAGATCTTTGACAACGTGATCTCACGCTCCAACAGAGTGCAACACGTGTGATAATACTTTCTTTTTTTTGTTTTCAAAAATAAAAGAATAAAGAGAAAGAGGGAGAGAGATAGAGAGAGAGAGACAGAGAGACAGGGGGAGTGCAGATAGGAATGACGATAATTCAGAGGCACGTCTTATCCTTGAAATTGTTTGTCCATCTCTTCGTATTCATTGTGTGTTTTTTAAATATGAATTTCGAATAAGTATAACCATTCCTTTTTTTTCTTGTATTCGATGAATTGTTTCTTTTATTTTTTTTTTATATATCCTTATTGTCAGTCCCTGTTTCTCTTATCTTGTCGTTAAGGAAAAAGGGACTTTTAATATAGCGTGTCGGAAGAGCAAGCATGCACCGGTCTGAACGTTTCTCACGATAGAAGCTCGTTCGTGGTAGCGATCTGGACCGATGCACGCCGGAGACAAAAATATCTTAGAAAAATCTCGGCGCTCGGCCAAGTGGCCTCGAGGTGGAGAAGGAGGAGAAGGAGGAGGGGGAGGAGGAGGCATACTCAGCTATAAGCGATTCTTTGATAAGATTATTTAGAGGGAGACTTTTGCTATCTTGGACAAGCAAGATGTATACGGAGATAACAGAGAAAAAAGGGAAAATTTAGATAGATAGTGATTGAGATAGATAACACGGAGACAAATGCGTTTAAGCATTATTATTCTGTACACGTGAAATCCCTTCGCGAATTCTTTTTAATATATTTTCATTTGTAACCTAGAGAAACATCCTCCCTCATTTCCCTCTCCCTGCCACCACCTGCAAATTGTTATTCATCTTAGAAAAACAAGAAGGCAACATCTTCGTTTAAACGACGAAAGACATGTCGACAAATCTCGATAAAGGGGATGGATGGGTTCGTTCGTTTGTTCGTTCAATCGTTCGTTCGAGCACAAACGTTTTAGCATTCAAAAAGATTTATAGATTGTGAAAATTATGGTGGTAGTATACTACGGAATGAGAAAAAAGAAAAAAAAATAACGTTGCTTCCTCGATTTATGTGATTATTGTGTCGTGGCACGATTTCGTCGTAATGTTTTACGGTGAAAAGAATTCCCAAGTGGATCATAAAAATTACAATGGTGTATATGACTTCAGAGGTTCATTTCGTTAGCTCAAACAATATTAGAATCTTTCCCTGGAATATAAATGTTCCTAAGTAAACGTCTGTAACAGTCTATGGAAGATAGATAGATATGACTGTATAAATTGTCGATATTCTATAAAGAGTTTAATGTAGATACAACGTTTATTCAAGTACGAACGTTTAAATTATTAATTTCATAATGTAAACTATTATTTTCGCGTAAGTTAAATGTGTAAATTATTTATTCACGTTTATTTGTTCGAAAAATTCAAACGTTCAAATGAAGTAGATTTAGCGAGAGAATTTGTTCTAAATTCTCTTTTTCTTTTCTTTTCTTTTCTTTATTTTACTTCTCTTCTCTTTATTTTTCTGTATAACGACATTTTCTTCTACAAAATAAATTAAAAAAGGGCTAAGACGATACTACGTCATTCGTGAAATTAAGAAAAGACTCGTAACTGTTACTCGGAGATTTTAAAAGAGATGAGAATGCTGATTGAAATTGTGCTATTACGTGCATGGAAAGTAAAGTACGAAAGGATAAAAAGTGATAGAAAAAGGAATAAACTACGGATGGGGATGTATTGAGAGAGAAAACGATAGAAATAAAGTTGTACATTTATTCAAACAAATTGTTTACTTTAAACGGGATGACTTTTCTTCGTGATTATGCACGTTTAAACGTACCTGCCAACGAGATGAACGAGAGAGGTGAGAGGAAAAAGTGCAACTGGAAAAAGTAGAAAAACGTGAGATAGAGTGGTTTTAAGAGAGAGAGAGAGAGAGAGACAGACAAAAGAAAAGAGAAGAATTTACAGTGATAGAGGCCGGACCATTGCTGGAGTTGTTTCTTGTCACCGACGAACCACCGAGCCGTTTTTATCCTTTATCTCAGATTTGTCGACGTTGCTGCCGACTAAAGGACCCTCTTTCCAACAAACTCCTTTTTTTATGTTTTTCATCGGTGAGAAAAAAATGCATTCACGAGAGAAACATAAATGCTGACTATTCCCTAGAACAAACTCTCTTTATTTTTATACCCTTTTCCCTTGTTGCGGTCTCGCGTTTTTAATAGAGAAACGTGAAGGTAGTTCACATTGATAAAATAATAAATTTACGTATTAGTATTGAAACATCTCATTAATCGTATCATTCAAGGCTATATTTTATTTGCTTTATTGGTAGAATTATTTTATAATTGTAGTGTGTCAAACGTATTAAAGCTGATGTACTAGAAGCTTGAGTTGATATCTTTAATGTTAGGATTTTGATGAAAATCATTTTAATGTATTAATTCAATGATAATGTATATATATTATACGCGCGTTAGTAATATTGCTAATATTAATAATTATAATTTTTGCAAATTAATAAATTTGCATTGTAAAATGAAACGATAATATGTATTCCAAACTTGTATATATTGTCATACAAATGCGAACAATAGCTTTACATTGTAAATTATTAAAAATATTAATAGTGATTTAACGTGATTGAATAGAAATCATTATTGATATCTCAAGAGAGAACTGAAAATATACTTTGTTTTAATTAATTGAATAATATTGAGTTTATATTCGTTTGTCATTAAGAACGTTTACTAATTAAGTTCTTAATTCTTCTACGTTTTAGGTGTATCCTTGTTCATTAGATCTTATGTTAACTCTCATTAGTTTTATTTAGACAGTTTTGAAGGAAACCTGGATGTCTCAAAGTTACTAACTATGTACATTTCAAAGCTTGGACAAATTTGTCCATGGTGTTGTTCCTTTCTCGAAAATTTAACAAGAAAGTTTAAATACCAAAGATCTTAGAAATAAAGAAAGAGAGAGAGAGAGAGAGAGAGAAAGAAAAAAGAGACAGAGAGAGGAAGAAGATTTTGCAACAAGAAATACGAAGAGACCGAGAGGCAAAGAGATAACTCGTTGAACGAATGGGTTATCGGTTTTCAATTTAGTCACCCGTACTTTAACACTTTCCTTTGCGACGCGGTATGATCACCTGGTGTGTACGTGCACATGAACATATATCTAGCCGTGTGTATAGATATACATACATATACATAAGTATTT
Organism: Polistes fuscatus; assembly: GCF_010416935.1. NCBI lineage: Eukaryota > Metazoa > Arthropoda > Insecta > Hymenoptera > Vespidae > Polistes > Polistes fuscatus. Next base: position 10,146,005 of record NW_025113096.1, read on the forward strand.
GTACGGAATAGTTCAAAAATTAGCAATCCATTATTGTGAAACATTTTTTAGCTTAAATGGTCAATGTAGTGTTCACGAATTATTACTTTTACGTGAATTTCCTCGAATAACATAAGCTTGGAAAAAGAATATTCTATACATAGTATATATGTTTTATTAAAAAACTAAAAATAATACTGGAAAAAACTTAAGATATACGAAATGTATTATTATAATTAATTTATTATTATGATTATTGTTAGTGTTGCGAATGGGCAAATGTGGAATAGTTTTAAAGCAACAATAATGAATCAAACACGTCAAATTTGTGATCGATGCTTAAGTTTCAGAAAGATTAATTTTTCCATTGTTTTTTTTTTATGTTTCGTATTTATTAGATTTAAATAAAACAAATCAATTTTTTTTAAACATTTCTTCCAAATAATCAACTTAATTAATTATAAGATTGAATGTGTTATTTAAATGTTCGAATGATTCATCATGTCACCTTAAAGTACATATCAATATCAACATTTCGTATTTCATCAGAGAGATTATTCCAGAATAGTTTCTTTCTTTATTTCAATTTTCCGCGTTCAACTCGATCATAGTCTAAAACAAGCCGACGTATTATATCTAACTCAATCCGATTTTCCTCTCCCTATCTATCTATCTATCTATTTCTATCTCTCTCTCTCGAATCGACATTTCTCACTCGAAAGAGTCGCCCAGTTTCCGGCATTTTTTCTTCACGAATCGAATCCTACAAATCGACGTCGCGAACTGGGTTCGAACGTACCGCAGTAAATTATTTTTTGCTTCGTTATCTCGCCATTTTTCTCTTTTCCTCTTTCCCTCCCGCCCTTCCCCCCTCCTTCTCCCTCTCTCTTTTTCTCTCTCTCTCTCTCTTTCTGGTCGCATAGTCGCGATACCACAATCCCTAAAATATTTATGCGCATAGATATCGCTATCACGTGCGTCGGATCGTACATTCTATACGAGACAACACACCAAATCGATAATATCTCATTCGTTCTCGAACATCTAGCATCATGACGTACAGAGTTCGAAAGTATACGTAAATAGGATGTGTATCAAAAAATTGGTCTTACGAAGTCAGAAGAAAGGTCAAATTTATAAGCTTCTATATTAGAATAACGAATATTACCTATCTATAAATGCGATAGAATATTTGTCATACAGGAAGAAAAATGAAAGAAAATACAAAAATAAGACGAAAATGAAAAGATAAATAAGAAAATTTAAACGATTATTATTTAGTGCTTACGGATGGTGCGTGAGAGAGTTCGGGAGTAAAGAGTGAGGAAAACAATTGATAAAGTGTCATTGTGAAAAAATAAAGTTATGTTAGAATATGTTCTAGGTTATTAGTGTGTTGATAACGTGTAATGTTTTTGCAAGGATTTTTTATAAAAAAAAAAAAAAATCGTTATCTTTAACGTGTTCGGGATCGCGAACTCCGTCGTCGATCCGTACGGCGGAACGGTCACGAATTGTCTAGCGATAAATGAATGTTGTTACGTCGGTTAGTCGTGAACGTGACGGTGAAGAAGAACAAGAAGAAGAAGAAGAAGAAGAGGAAGAAGAAGAAGAAGAGGAAGAAGAAGAAGAAGAGGAAGAAGAAAAAGTCGAGGCACGTTAGCATCACTCGATTTAAATTCATAAATGTGCGAGAGGAGGAGCCCACAATGGTGGCTCGAGTCCCGCAACAAGTTCTACTGCTACTCGTACTCGGTAAGTGGAACCAGAATTCTCTTCCTCTCTAAATTTAGGCCTCTCGCCCGGGTTAACACGATCGTTCTGCGACACCTTGACAGTACACCCAAAGTCTATGATTTTACGAGTTTATTCAAGAAAACTATATCAAATGTCTTTATGTGTGAGTGTGTGTGTGTGTGTGTATCTGTGAGGTTTTTATATATTCCTTAAATAAAAGTAATCACTAAAAGAATATACACATTATAAAGAACGTTATTGCAGTGGACGTTTGATATACAAATATTTTCAAAAGAGATCATATACGATCGTTTATTATATTACACTTCAAGAAATATTATATTATAATACAATTCAATTATTATACATTCAAGAAAATTTCATCAAATATCTTTATGTGTGTTTGGATTTTATATATATTCTTTAGGTAAAAGCAGTCGCTAAAAGGCTAGACAAAAAGATACTACTATATTGGATGTTTAAAATAAAAATATTTTCGATAGAAATCATATATGAACGGTTATTGTAAACAATAGCGTTTGTTAATTATGTGTTACATATTTTAAAATGCTTTTAAGATTCCAACACGATTATGTACCTACTCGTGTACTGCTCTGATATATTCTACTTTATGTCAGTTATAATTGCGATTTTCTTGTGCTAGAGAAAAGTACAAAAGAGGGAAAAAACTTAGCCGACGAAAGGCAATGTAATTTACAGGGAGGTTGTAATTCGAGGACTATACCGTTACTCACGTTAAAACGCACGAAAGCTCGCGTTTCTGGTTCCTACATACGTTTTTCTGTTTCCCTCTTGTTTTTACTTTCTTTTTCTCTCTCTCTCTCTCTCCCATTCTTATTAAAAATATGCACTTATAAAAAAGAGAGAAAGAGTAAGAAAAAGAGAAAAAAAAATAGTAAAAGGAAAAGTAAAGAGAAAGAACGTTATAATCCTGTACTACGGGAATTCTTGTTTCCATCATACTTTTCATCGCACGCCCTTGATCTCGTTTCCGGAAAAAGATTTCGAATTTTATGTTATTTCCTGATTGCTTTTTGAAATCGTTGTAAAATCAATATCAACAGTGAAACGTTCTTTTCCAAAATGTCTCGTTAATTTTCTTTTTTCTTCTTTTTCCATTTTTCTTTTCCTATTTTATTTCTTTTATCAAAAAGAGATTTTACTTTTTCCTAGAAATGTTCTAATGGAGAGAGAGAGAGAGAAAGAAAAAGAGATAGAGAACTATCCGATCCTTCGAAGTGCAATAACGTGAAAGTAATAGTAGAAGTTTAATTAACCAGCCTCTCGACAAGGGTAGAAATGAATAAAGTTTCGTCAAAGAAAGGGTACGAAGGGTGTAGAAAGACCGACGTTTAGGAAGAGCAGGAAAGGAACCAGTACTTTCGTTCGTTATAATCAAACGGTGCAAGTAGTGAGTACCTGTCTTTAGTCAGACCTTCCAACGAGTTAGATCATGCGCAATGATAACCTGACGAATGCAATAGGAAGAGAGTAGGTACCAATAGCAATTAAAATCTAACTTTTCTACTACTTATGATATGTCATAAGTATATTTATTTAGTTTTTTTTTTACTATTTAAACGCAATCTCGTGAATATTATCGTAGATTTTTAGTGTTTACATTTTCTAACGATTTTTATGACGTATTATAAAAACAACGTTTGAATATTTGAAAAAGTTTATTTAAATATATTTACGTTACAAATGAAATTCAAATAACGTTTATTCGGTTAAATATATTTACTTTAGAAAACATTCCAATCAAGTCGGTAATAATTTATCTCTAAGCGAAATTTGATTTATTTCATTCCCTGGGGGTAATATTAGGAAGTTATCATCTGAAATGAGATATATATATAATAGTACTTGAAATGAGTAATTACTATAATCGGTAGTATTATACATATAATATACGTTTACAGTATCAGGTATCTTTATCGTAACTTTTGATTTTAAACGAATAATAAGTAAAAACATTAAAAGAAACAGAAAAAAAAATTTCTAATTATAATTTATAATTATCGACGTTTTTCCACGCATTCATTCTCTCGCTACTTTATAAACATGAGACCTGAAAAATGCCTCGTCATCAAAGAATATCTCTGGAAAAATTCCTATAGGTCTATTTCACTAAGTTCATATAATTCCGTAATATAAAAGGTGGTGACTAAAATTGGTGGAAAAAGTTAAAAACACCTCTTACTACCTTTTTATGTATTCGACACGACACGACACAACACCCTTTTATACGGTGTACGAATATTTATGCAATATTTATGGAGACAAATTATAAAAAGTATTTACTTTAATAATAATAATAATAATAATAATAATAATAATAATAATAATAATAATAATAATAATAGTAATAATAATAATAATAATAGTACTTATTTACATACAATTTCTAACTATTTCTACGCGTATTATTCGTACAGCTTATGTATCATTAGTTACAATGACTTCGTTAAACATAAAGAGTAATGAGTGATCATCGTATCGAAATGCGATAGGATTCTGCATCATTAATTGTCCGTGCACATTCGATAAACAATTCTGTGCAGCCGCTTTGGCCAATTTGTGGGTTTACAATCTGGCGTCAGTTTCGTTCGATGGGTCGATTAAACGGTTTATCGACGCGCGAATGGCACATTATTTTCACAAATAGTGATTTTTCCGGATGGTTACGTCATGTTTTACGTGAATATTATCCATAATTAAAGATACGGTATCTGATATTGCATTCGCGATAGTTGATCATTATTTATCTTCTTTAACGTTTACGATACATCTATTGGCATACTTAGGAGAAAAAAAAGAATACCAGGAAAACAAGAAAAAAATGAAATGACCAATACGTTCAAATCGTTTTTATTCGTAACGTAACAAAAAGTTTCAATATAAAAAAAGTATGTCAGTTGTTGTAAAAAACAACATTCCAATTTTTTTTACATATACTGGTATATACATTACTGTACGTACAAATTCTACAGATTCTATGAATTTTATGAATACATCTTCGAAAGCAATATGTAAATTTCTGTGCAACGTTGCTCGCCGATATGTGTCACATTGGAAAATACTAATTTTCGATCCAATTGACAAATGCATCCGCAAAAGGGAAGGAGAAACTGATAGGAAACTCATACACGTAAATTATATTCCATATTCATACTTTTGCTGTATGCGGGATAAATAATTTAAATGCATTTATAACACACGCACACAAACACACAAATACACACACTCTTTCTCTCATTCCGTTTTTTTCTCTCTCCCTTTTATGTATATAGTTCAATAGATATCACAAATAGGAATACTCGGAATTGATTAAACATCACAATAACAAACTCGAACATGGGTAGATTAATCAAATTTGAACGTTTAACCGATCACGAGACAATACTTTCTCGAGATGATCGCGTATCCTTTTAGAAATTTCCTTTTGAGATTTCAAACGTTTTCCTGATGCACACGACAACCATTAGTCAACCGTCGAGACGGAAACATCGATACGCTTTCGGCCGATCATAGAGAATGTGCATACGGTTCTAGCCACATCGTTAATACGTTGGGAAACACTCGATAAACGAGGAAGGCTACATCGTTTGCCGCAGCCACGCGTGCTGATCGACTTTGGCCAATTTGCGGATTATTCCGTAGCTTCGGTCGTTTCAATCGGACAGCAAGCTGCTCGATATTGCCATCCTATTCCTATTCCTATTTCTCTTCCTCTACCTAAAGCTTCTTTACAATCTAGAATTTAGGCAAAGCTTAAGCTGTCGAGCTTTGACAAACACCTACATTTCATATGCTCAAATAACGCATCAGAGAATTTTTGTATTACCTATTAAAAATCATAATGCTCTTTTATACCTTTCATTTTATATGAAATAATTATTTTTTATTATTTTTATTTGGAGATTATTTTTGAAAAAAAATAGATAAATAAATAATAAAATAGAAATGTATTAGATTTTTGCAAGAAAAATCACGTACATGGTAAATATACACGTATCCATTATTATCTCTTTCACTTTATTTTCTTATCGCAGATAATCTAATTCATTTTTCCACCTTTGTAAATAACTATTTCAATTTATTTATATAATTAATCAAATTTTAGAAAGATATATAATATCGGGTGATCATAATTATCAACCCATCGTTGAAACTTTTTATCAATGCTTTTTATCATTATCTTCGATTTTTATCTTCATTCTTATTTATTTAAATTTTACAATTAAATTAATTCATTCTTAAGAGTATATAAATACTGTTTATATATTAATAGACAATGTTTTTCTTGAAAGGTGTATTCAAGTTTTAACGAACAAAAGAGAAAATGCCCGTAAACAACGAAACACGTTAATTCTTTCATGGATGAAATTTACCATTTTGCGATACTTTCGAAAGTCGTAAGCTATTTTTACCTGTTTCCTTCATCTTTCTTTCTCTCCCTCTCCCTCTCTCTCTCTCTCTCTCTCTCTATCCATCTATCTATATCTATATCCCTTATTCTCTCTTTATCTCTCTCTCGTTTCCTAACTAAGGATATCCTTCCGTTGCAGTCATACCAAGTAAGTACATTATCGGCTAGAAGTTTCGTTAGTGCTTTGCACTACCATTCCCTGCGGAAGTTGTATCTTGGTGCTTCTCGCTTCAATTTTGCATCTCTATCGTTTACAAGAGAGATAGAAGGAGAGAGAGAGAGAGAGAGAGAAGCGTTGGAGAATCTGGATGTAACGATATCGAGCATCTTTTCTTTTACTTCTTCCGAGAAAATGCTCAATCTCATCGACTTACTTTGTTCAACGAGAACGAAACTTTTCCCTTGCGATAAGTTCACCGTCTGTATCGCCTTATTTCGCGATTTAACCGTCTCGAAATCAGAGCTTTCGGTTTCGAAACTTTCAATCTCTGCGATTACATTAAATCCAAACGATTTGAAAAAGATCCTTTTACACGATATCTCTGCTCTTTTACTAGTTGTATGCCAAATGACTTTTGCAATATGGTCGAATATGATTTGCGATATTGTACAAAATAACATATCTAGTATCGATTTTAAAAGAGTATGAGAAAGAAAATACAAAATGTATTAGATGTCAATTTTGTTTTATAACTATAATCCTGTATACATATATATATATATTTTTTTTTAAACGATTACCAAATGAATCAATTATTACGTTAAAAGTCTTATATCTACATTAACGCCTTTCAAGGTACAACGATCTTTAACACTTAATGCTATTAATATTTTTGAGTTTGTCTTAATGCCAAGAGTAAGGACCGAAATATTCAAGACGCTCTATTTTGATGCAAGCAGCCGATTAAACGTTGAGAAACCTTTTCTTTCTTTTTCTATCTCTTTCTTTCTCTTTATCTTTTTTTATTTATCTATCTATCTATCTATCTCGATCTAACTTTCGAACTAACTATTTTCAACGTTTAGATTCGTAACGATAATTGACACGAAAAATAGACCATCCAATGCAGTAACGTACACTACCCAATGGTACGTACCACTAAAGAGACTCACGTGATTTCGCAACTTGTGTAAAACGCTTAACGAAGCTGCAATCGCTCATGCTGCTGTGTGGCTCATCAGTTGCAGGCAGGCGATACGATGACAAACGCATAAAACAATTTCATCGTTTTGATTTCCCACGGTGAAAAAGTGTGTACAATAAAAAAAAAAGAAATAAAATGATACAAACGAAAATAAAAAATGAATATTTATATATTTCCACCAATGCTTTAAATCAGATCAACCAGAGTTTTTTTATTTTATTTTATATTATTTTATTAAGGGATTTTATATACACAGAAAATTTACGTTTCTTTTTTCGTCGTTTCCTAATATTCTTTCTATCACTATCTTTATTTCTCTCTCCTCTCTTTCTCCCTTGAAGTTGAGTATTAGATCCATGGTACGATGGTCGGAAAGCAATCAAATTACGGATGAGATGAGTCGTGAGAGTTCATCATATTCTCGTTAAACTGGCTTAAGTTGCTAAGACAACTTGGTCTATCTCTCAATTTCTATCTCTATTTCTATCTTTTCTATTACTACTTTCTTTTCTCGATCAACGTTCTTTCCCCTTTTCCTTGAAATTTGCGAGGTAGTCAAATAAGTGGTTAAGAAATATTTATAAACAATTTTCCGTATTTATTGTTACAGTTGTTTACATTAAAATATTTCTTTCTTTATTTTGTTTCCGACCTTTTAGTATGTTTCAATCGACTTACGTTTTCTACAAATTTTCTTAAAACGAATAACGAAAAAAGGAAACGATTTATATTTTTCTTGAAAATAATAATTAGAATATAACAAAGAACAGTAATACGTAGGAAAGTTAATGATCATAGTAAACACTTTTGTTTACCTTAACAGATTTTTCTTCAAACAAAATAATTATACGTAATACGTAAAAATAAAAAATACGTAATAATTAAACGTAAACCATCTATAATGGCGTTAACAGTTTTATTAATTTCAATTTATTCAAGAAAAAGTTTCTTTTTATCGTCGAGATTTTTAACTGTTCATCAAAATCATTTATACAAAAATTTGATGTCAATCAAATACGATATAAATTGTCAAATATTTTCTGAATTGTAATTCTTCATTCTCGAAAAAAAAAAACATTTGAGGTAAATCTTATTAGAAAATTATATACAATCGTAATTTTTATAGATTTGAAAGAGCCATGGTTTTTGGAACTTTATATTTGATTATTACGATCGTATGCCAGATACATCGGTCAAACTGTTTAAAATGTCAACAGATGTGGTTAACGCTAATTATTCGGTATATAACAGCTTACGACCACAATGCAGTCCTATCTAAAATTACGAGTTCAACATGTTCTCTCTCTCTCTCTCTCTCTGTCCCTCTTTCACTTCGTTTAATACAAAATAAACTATTTGAACTTTATACATACACGTTCATATACGTATATGAAGGTACATACCTGTATACACATATTATAGAGAGCACATTTAAATTCGATATGTTATCTGGAAACATTTAATAAGTTTCCCTCACTTAATTATCACAATTATCAAAAAGTCATTAAATTTTCGGACTTTCTCGCGTATTATCCCCATCGAACTCAAATAAAATTATCGACTCGGCGGGATGTTATTTGTGTACACAAGTTCCCGTATCTATTAATACCGTGTTATAATGACACGATATTTGCGAAATAACGAGAACAAATGTAAAGAGATTAAGGTTCTAAAAGAATGTATAGAAACAAAAATAAACAAAAAAAAAGTAACAGGCAAAAAGAAGATAGAGTAAAAGTAGCTACGCCATTATTTTTAATCTTATATTCCATTCAATTCTCTATGTCGATCCTAAATGAAAAGAAAATATTAAAAACTTGCAAAAGTTTTATCCCTTTTTTTTCCTTTTTCTTAAGTAATTTTTGTTCGAGAAAAGAATTATTTCTTGGTCTTATAGTACGAGTACAGAAAAATATATGATGGTACGTACGGTCTTATCCGATATCGTCGTCATCGATATCGTAATCTAATCGAAACTTTTTTGACGACTTTTCTTTTCTTGCCATTACTTTTTCTTCTTTATTATTATTATTATTTTCTTTTTTCTTATATTTTCTTTTCCCTTTACAACCAAGACACGTAAATGGTATCTAATTTCTCTTACTGAACATTTTCTAAAGATTTCAATACGAAAGAAGGTAAATCTTTGTGTAAAAGAAGATCATAAATTATGTATGTACGATGCGTAGTCCGAATATATACGATTATAATACGTCTGCAATGCACATATCTGAAAGGCAGACGACTTAAAGAACATTTCTGACCTCGGCCTTTAAGATCTGAACTAACATGGCAAGAGAAAATAACAGGATTGTTTGATAACAAAGAAACGTAATTCCTTTAGGTTTGTTTGAAAGAAATTACTCGGATATAGTGATAAAGTAAAAAAGAATGTTAATTAGGATAAAATATTTTGTTTTACTAATTCATTTTATGTCGTCGTTTATTATGACATTCATTTCTTATTTTTTAAAATAAATTTCGTAAAAATATCACGAATATTTTTTAATGTATTAGGTACATAAAATTTTTATTTGATTTTAAAAATAGGATAGATAAAAACTTCTTGATTTTTGTAAGAGAAAAATACCTGTAGTTGTAATTTAATCAAGATTACTCGTAATACTTAATCCTGCTATGTAAAAATAACATTGAAAGAATTAATCGGTTGATCATTGATCTTTTTTTTTGTTGCATACGAGAGTGTAAAATATGCTGCGAAAGTAATCGTACAATATTTGAAACAATACAAATATATTTTAATCCAAAAAGAAAATACCTATATTCCTACATTCACGTGGAATCAAGCGTTCTTTATTAAAAAACGTTATAATCATAATATTTTCTATTATCTGTTAAATCCATTTTGTTATTCCTATCTGCAATCGTATTAAATTTTTATCAATATTAAATTAAAGTCTAACAAATTTATAAGGATAACAATTTAATTACGTAAATAGATATCTAGTAGTTATTGAAATAACATACCTTTCTAACCAGAACTAAAATTGATGGTAACGATTGCAAAACAGATTCTATCAAATCCACAAAAGAGTTCAACGAATTGGAACGAAATTGAAATCATTTCGAAACGCAAGAGGAAACTATTTCCTTCTGAAATATCTTATCTAAATCCACGAAGTAGTAGTTTTTCAATAGGTTTTTATAGCTAACGTAGCGAAAAATTCAGAATTCCGATAACGTGACATCGACAACGGATCAAACTCAAATTAATAGGCCAAATGTCGATGTCGTTCGTCGTTTTGTTCGACGCTGTCGTTTTCCTGCAAATCGTTTTGTCGGTAGTGCTCGACCTTTTTGGCCGGTGCACGACGACGATGGTCATTTCGTTACAAATCTCGTTCGAGATTTCACGATTGCGTATTCAAAACCTTGATTTCCTATTTTTTCTTTTTTCTTCTTTTTTTAAATATTTTTTTCCTATTCTCATGCAAAATATATATATGCATGTTACAGTCAACGTATTACTGCGAGCATTGTATACATTGCCTCCAATTGAATAGGATATTTTATAGATTGCTTGGTCAATCTATAAAATGTGCCTCATGTCAGTTGTCTGTGTTAAGGAGCACGAAAATGAGGGCGAAGTGATCTTAAGTTCGCGTAAGTGAAATAAATCATGGAAATTTGAAAATTTGTTCACGATATCCTTAACAAGTTCCGGTTAATCTTTAAATTTGATTAATTTTTTACTTAATGTTATTTTATCAAGGTTTCTTCAGATTTCTTTCAGGATTGCGTCTGGATTTTTTTGAAGATGTTGTCAGGATTTTTTCTGAGTTGCGTTAGAATTTTTTTAAGGGTTTTTCAGAGTTTTTTGTGTTGTGTTAGAATGAAACGATTATTTTTCTCCCAGCACGCGAGGAAGTGTCAAGGGATTTAGGTGGCGAGGGATAGCGTTATTTCCTGTTCCAGAACATACAAACGATAACTATTATTAACTCCTTCTACCTTTAGAACGCTGAAGCTTGGAAGATTAAGTTTCTATAGTCATGCAGTTGAGAAAGCTAGTGCACATGTGCGTAAACAATACAGAAATTGAAAATCATTTCATGACTATACGAACATACACCTGTCGTGGTTTGTTTCACTTAGAATAATTTGAGATTTTTTCCAATCCCTTCCACCCTCGTGTTCTAAACACATTCCACTGAAACACATTCTATAGAATAATCGATACTTTTTAATGACAATGTATTTCTATGATTTGTTCAACTTACACGAGCCTAAGAATATTTACCTACTTGTTAACTTACACGTGCCTCAGAATATTTAACACATATTATAGATTGCCCAGGCAATGTATTAGAAACATGCTAAAAATATACATTGTCTAATCTATACAATTAATGGAATATATACATTGACCGTAACGTATATATATATATATTTCGGCCCGGGTAAATATGGGGCTTTCCATGTTAAATGGACCACTTTTGACCCCGACCCCTTTCAATTTAACTGAAACTTTTTCATCATTTTACCCCATTGAAAACATCTCTGACATTTTTTTCAAATATTTTTACCCAACCCAAAAAAAGTTATGAATTTTTCAAAAAAATAGCTTTTTTCTTTCAAATAGACGTAACTTCATTAAAAATTAACTTATCATGAAGTAATTTTTTTTTAATTTTTTGTTTTTAAATGTACTTTTTCTAAAAAATATAAAAAAAATATTTAAAGTCAGATTATTTAAAAAAATTTTTTTTTTTTTTGTAAGAAACCTCAAATTTGTCAAATAGTGGTATTTTGTATTTTTTCCTTTTAAACTTTGATTCATTTTGAACCTTATTCCGAGCTTCGTTTGATGGGCCGACGTTTCTTTCTATCTTTTTTCATAATTTAAAAATTATTTTTTTTATTTTTTTTCGCAACATAATTTTGATTTTATACTAATATAATTCTAAATATATATTGTTTTTAATTAGAATAATTTCTTACAAACAAACACCATATGCAACCATAATGGTGAAAATTTCGCCAATTGAAAACTATAATAAAGCTGCAGATGATCTAATTGACTGATTTTTGAAAACAAAAACCATTGCAGAAACTCAAATTCATAAACTTAAATTCATAACTTTTTTTGGATTGGGTAAAAAAATTTGAAAAAATTCTCAGAGAGATTTTCAAAGGGGTAGAAAATGATTAAAAAGTTTCAGCAAAATCGAAAGGAGTCGGGGTCAAAAGTGGTCGATTTGACTTGGAATGTCCCATATATGTGTATATACGTAGTATCTTACAATTGGATATACGATTTTGACAAATAGAAAATTTCGAAAGTTTTATTAGGAACACTAATGTGAAAAAACTAAGAAATAATTAAACGCACATGTGAATTATAAAAATGATATAACGTTATTGTAAGTACATGTAATGATAAAGAAATAAGATAACATACGTTCAAGTTCTACGGAAACGAAAAGAACGTTGAATGTAGCCCGGATGAAAGTTTCGGAAAGAAGGAATAGTAGCAGTTTTAACTGAGTAAGCGAAGTTGGAAGGGAAATTTGAGTTCAGATCTGGTCACGAAGCAATTTTAAAGAAATATGGAAGAAAGAAAGAGAAAGAAAGGTTAAGGCTCGTGGTACTTATGAATAGTGGTTTATAAGAGTACCGAAAGTAGATTTTCCAGGCAAGACTTTTGGAAAAATGAAGCTTTTGTAAATATTTCTAAAGATCGACATGAAGCTCTAGAGTTTGCTTTTTTGGTATTTTTAAACTTTTAAATTTTATCTTTGTTCGAAGTAAAAGTAAAAATAGATACAATGATCTCGAATTAATATGTTGAATAAATTCTTACTTTTTTCCATGATTCTTTATAAATATATTTGATATTCACTTTCGTTGATAGAAAACAATACCAAATTGTTTTATCGTTTCTATATTTTTTATACTATACGCTATTCTAATATCTTATGTGCATCTCTTTATTGCTTCTGTTTCGTATTTCAAAAGCAAGCAAACGAGCTAATAGCAAGTATGACGTCATTTTAACGCTTAATGTTGCCAACTGCCAGAGGCTTTCTCTGCATTGCTAACCTTAGACGAATAGTTCGCACCCTTCGTCTTTAAACCCCTTTTGCTTTCTCTTTAACATATACCAACTGCGTTGCTTTATTCAAATACTTCGCATCGTTAATATTTTGCATAGTCAAAGTTTTCAAAGGAATGACTAAGAATCTTATTTTCAGACAAATATTATTTATATTATTATAAATATTTCTATAAGAATAGATAACTATACTTAAAATGGTTTATAATATTGATAAGAAAATTAGAATTATATTAAATTTGCCTTGATTTTATTAGCTCTTTTTCAAAATCATATCCGTTAAAAGGATTTTTTTAACAAATTTAGAGAAAAATCTTGAATCTTTAAATTACTTTCAAAATAAAATGCTCGACTGATTGGCTTCCGTGGATCTAAAATCAATGAATTGTGAATATATAGATATCTGTTCGAATTGGTTTTACATTTCTATTGCGCTTTATACTCGGATAGGAATATAATTTAATAACATAATTCGCCAAAGTTCGTATTACATGATTTAACATACCATTCGCTCGTGAATTTCCGATATTGAGGAAATAATTTAAGCGTTGAAACTAATCGCATGTGAAACGTATCTAATGCTTGAACACTTCTATTTAATTGTAATCGTTATATCTATGCTCGGTTATAGTAAAAGTATTTTTTATTCGATCAAAGTATGTCTTAAAAAATTCTCATATCATTAAAAACGAAGAAATTATTTAAGTGGTCGCTTTCAACTGATACACCCTATATAATATATACAAATAAATGAATTGGCTTAAACAGTTCATATTTCGTATAAACGTTATATTCAACGATAAAATTATACTTTCGATTATTTTTGAAACTATTTATGAAATAATTGTACGCTGCGAATAAAAGATCGTTATCATTTAGATAGCAATAATAGTATTACGAACTCGAATGAATTTTTAACTAAGAAAAAAAAGGCAACAAACGCCACTTGGAACGTTCAGAAATGAGCGCATCTATTTTCAGACGACATTGCGTTTATGAAGCCAGTCGATTAATCATTGGGCCGACAGGACCATTTACATTTCCCGATGATATAGAAACAATTTTCTTTCACGATTTCGTAAAAATTCTATTCAACTCGTAAGCGATAAAATATCGAGAAAAATACATTCATTATCGTTTCGTTTGGAAAATTTTAAACAATTTAATAAATTATTTTTTATTAATATCGCACATGTTCAAATCTGCGATTCTTATTTTCCAATTTGTTATGCAATTTAATTACGTTTACAATTTTATTGAAAAATATTCTAAAAATATGATCCATACATTATATATGTATGTTAAAGCAATCAATAAATCAGAGAAAGAACAAATACATGTTATAAAAAAAAAAAAATCATATTATCTATCTACAAGTATATTATGAATTTTTATTGAATTTTTATTAAAAATAATCGCGAAATTCTGTCCGAGTAATGCTGTCGTCAATAAATTATTTTGAAATTTACGGGACACGAACGTATTCGTTACTCATGTTGGAAATCCGTTCATCGAGAATTATTATCAGAGCCAAAGGGAATCGTCGGCGTTTATTGAGAAAACGCGAAGCGATTTCCGGCAGGTCAGAGGCACGTTTCCGGCCTGCAAACTCGTGTACACAAGCGAGTTCTAAAACATGGTACAATTTAACTTCTCTGTCATCGTTTCAAACAATGTGTATATATACATATATACATGTGTGTTAAATGTAGGTATGTGTATGCATCTACGTATATATATATATGATTCTACAGAAACGTGTAAAATCGGACACCTAGTGTAACAGAGCACAGAATTGTAATCGCTTCATCCCCTTCCTACCCACCCTTTTATGCCCTTAACGCACTACTATTGTTCCTTTCGCGAATTTCAAACCTCGAAACTCGTCGCGAGAAAGTGACGCTTAATCTATACTCGTAGATACTGTTCACTTCTTTTTCTCTTGTCTAGACTAAAATAGCCGGATGCTTTCTACGTTGTCATAAATTGCTCATGACAGGTTAGGAGGAAAAGAAAAGAATGAAATATCAAAGTTCCGCTTTACTTAATATTCCAATTTATCTCAGAATTTCTTTTTTCAACTTGAAAATCTTTTAAGGTGTATCGAAAAGAACGTGTTATTCTTTTGATAATTATTTAATTAATTCTTTATTATTTACGCAATAAAAATTATATTTTATACTTAATATGTATTCTATATTCTAATATATAATTATAATATATTACGTAATAAATTTATTTCAAATTCTTTATCAGTTGCAGTAACATAAAATATTTACTTCGAATAATTACTTGAAGTGGACCATTTTCTTTCGTGTATTATTACTATTATTATTATTATTATTATTATTATTATTATTATTATCATCCTCGTACGTTGATTATTTAATAACAAGTATGACAGTTTTATTTAAAAAGTGACATTTAAAAAGAGAATAAAATAATTCTTTTTACCGAGATATCACCAGCATAACGAGTCAAATTGTTTCATAAAATTCACGAGAATCCCAAGATCATTTGTAGCTACACTACACTATAATTTACACTATTCTTGCTTTGTTGTCGCGTCTCAGCGGAGCGTATTATTATCGTTTAGTCTCGTCAACTTAGACAAACCTTTGACTTCTCTCTATATCTCAACTTTATTTTTCTTTTTATATGCAAGAAACGTATTTGTATCTTTAATGAGGAATAATTTCGAGACAAAACGTTAACATCGTTGTTTTGTAACAAAAACATGATGTTAAACTATCTCGAAAAATAATTCTCATATTCGTAGATAATTTTCAACAGAAAAGCTTTGAGAACATTTATCATTTCCTCTTCGTTTCATCTTATCGCACGACTTAATTCGTAGTATCTAATTTCACGATCGATGAACACGCTTTAACGTTGGATAATATAAATTTCCTTTAACTAGAAGGCAACCGTCGTTTTCGTGAAACTTAACGAGCAATCGATCGTAGTTTATCTGCGTAGAAACTTTTTAGAAATGTCGATTAACGAAGAATTCGTTTAATGATCCCTAGGAAGTCATTGTTAATAGTAATAATTAATTATTTACAAATAAATTTGTTACAATATTTTTTCTAATAAAGTGAATAATTCGTAAAACGCTATTAAACAAATTTGAATAAGAATATAAATTACGCAAATTAAACTTCTCGCAATTGGTAGAGACTTCCCAAGCATTAACATGTATCGCGCCTAACGCGCTCACCTATTTTCTCATCCAAACTTCAGCGAGTTTGTTTTCTCGGTAAACACGTCTTAATAAACGCTTTCACCTCCCCTAAAGAAGATGTAGAAGACATCCGATGCTTCTTCGAAGTCGCTCGCCTGTAAATATAAACAATGGATCTTTTAAACTAACTTCGGTGAGTAGCCACTTTGCTTTGAGCTCTTTCCATCCTTTACCCATCCCTTCCCCAGCCTTCTCTTTTTCACTCTTTCTCTCTATTACTCTCATTTTCTTTTCTTATCTTTTTCTCTTCTTTTTTCTTCAAAAGTCGCTCCAAAGTGATATTAAAGAAAATACGATTTTGAAGCAAGTGAAAGCAATATCAAATGCATTTCCATTTGGTAGAACGCACGAATTTCAAATTCTCCTTTCATTCTGTAGAACAATAGAACGAAATAGAGAACTATAATTTAGAAGATAGACGCGTAATGTTTCAGGAGGATCACGTCGAGCTTGAAATTTATTCGATGCATTTTTCTCTTCTCCCGATATGTAAAACATAAGAAAGAAAAAGAAAGAGATACAGAGAGAGTGAGAGAGAGAGAGAAGGGATGAGTGGAAGATCGTTGCAGCATCCTCTCTACTTGATTTACCGCAAGTTCGCATTCTCCAAAGTGCCACACTTACGAAGAGTAAGATCCCGCAAGGTCTCTCTGACTATGCGACGTAGTTTAGAAGGGACTGATACCACTAGAACTCAACATGTATCGTGACTACAGCGAAGGAATTTTGAAAATTCCCTTTCCATTCGCTTTAGTGTTCGCAATATAGAGGATAAATGGATTGTAGAAAAAAAGTAATATAAAAAAGAATTTATTTATTTTAACAGGATAATCAGGAGGATGTTGCGAATATACGAACACGAGAGTGTGTCATATTTATTTTAATTAAATCAAATGATTTTGAGTTTTAGTGTTTACAATTTTTCTAAGCTTAACAACAGCGGAATTCGTACTCTCGTTAATTTATTATTCAGCTTTGTGTTCGCGTTTCATTTTACGAAAGAGAACTGATAAATGGTAAATTTTCAACGAATTTCAAATATTTGTATGATAAAGTTATTACGTAGAACAAAGAGAAAACACAGAATTGACTTATAATTGAAAGTCATGCTATTATAGATTATGGTTATTATAATTACGGTCTTAGACAGTATAATGTATTACATAATAAGAAGGTTGATTATTCATCATTATTAACCCCATAGATAATATGAATTTGATTTAATTAGTAATCATTCAATTAGTCTTTATTTCCTTCGACATTTTTTTTGATAAATATTTATGAACTTAATATGAAATGTCAAAGTCAACATACTTATTATAATTAATGTTAACAAAAATAATAAGAATAACAATAACTATTATATATACAATTAAGCTGCAAGAGACACATTGTAAATGAAGTATCTCCAATTCTTCTTAAACGTTTTTCTAACTTTCAAAGAAGTAAGATGGTGAAAGCTTCGATGGTTGAATAAACTACAGATGAAAGGAAAGCGAGAAAATTATCGTAATCATTCAGCCTTGCATTTTCATACAGCTACGCACACCGTAAAAGATATTTGTGCTAGATAATAATCGTAATGAAAAAAATTAAAAAAAGAAAAAAAATCGTTCGCCGATAAAAAGTAACAACAAAAAGAAAAACAAAAAATAAATATAAAAATGCATTGAACTTTGTGCATTCGTGTCTTGTTTATCGGTCTATTTTGTAATACCCCATGTATACTTCTACGTTTTATTTTTTAAAAAATATATACCTATAACGTATTGATTGTAAATATGTATTTAGGTATCTACGTACATATTATTGTTATACGTAAATAATTACGATATTCAATAATTCATCTCAATGTTTTATTTAATGTATGATGACCGTTTAATATGAATAATAATATTTCACAAACAAATCATATTAAAATTAATATTAATCACAAGATAAAAGTAAAGAAATACTTATTTTCGTGTTGAACGTAATGAATAATTTATTAACGAAGAAATTAAATATGATGTAGGTGAAAAAGTGGTACAACGTTTGTAATATCGGAGAAACTTTAGAGTAGGTTCACATGATTACTACTGCTCTTTGCAGCTTTTGCAATGAAACGCTGAACTGGTTTCTCTCTTTCTCTCTTTCTCTCTTTCTCTCTCACTATTTCTATTTCTTTCTGTTTCTCTCAGTTTTTTCCAAGCAGTTGGATATTTTTCATGCGCAATATATTTCATACTCGATACATTTTAACCGCTTCTTTCGCGAACGTCTCTCTCTTTCGAGGTGCATTGATTTTAACGTGAAATCTTGTTCGAACGCATCGCTTAACAACGAGCTTTTCCTCTTATTCGTTTTACGATGAATGTACATATACCTATACCTAAATCGTATTTATGTATTCGTCGGAATACGTTGGAAATGAAATTATAATTTGTTACCAACGCTCGTCGCAATTTCTATAAAATAATGATACGACTGAGATGATATCACGGTATAAAAGGCTCTCGTGATATTATTATTTTCGCCGATCAAATTTAACAGTAAAATAAAAATTATTTTGAGAAATTAAACGTATCGAGCTTCAATAAAAAGATATGAAATGATTTTACATTGCGTACAATCATAATATGGTTATAATGATGATAATAATGATCATTTGCAAATCAATCGAGACAATTTCGTTATCATAAACTCGTGTAGTTTGATATTTTAAAAAAAAAACAAAAGAAAACAAAAATAAATAAATAGCAAAAGCAAAAACAATGATAGAATTGATACCATTTGTTTGAATTTCCCTATCAAAAGATGCAAAAAACAATATATATACAAATATACAGAGATACAGAGAAGCTAGAATAACGTGAAACGTTTACTAGAAAGAGGCTGCTTTTTTAAGCTCGTGAACGAATTTTTGTTTTCTCTTTCTCTCTCGCTCTCTCTCAGTCTTGTGTGATTGGAGAAGGAAAGATCGTTGAATCCAAGCTCCCTACAGAGATTGCAATTTCTTCTAAAATAGGTTAAAGCGTGGCTTCGATTCTGAATTCAATAGGCTAAATTTCGTGATGGTAAAAAAAAAACGAGTAAAATAAACTTAGGAAATAAGATTAGGCAGTTTGTTGTTTGTAAGTAAAATAGAGGGAAATAAAGAAATAAATGGATGCAAGCTTTATTTAATTTTTATACATCCATTTATTTATTAACACTTTGCGGACGGATGACGGAGATATCTCGCGTTTCATATAAAATAAAATATTTAAAAAATAAAATACCTGGCCATCGGGTATGGTTAGCAAGAAAATGTCTCGTCTCCGTTCATTTTCTTAACAAGCTTTTTTTAATAAACTTTGAAATGCATTATACCTATAAATAAATAATAATTTTTCATGAAAAATTTCAATAAAATTTCGAATTTTTTTCAATATTCTGAAGATTAAAAATATTCTTCGGAGAGTTATTCTAAACGAAACTCGTATAACGTGTTTTAATAAAACTGAACGTATACCCATTTATTTATGTACCTATCTACGTGAACTTGTTACGTTCTTATTAAATTATTTTCGTTGAAGATGGTAAGTACGTACTAGTGAAAGAGAGATAATCTCAACTCATAGAATTTTATTCGTCTATTCAAACATAACTGTTATAATCTAATCTTTCATAAATCCCTTTGTCTTTGGAGACATATCCCAGTACGTTTGTGGCTATTAATAAAATTGAATTTCACGTTTGAATGTTATAAAGAACAGTTTACTAGATGGAAATGATATACGTTTCTATGTATAACTGAATTTGTCTATATATGCGCATTCACGTTTATCAAATTGATAGCAATGACATGAAAGAGAATAATAGAAATTAGTAATCCATCACTATTATGTAAATTACATTACAAATTACACTACAAATTACAATGTTTAATGACAATACACGTATCGGGTTTCCCTCTGTTGATTCTCCGATTAGAAGCTTTACATTTGCAAATTATGTTGACTTCATAAACTTAATTCTATTACTGCTAATTTACACAGGTATAAATTTCTACTCACGTATGCATGGTGTCCCAGCAGTCGCTTTACCGAACTGAAAAATTGTTAAATATTTATTACCAGATACGTGGAGTAGTGGTACGTATCGTAAGTTAATACCTTTTATTCACAATAATATTACAACTAGAAATTCATATCTTGAAATGAAAAATAAAATATTATATTTCTATTAATAAATCTTTTCTCTCAATAAAGCAACTTTTGTGACACCCTGCATTTAACGAAATTAGATTTCTTATAGTAGAGACTGTACCTAAAATAATGAGTTTAAAATAAACTAAAATGAAATATTTTTATATTTTACACTTATCTTACATTAAAAAAACCATTTATATAAATATATATTTGAAAATAACGTTCATAAATCATGATAATTCTTCTTTGTTGGAGGTATCATGAAATTTGATGAATTGATTACCAACAAGTCATTTTAAGACTGGATGATAAAGCATATTAGAAAATACATTAAGTAAATCGGTTCAAAATTCTCTCCCTTTTCTCTCTTTTTATTTGCCTTGAATATACAGGATATTTAATATAGCCCTCTCGCTTCTCCTCTCTCATAGTCCCTTTTTCCGTTCCTCTCTGTCTCTGTTTCTGTCTCTCTCTCTCTCTCTCTCTCTCTCTCTCTCTCCTTCCGCTCCTACTTCCATCGTTTCTTCTCTGATAATATCGTACAACCTGTCGCGTTGCATAATCAAGCAAAGTAACTCATATAATCGTTGCTAGCTTTTCTGCCAAAGTACATATTAATACTTTTTCCCCACTGTGCGTTCTTGTGCGTTCTTAACAATCATGAAAATGAAAATGTAGAAAATATTAACTAACCATTTTACATGTTTCTTTTTCCTCTTCTTTCTTCCTTATTTCCCCTCCCATTGCTCATAAATAAAGAAAATCAATATAAAGGAAAATGTGTTAATAAAAAAAATCAAACTGTTAAATCATTATTGAGACTTATATATTGATAAACCTACATAAATATCGAGAAAAATATATTCTACATTTATGAACGTACATTATGCTATAAAAACAAACGCGTGGACGACTACGCGAAGTTTTCAATGAAGACAATGGCACCTGGCTGCGAGCCATACGAGAGTAGTACACGTTACCGAGTGGATCGTTCATAGTACGATGTATGGCACATTAGAGTGAGAAAGAAAAAGATATACGTATAACGATTAAATTCTACACATGCGAGAACGTATACGTACATTCGTATAATATATATATATATATATATATATATATATATATATATAGGAAAGAATATTTTGGAAAGAATATTTTCTTCCGATGTTTCATATTCTTTTAATTTTTACCTAAAAGTTCTTCATTGTAACGTTTATTGCAAAATAGAACTATTTAAATGATCAAAACATTATAACGTATGAAGAATTAATAATAACGAATAATTGGTCGATTAAACGAATGATAATAATAATAATTGTTAATATTCTTTTTTTAATATAATATACTACTATTACGATAAGAATACATTAATTTTACTATATTCGATAATATGTTTTAGAAACGAAGAAGATTCCCGTTGGTTGTCATTGCCAAAAATAAAATTAATTATTATTCTCGGAATCGCCTTGATACGCCATTAAACTTTGCGAAGAAGGGTGGAGAAGTATTAACAGCACGCGGGTATACTCGTTTTGTTAATAGAGCGTTCCACGACATACGCGCCGGATTGACCTAATTCTTATTAAATTCCTGGCACCCAAATCGACTCTGGCTCAACGTTTCGTCTGCTTGTATAAACGTCTTCTTTCTATCTTATATTCGTATGACACTCTTAAAAAAAAAAAATAATAATTCATTATCTCTTTCTTTTATCTATCATATCTTGATTTCTCTTATAATCGTTTCATTACCCATATCTTTCATTGTTCTACATTCGTACTAACCAAATATCGAGATAAGTCAATGTCTTAGATACGAAATAAAACTATTTTCTAGACTATGATTATTATATAACCTTTTAAGATTGTTCATGAAAATTTATTAAAAAACGTAATATTATAATATATCAAATTTAATGAAACCCTGACAATACGAGTCGATACAAACGAGGTACTAAGTACGTTAATACGTAAATACATACACAATTACTCTTAGGAGCAACTCACTTAATCTAATATCAGTTCGAACGTTGAAAACTTCTCGTAAAGATTCCTTCGTTTCCCATTAAAGCACATCGAAATTACTCGTCATTAAATTCCAAGCTACGGAGACGCGTGAACAACGACGAACGAAGCGGAACGACCGAGCGACGTGCTGGTTAATTGTTGGATCGATTCATTAAAAGAGAGAGGGAGAGAAAGAGAGAGAGAGAGAGGGGGTGCTTCTATACGATCGAATGTAGTCAATTATGTTCTAGGTTGAAAAAGATTTATCTGCTTTTTTCTTCTTTCTCAAGTTCCGCTTTAAATCTCTTTCTCTTTATTTTTCTCTTTATCTTCATCTATATCCTGTATTTTTATTTTTTATTCATTATTTCTTTCTTTTTTTAAATTTAGTTCGTTGGTGGCTGATCGAACGCAAGGTAAATTACACCGAGAATTGCCTTTGTTCTCTAATGACACGACTTCCCCCTCTCTTTCATCTCTGCTTCTCTCTCTCTCTCTCTCTCTCTCTCTCACACACACACACCTTAATCATGAAGTCCAACGTAATACGAGTTAAATGCTCCCACAATGTCTCTCGCCTCTATTCCCATGCTTTACGAGGCTTCCATTGAAAACGTTGATCAGTGTTTATAGGAAGGACAGTTACTTCGTACGAGAAGTTATTGTGAAATTTAATGTTACCCCGGGATAGGTATACAGCTTGAACGACGTCGGAGAGAAAAGAAAATGAAGAAAAAAATGATCTGACTCGAAAAGGGCGTGGAGTACGATGCCCTCCTCTTCCTTTTTCTTTTTCTTTTATTTTCCGTGAAATTTCGCTTCTGAAATCAACAGTCCTACGGTAGATCTGTACTTGAAATTTCAAATCAGTAGGTGTAAAGGAATGATAAGCAGTAAAAATGGAAATAAAAATATCTGTCGACGAAAACTCGTTTGATAAAAATTTCTTCTTTTCTTTTTTTCTTTTTTTTTTGAATTACTTAAGTCCGATTGAAAGTACAAACATTTTTAACTATATATATATATATATAAATGCATTTTCAAGCGATGACAAAAACAATTGAATTCATTTATGCTCACCGATATTTGTATTTGTATGATAATAGTCTCAACCGAAGTGAATTTAATGTATTCCATAGATAAACGAAGGTTCTAACGAAGATAAATAAAAAAGTATTTACGAATAATGATAAAGATGAGATGGTGATTGAAAATTTTGGAAATAATATTATTTACTTATAGCAGTGGTAGTAATCAGTGATAGAAGGTAGTATTGATCAGACGCATTTTGATTATTGATCAGACGCGTATATTTTACTCGCGAGTATTTTATTGAACAGCCGTTGTCATTTACATAGAAAATATAATTCAAGTTGTTTTATAATGAAATAATAATTCGCATAATCGGATTTTTTAATAAAAAGAAAAAAAAATGCATAATCCTAAGCGTCTCTTTTCATGATATTTTTATATCATTTTTAGGAGTCTTCAAATGCTAATGGCTCGTATATATACCTCCGCTTATTCTATCCCTAGGAAAAAGATTTCAATTTTATAGACAGAGAAAAATGAAGCACATTCGAGGAATGAAGTAAAAGGAAAATGCGAAGAAATATTGGGAAACACTGAGGTAAAGAAAAATACTTGGGTGAAATACAATAAAGGACTTATAAAGATAGACTACGTGGAAAACAGTGAAACTGTACGAGAAAATGTTCGAGAAAAAGGGAGAAACAAAATAAAGGAAAACGAAAGAGTGAAAGGAATAAAAGAAAAATAAAAGAAATAAGGGAAACATAACACGGCAGTAGCAGAATCGGATGATAGAATTTTTAAAGTGTATCGATGGAAAACTCGAATGACGACTGTTCAAAGAATCGATGTATTCGTTGCATGATACATGAGAGAAAAAATAAAAGAAAAAAAGAAGCAAAATGGAAGGAAACGAAAATATATATTATAAAAAAATAAAAAAGATAAATAAAACGATGTGGAAGAAGAAAGCTGACCGAGTCGAATTAACGAAAAACGAGGGAAAACAATGCGCGCGAATAAAACGTCAGGTGGAAAAAAAAAGAACGAATGGCGCTGAGCGAAGTGGTTGAAAAAGTGAAGTGAAAGAGAAGAAGAAAAGGAGTCTTAAAAAGGGGAAAAGAAAAAAAAACAAACGAATGGCATGAAGAACTTTACCGTAATAAATGAAACGAAACGTTCAGAAGAGGGAATAAAGAATGGAATTAAAGAGAGAAAAAAATTAAAAAAAAGGAGAGAAAAAAAGAATTAAGAACACAAGAAGAAGAAGGAGAAGAAGAGAAAGAAAATACAATAGAAGAAAAAAAATTCATCCGCGTGTGCCAGAATTCAGAAAGAAAAGCGTTCTTCGATGAAATATTATCGAGAAAAGGAAAAGCAATTGCAGTAAATAGTAGCGTGGAAAGTAAAAAAGGAGAAACAGAGTGGCAATGAAAATAAGTGCTAGCTAGCTAGGGTTATAAGGAAGGGCGTTGGAGAAGCGTTTGAAACGATGCTGACGGCAAGAATAAAAATTGTTGGAAGAAAATAAAAGTAAAAATAATGAGAAAAATATTAGATAGACGACTGGTCAATAGCATGATGCAACGAGAGAAAAAGAAAGAAATAAAGTAAATATAAAAAAGATTATCCAATTACGTAGTCTAGTCATGATTTATTGTATTTTGTATTTTTCTTTAAACGAAAAGTACAAATTCTCGGTACGTTTAAATTTGATGGAAAGTATGTCCCATTTTCGAACGATTATCGCTTAAATTTTTTAATAATCCTCCAAAGCCGTTTATAAAAGTACTAAATTTTGCGAATAAAGGTGCAGCCTTAGGTGCAGCTCGGTAAAGTAGAGAAAAGTAAAAGAATAGTAACGGACGAGCAGCCATATACCTTCAATAGATTTAACGGAACGAAGAGAGAAATAAAATTACGGCGACGTTTGAATTTTATAACTCTCTTTCGAACCTTACCTTTATATCCCAGTATCGGCTAGCTAACGGAAAATTTGCGATGGAAAATTACATTGTATTAAATTCCATTTATTTCTTTTATCCATATTTTTTCTTTTTCATTATTTCTTTTTTTTCCTCTTTAACTTCCTCCCCCTACCCTCTTCCCAGCCCCCTCCTATCCCTCTTCTCTTTCCCTTTTCAACGAGAGTACAGGTCGATTACTTCCACAAAAATCGTTACACTTTAAACGAAAGGGTTTAAGAGAAAGAGAGAAAGAAAGAGAGAGAGAGAGAGAAAGAGAGAAAAGAAGGAAAATGGACAGAAGCAATTTTCTCTCGTTCCAATATGTATTGTAAACTATTCAAGTAAACGTTAGAAGATGTAAATTGAATGTTTTGAAAGTTTTTCTTTAATCTTTTGCCTTTGTTTTTTTTCTTCATAGAGTTTAAATATTTTTTCTTTTCTAAAGAGAAAAATAAGAGAGAAAAAGAGAGAGAGAGAGAGAGGAAAAAACATAGAAAAAAAATCGCATAAGAATTTACAACGGATTTCGAAGCTGACGTTACGTCGGACGTCGAGATATCAAGGTTTGATTCTTTTTCGAAGAAGTCAGGTTTCTTTCGCAAAACAAGTCGTACGTGGATTCCTTGGGAAAGTCGTTAAACTGGATGGATGAAGGTTTCGTTTACGGTTTCGAAAGCACCGCTGGGAATCCGATAAGTTCGAAACACGATGTGGATGGGGTTCAAGGTGGCTTCTTTCTCTCTCTTTCTCATTCGTCAGGAAATTCTAGTATAGAGCCTGTTCGATAAACGTTCTGGACGATTCCCCGTTTGCCTAGATCTTTCACGGGAGAGCAAGTTCGTTCGTTCGTTCGTTCGTTCTCCTTTAAAGAGGATGGAACGATCGACGTGAGATCGTCGAAACAACGAATCCAATTACAGTTAAGGGCTTTTAAGTTTCGCCAATTCCTAGAGAATTTCTTTTTTTTGTGGTCAGTTCACAACGACGACGTTCTCGAAAATTCCCTCGATCGTAAATCTTTGATTCGTACGAGTAATCGAGCTTGAATTAACAGATTAACTGGACTATCTTTAGAAAATAACAAAAAAAAAAAGGAAGAGAGAGAATTTGAAACAAATATTTTCGATCTACATTGATACCTCAGCTAATTTTCAATAAATTCATACTTATGCCAAAGAAAAATATGACGAATATAAAAACGTATGGATAGCGGATAGTTAAAATTAATTTTTTATTTATATAACCAATAAAACTGATGTTTTGTGATAATAAAATCACCGTTCTTTCGTATTTATTCACTATTCGTGTAAATTTAATCTTTTGATGCATATCCGGAAAATTTTATTTCAATTATCAATAAAAGCTCTTTTTTATACAAGGATATTTTTAACAAATAGCAAAAACTTTGCAGAATATGTTTTCATTTATGATCAATATTTTCCTTCCGCAAACAATAATACTTTGAAAAGCGGTTATCCGACGAGATGTTATTTCAAATTGAAAACGATACCTATGAGAATTTCGATGACGAAAGGACTGTTTATATCTGACCGTATCAATGTTGATCCAGCCTAAGTGCAAATATTCGCAAATATTCACGAATTCTGCTACAGTATTGCAACAAGAGTAGTAGAAAGAGAAAAAGAGAGAGAGAAAAAAGAAAGTGTACCTTTTAACCAAATGTCGTGTATCCGAATTTAATCCGATTTCCATCATCACCTATTTTCGTAAAGTTTTTTTTCAATAAATTCAAGAAAACTCAAAAAATAAACTTGACCGTTAATGTCGAAGAGGACATTAATCAAAATGATTAAAAAGAAAAAAAGTGAGAGAGGAAAATACTATAGTACGTGTAAATGATGATACTAGTTAACGTAAAGCATCGAAAAAATTCGGATTATGGCAATGAATCGTTGATCGATATTGTTCACTAGAGAAGAAGACAAAAGAAAATCTAAAAGAGAGTATGTAAATAAAAGAAACGTGCTGTTCGTATAGGCAAGTGAAATTTTTGTGATTTCCCCATCGATTCGTAGAAAATTCCCGCCACGATCGCACGGAAAAGAAAGAACACATACTGGGTGGGCTTAAAATGAAGAGATTGATTTGAGCACTGTGTGAATACGTTAAAACAATTGTCATTGAAACAGCGTACTGTTAGAAAACAAATTAAGGGATGGACTATGTTTCGCGTGGAATTACACGTAGGGATTTTATTTTCGCTTGAAATTTTACCAACGCCATTTAGTAATGACTTTGGACTGGCGGTTTGCTTGGGAAAAACCGTGTTTACTCGTTGAAAGAAGAATGAAACGAAATGAAAAGAAAAACAGCGTGAAAAAAGCTCAAGCAGAAAATGTTCTCTTGCGTTTTTACGTGATGTCAGATTTGACAGGATTTGTGTGTAATATTAAAAGTATTCGTTTAAAGGTAAAAGGGTCAACAATGTTCTTATATTTAGAAACACCAAACCAAAAACTACTTTACAAATCAAATGAAATGTTAGAATATCGTAACGTACCTTTAGGCTATAATAAAACAGAACAAAAGCAAACAAAGGGATTGTTATTATATAATTCATATGCGTAGTCAATGTGAAAATAAAAGTTCATTTCTCGAATAAAGGAAGTTGGTTTGACGATACATTGAATTATACGCAAAATGTGAACGTTAGTAATGTGTACATAAGCATGAATTTGAAAGAAAAGTTTGATAACAGCACCGAATGTAACTATTACATACGCAAAGGAAATTAGCAATCATGTTTTACCTAGAGTGCTTAAAAATTCAATGACTTTGTTTATTGAACTGTAACGATTTCACGTTTCTCATGAGCAATATATATGGCTATGTGTAAATATAATTAAAATGAGAATTTAATCCGATTCGCGTGGTTGTGTATATATATACATCATATAAAAAATTAAGTGTATGTGTGTATGTGTGTTAGATAGAAAAAGAGAGAGAGAGAGGCAGACAAAAAAATAGAAAACATCAAATTTAATAATCGATTTGAGTTAATGACTAGAACCTATTTATTATTAAGACCAAAAAATATGATTAACCCCATTAGAAGTTAAACATTATTAAATTTAATATAAAAATTTTTTTTCGGTTTTCCTTGAATACGTTCCCGTCCTTTTCGTTGAAAAAACCATCACCTCGCGTGTTAATACATTTTAATTATTTTGTCGTGAGAAAGCAGACTGTTTGTTGGAATGCGTGAAGAAGATAATACGATAAGAGAAGAACAATAAATACACAGAGAGAGACACATACACATAAATGTATTTATATTATAACGCTAGTTTTTATCTTCAAGAAATAATAGAAGTTAGTTTCCCTTAATTAACCATTGCTAATAGGACATCTCTATGTCATCTTTAATTAAAACGATTTAAATACGTAGAAATATCTCTTTGTAATAAGTAACAAACAAAAAGTATTTAATAATCGCAACGATCTTATTTTCCGCGATAATTGATTACCCATCGATAATTAATTAATCACGAAAGGACCTTTTCCTTACAACGAACCTTCATAATGCAAGCTATGCTTACATTACCAAGATAAATGATGACGTTGTCAATCTTTTTGAATGTTAAAAACAAAACATAAAAAAAAAGAAAAAAAGACGCAAATTTATTTAACTTTACGTCACAACTTTCTGTCACTGATCTATCAGAATCATCTCACCAAAAGATCACCAGCAATCATCTTTCGTTCTATTTTCGTTTTCTTTCCTTTTTTTTCTCTCTTCCTTTATTCTTTATTTTTATTGTTAGTTAGATCGATCTTTCAAATCAAAATTCCTTTTACGTTCAGAATAAGAATCTAACCAACCTACGCTTTCTTTTTCTTCCGCTTAGCATTCGTTTATTATTCTATGACACGTATCTTAATAAAATATACAGGAACCAGTAGGATGATCTCGTAAAATGGTGGGATACGACACTTAATGCGAAAGCTAGAAAGTTGCTTTTTTAGTTTTCTTTTTTTCTTTCTTTCTTTTTTTCTTTCTTTCTTCCTTTTTACTTTACCCTCTTTCTTTCGAATACATCTCGTCGATTAATCCTAGTCAAGGAAAGTAAAAAAAGAGAGAAATAGAGAAAAAGAAGTGCAAGTTAAGGGTGTAAAAAAAAGAAGAAGAAGAAGAAAAAGAGGAAAATAAAAAAAAGGAAGAAGAGATGGAAAGAGACAGTGTTAAATCGCTTTAAATTGCTATGAATTATCTTACGCTTTAGTCGTTCAACCAACGCCCCTATCTTTCCGTTAAGTCACCTTTCATCACCAACCCTTTTTCCTTCACCCCTGTCTTATTGAACTTCGGAGCAACATCCATTTTAGTTATAATTCCGAACCTACGTAGGATTTAACAAAAATATTTTTCGTATGCTTGCTAAAGAGAATAAAAAATGTTGATAATCATTTGAGTAGGACGTATCGGAAATCACGTCAACTATAATTATCAATTGTTGAAAATTTAAATAAAAAATCGCGAATGTTTTGTATTATTTATCTTTTTAATTTTGTATTTTTTTTTTCTATTATTATCCTCGAGATGCAAAAACAATGGAATCGTTGTACTCATTATAATTCGTAATATATTTTTAGTATTATTTTTCGTATAAATTTATGGACATTTATATTAATTTAGAAATATTATTAAATAAATTCACTATTTTGTATATTTCATTAGGGATATTCTATAATGCAGGACTAGCATCATTAAGACGTGAGCTATTGCGGTTTGGCTTCAATATTAGGATATAGAGTTTCTAAAGTTCAGCTTGTTATTCCTCTAAGCAAATAGCAATAGGATTTATGCGTATAGATTTCTCAACGGTACAATTATTCTGATGTTATCGATCGAATATTTGACGTTTACCTATGTAATATATTTGAATATTTAATAATGAACAATTCAAACCGGCTATCTCAGGAATGGATAAACTTCTGATCACTACGAGTGACCTGTTTTTTTAAATTATAAGCTGCGGTCCACCAACATCGTATATGTTAAATGATCATAAGAAAAGTAGCAATTTAAAATAAACGTAAATAATACAAATACATATTCAATATTAAGTTATTTCGATAAGAGAGAAAATAATGATTTCTTATCACAAATTAATTAGTTTATAAATAAAACAATATGTTCTTTTATTTTCTTATTATTAATGCGAACTATATTATCAAATAACAATATTATATTTCGTCCGTTACAACCAATGAAATATGATTGATTATGTGGAAGTAGATCATAGAAAAAACTTACCATTAAATAATACAAACGTAAATATCCCTTTGCATAGTGCTCGAACCTCTACATTTCTACAGAAGGCGTTGAATACAATCGATGATCAGTATCACGGAAATTGATTTCGTGCACCCAAAGCGTTCTGATCGACGAAAATCAAAGACAAAGAGAAAGAGAGAATTACCTTGAAATTTTGAGGTCTACTGTGTTCAAAAAAAAAAAAAATACAAAAATACAAAAAGAAGAAAAAATCAAACAATTCAGTAATATTTTTTTTTCAAATATCTGGAAATGTTTAATAATTTTAATTATTACAATGTTATAAAATATTGAAAAAACCATATAAACCTATCTATGGTATTGATATTCGATTCAAGAAAATGAAATTTCATAAATTCAAATATCAAAAATATATTTAATTAATATTATTATTTCACAGGATATTTAAAAATATGTACAAATACTATTCATGGTATTGAAAATTGAATAATGCAAGAAATATATTATAAATTCAAATATTTCAATTCAAATAAAAATTAAATTATTATTATTTTACTTAAAATATAAATTTTTCAGTAATATTTCAATAAATAATCTCCTTCAAATTATTCAACAAATAGACAATTCAACATATTTAAACAAAAACATTATCTATTTAATATAATTGTGTAATTTGTAATCTCTTTTATTTAGATCTGAATATAGGAAAAATTTCAATTTCCTTCTGACTGCCTAACGTTTCAGAAGACATTTGATATTCATGCATTAACCCGGTGCTTCCGCACTGTTGCAATGTATAATTTCGTAGATGATTGGAGCAACGTAACAACATGCTTCCGTTAATAAAGGCATTGAATATGTCGTAGACAAAAAATTCACTCGTTTCAAGCGTAACAAAAACTATTGTAAACTCTCTCGCGTATGTATGCACTTAGATGGTTCCAAAAGACATAACCCTTCTCGTACAATGTTACTTTTCCCAAGGAAG
Organism: Polistes fuscatus; assembly: GCF_010416935.1. Lineage (NCBI taxonomy): Eukaryota > Metazoa > Arthropoda > Insecta > Hymenoptera > Vespidae > Polistes > Polistes fuscatus. The sequence continues at coordinate 10,178,064 of NW_025113096.1, forward strand.
AAAATCCTTGCACGGTGAATTTTCGTAGGCACGTACAGCTACTACAAAAAGAATCCTAAGAGATTCTGCTCACGACGTTTACAGACGCGTATTTTCTCTTCAAGCGGAAACGTTGAAGGTTACTGTACGCCTTACAGATCGGGTTTTCTCTCTTTTTCCTTCTATTTGTCCTTCTCTTTTTCCTTCTTTTCTTCATTCTTTCTATCTTCCTTTTTTCATCTATTTTTTACTAAAATCAGAAAGCTTTGTAACAAATTGGAATTAATTCAAAGGTAATCTTTACGTTAGATGCCACTAGCTCTTCTTTTTATTATCATTAAAAAATAATTTTAATTTACGTTTAATAATTTTTAATATAAGATATTATTTGATATCTCTATTTCTATCTAATATTTTCTATTTCTTCGAGTCTCTTAAAATGAACTCCTCTCAAATGCACTCTTTTTTCATTCCAGCACCCACATCCTATTTGTGTACAATAATATTAATTGCAAAAGATCGTGATCTAAGAGTGATGAACCAGTACAAATCATATCAAATGTTGAATTGTATTAGAAAAAGATAATGCTGCCAATTTGGTGGGATTACTAAAGTTGTTGTATATTTTAAGCTGTTTCCAAGCAACCAAAAGATCAACTGAAATGGTTACTGCTAAACACTTATAAAATTGGAGGAAGTAATCAAAGAGAAAAGATCAGAATTAACAAATCGTAAAAGAATCGTGTTCTATCACGACAATGTGAAGCTTTATACATTTTTAGCAGCATGTCCAAAATTATTAGAAGTGATATCGCATCCTCCATATAACCCCGACTTTGCACCATCAGATTATTATTTATTTCGAAATTTAAAAAACTTTTTAAATGTTAAAAGTTTCAGTAATAACGATGTCCTCAAATTTGCACTTGGTTAAGTTTTTTGTTGATAAGGACCTGAAATTCTATGAGTGCAGAATTATAAAATTACCAGAAAAATGACAAAAGGTCATCGATCAGAATGGAAAATATTTGACTGATTGAAGTTCATTTTTTCTATAGAAAAAAATTAAGATTTATTTCACACTACAAAACCGAAATTACTTTCTTGCCAACTAAATATGTATAAGTATATGTACATGTCTTAAATAATTAATAGTAAAAATTGTAAGAAAGTAACGGTAGAACGTGACGCTGATCTATAATCGTTTAAGATCAATCATGACATAGGTTTGATTTAACAAGCTTGCCTAGCATCCGTCATCGAATCAAGTTAAAGCTATCGCCAAGCAGAAGGAGATTCTATCAGCAGCAATGGGGAATTGTGTACGTGAATCGATGGATCAACCAGTTAGTACTGGACATTGCTTTGTGAAGATAATCTAATGAAAGCTCAGTATTAAAGCAGATCCATTTCTCTAACACTATCAGATATTCCTTATTGTGCTGTTAACGGTACTATTAAAAAGACCAAACAAATTTTTTCTTCGATCAAATTTGAACTTATCCGTTCAAACTCATTGCATCTAATTCTTATTAAATAAATACTGAATATTTAATTGTCCGATCGGTTCTAATCTCGAAATTCGACGGAATTTAACATAGGGATATACACGTAAATGCTCGTGAGACTAATTTACTCTTTTCTTTTTTATCATTCTGTCTATATTGTATCCTGGGATAGTTAATTAAACATACATAATGCCAATTAAATCTATGATATATATTTTATGTAATATTTAACACGATGTCAGTTTTAATTATTTTTATTTCGCTTGATAATTTATTTTTTCTTGAGCTATTCTATATTATAGTTGTAAAAAATAATTTTATATCAGATACCGTTAACACTTAAAGGATGTTCCAAGCTTGTTGGTTGCAATTTATTGCTATGTATTTGATGTTGTGTTCTCTTTTCAACGTTGGTAATTTGTTCCAGGACGAGAATCGCGTTGGAAAACAGTAGCTCTTGAATGTCCAAGCTTTTCCATATTTATTTCTTTGATTTATTCAACTTCCAACGGTATTATTCTTATTTTAATTAAAATCCCGATATTTCGTGGCTACGAAATATCTCTCATGTAATTAAACAAGATTTTTTTTCTTATAGTAGTATTATATGGGTGGTATGTCGTGTTACACACAGCTGCAGGGTGTAATAATAAAATCATTTATTTTTGACTTCCACATTAATAACTTTAGCACACACAAAAGATATTATCTTTCTAAATGTGTTTTCCTTAAAGTTCAGCAAAATTCATTTTATTATATTTGAAAAGAATAAATTCATCCCATTTCATCGAAATTAAACAAATAAACAAGCTAAAGCAAATAAAAAAAATTTAATCCGTCAGTTTAAAAAAAAGTATGCGTTTTACGTCATAAATTTTACACTTTAATTATTTTTATGAAATTTTTAAATCAAAGTATTCAAAATCCGGCTTGAAAAACTATAGAGAAAACGATTTGAAATATTTAAAAAAAAATCGCATTAAAAAATATTATAAACTATATGAGTTATCATGCCGACCGTAGTGGAAAAAGTAGTTTCGAGAAAAACGCGTTTAAAGTTGTAAGTGTCTCAAACAAAGGACAGCTATCTGTGGGCACCAAACTCTCGTCAGACAATCACGTTTTCTACCATAACGTTAGATCTATGGAAAATTTTTGCAATCGACTTTCACAGAAATAAGCTTAAAACTATAGAGAACAACAATCTGTATTTCTTATTTTTTGTTTCTTTTTATTTCTTATATAAAAAGACTAGATACTTAAAAGTTGAACATTTTTTGAAAAATGTTCGACCTCATTAATATGTATTATTCCTCGTGTTTACGTAAGAAAATTCTTTTAACATAAAATCATCAAAGTATAAAGAAAGGATCACCTAAAAAAAACATACACGCTTTACTTGTATACATACATACATACATACATACATACATATGCAGGTATACATCTTGAGTTTGCTAATGAAAAAAATGTAAGTGTGCGTTTGCGTATATATGCGTAAGCGTGTACATACATGAGTATATTATATTCCTATAATAAAGTAGTAAGACTTCTCGAGCGAGAAATGCTCTAAAATTCTATTAAGTTTGCCAGAGAAATGTATGCGCATATTGTATCGCGTTATACATAGTATTACAAAGTCGAGCAACCTTCAGGCAAATTTTCTCTCTCTCTCTCTCTCTCTCTCACTCTCTCTTCCCCTCTTTTTATCTCTCATGCTCCCAGATACGCACATGTAAAAAAAAAACTAATAATACCTACTTACGTAATAATAAAATAACTTGTACATATCCCCGAACGTTACTGAACTAGTTCACGATATTTGAAATAAAAGCATAACTAATGACAAAATCTAAGATTATCACGTGAAAGATGATTGTTTCTCCCAAGAAAATTATTGATGATGAGAACACGCGGAAGTGAATAAAGGTAAAATTAAGGAAGATCGATTATACTAAAGTTTTAAACGAAATGCAATACTGAGGCGCTGATGGAAGAAATTTCACGAGGGAGCAAACGGGAAATTGAATTTCGTATTCAACGAGAAAAGTCAACGAGACAACGAAAGCAACGACAACGACGACGACGACGTAGACGACGACGTAGACGACGTCAATGTTTCTTCTTCTTCTTCTTCTTTTTATTCTTATTCTTATTCTTATTCTTTCTTCTTCTTCGCTTCGATTACTCAAGATATTAAATTTACTAGCTGACGCTTTGCGAGAAAGAGAGTATCTCTACTGCTACCGATCTACTATCGATGACTTCGTTTTATCGAATCTTAAGAATAATTATTTTACGGTGCCTCTTTTTATCCTTATTTTACACGACTGTTTAACTTCTGTTAATGATATTCCATTTAATCGCTCATTTTTATTTTTTTTCGCTAAATCATAACGAATTTAAATTGAGAAAAAAAATAAAAAAAAAGAATACAAATTATTGTAATATAATATTATTTAATTGCGTTCTATTTCAAAATTTCTCTAATTCTACTAATGTTTTAGGTTTTTCGTTTCCACGTGTAGTAGGAAAATTTACCTATGTAAGTTTTTTTTCTAAACAGTTCGTAACATTCTTGATACCTGGGTATTGGAAACCTTTTAAAATTTGCCGTACTCAAGAGAATCTGGATCCTTATTGATATGTATTTGTAAAGTCGAAAAACTATAGAACCCTTGCCAGGCCGCGTGAACAGCCATGTTTCAGTCTCATGTTTTACGATTGCATTGTTTTGCTTTTGACGTATGCTTTGCAATAATTGAATAGTATAAAGACCATTATTATCAAGAAGAGAGTATGTGTATAGTTTAAGATACATAAGCTAACAAAGCAATAAATTTATTTTTCTTTAGGAATTATTTGAATAAACACACGACTTAACATTACTCTTTATTTTACAATTGAGAATACCAAATGATTTGAACGAAAATTTCAACGTGAGGTGCATAAGTACCACACGGCACGGAACGTGTTAAACGTTTATCTTTCATCTCAATTTTATTCATACATAAAAACGACTTTTTAATTTTTAAATATCATCATCCCTTGAAAGAAAACTGAGAAATTATTCGTAAACGGTTAGAAATTTCGACAAGTATTATACATTTGTTCTATACTCTTTGTTCGTTTATAATAATCGTCCTCTTAGAAAAGTTTCGTATGATCGCTATAGAGTGCACACCCTCTCGCGAATGGTAGGTACAACACCAAAAGTGGTAGTCCCGTCAACGGCAGTAGTTATCGTCCGACGAGAGAGCTTCTTACGAGTTCTTCAGTCTGACAGAGAAGGAGAAAGAAGTCACGAAATGCTTCGTCGCGTTGAGTAAAGTGAAAGAGATAAAGAGAAAGAGTAAGAGAGAATGTTATCTTCGTGTGACTTTCTTATTCATCTTGCGTTTCCGCTATTCTTCTGCTTTTCTAACGAGACATGTATTATGTACCAACTTCGCTCGTTTCAGAAACATAGCGAAGCCTACACAACGACGTAGACGATAACGAAAACGTTCTGACGTTGTAAGGTGTGACTTATGAGTGCTATCCAAAATAAAACAATAAGAGAAATTACGACATTGAATGACTGATCCAAAATGTCTTTTGAAGTTATACTTCTTTTGGCGCGTTTGGGAAAATGTGATGGGAGTGATTTTTTTCCGATCGACACCACGAAGTTTGTCGGTATTTACGATGCGCGGCAAAGCAAGCGATTTCAAATTTACGGCATGAAGTTGTCTTTTCTTCTCTTCTTCTTCCTCTTTTTTTTTCTCAAGTGGGTCACCCATCCAAGTACTAATTGTACTCAGCGCTGCTTTACTTAAATGATCGAAGCGAGAACTAATGCTGTAACCGCGCCATGACTGTTGATGCGTGAAGTAATTTGATATATCTCTCTTATATTTAGTGTGGACTTATATCTATATTTTGATATTTTCTTTTTCTTTTTTTTATTCTTTCTTATATATATATAATTATTATTATTTTTTTTTAAGTTATTTTTTTTCTTTGAAGTTATTTTTTGAAGTTATTTTTGAGGTTATTGAGGTTATTGAGGTTATATTCGTTTTGGTACACCAAAGAAGTATAACTTCTTTCGTGTGTACATAAGTACACACACCATTTTTTTTTCTTTAAATCTTTTAGATCAAAAAAAAGACAAACTATAAATAGAATTATGGGACGAGCGCCTCCATACCAAATACTTAAATAAGCATTCGTGAAGGGATTGGACGGTGGGCTCTGGATATCTCAATGGATAAAGAGCAGTCGCCCGGAAAGCGATAGATCCGTGGTTCGAGTCCCGGTCCAGTCAGTCCAGTGGTCTAATTTTTTTCACGAATCTTACAAAATTTTCTCTTTTTACTAGTTTTTCTCATATGTAAATAATTATTGTTATTGGGATTAAAACCAGATACGAATATAAACGTTGTACTGCGCATAAAGTTCAATTACTTAATACATATAAAATCAATAGATAGATAATGAAATAAGAGCAAGGAACTATGTATGATAAAATTAATAGATAATTAGATAAAAAGAATATATTCATAATTATATTTTGTTATATATTAAAAATCTAAACAACTTATAATGTATAATATATAATTACTTAATAGAGATATAAAATCGTAGCAATAGATAATGTAATAAATACAAGGAACTATATACAATTAGAGTAGTAAATCATTAGATAAGAAGAGTATATTCGTAAATATATTTTGTTATATTATAAATCTATACAACTTATAAATGAACCGATTTAATGAGAAACTCAACAACCCAGAAACAGATTTTCAGATCGAGTTTATGAATAAAATTTAGGTTTTCTCTTTTCTTTCTTTTTTTTTCTTTTCGTTTATATTGCTTTTATTTATGAAGGAAGACAGACTGAAGGCTGATAGTAGTGATGACTGTTATTTATCGTATGACAGCGGATGTTATTGAAATAGACACGTCTACTTGGCAACGTTACTTTTCTATTCTTTCTTTTTTTTTCTTTTTCTTTTCTTTTTTTCTCTTCATAATTCATACATAACGATGAAATGTATTTTTTATTTTATTTTTTTTTTCGACAAAAAAACGATGTCGTTGTTGATTTTCAAGATTTTTATCTTCCGTTTGTATATTTATCGTTGTACCACATTTCGATTTTTAATTGTTTGCACACACAAAGTAAACTAGAATTATTATTTACGAGAATAAATTGGGAACGACATGGAAAACAGTAAATGAAAATATAAATGGGGCGGCGGGAAAGGGGATGGAATGAAATTGTTTGTTTTACAACGAAACTCATAATATGACATTCTTTATATCTCGCAATCACTGTGAAGTCCTATTTGGCGGTTAAGATTGAAATATGAATGAGAATTTTCTATTTTTATAAGCATGAAGTAATTTTTGGTCACACTTTACTCCCTTGACATGTAGATTATTATTAAAGCATATTCATTATTTGCTCATTTTGTATTTTTTCAAATCATTTCTCCAACATTCATTACTTTTAATATTAAATTCAATATTGAAATTTGAACGTGTTTATATATATAAATATCATATATAATATATGAATTAATTGATATGTTGTTATTTGTATAATATCTTAATTAATTGTATTTAATCATTAAATGCTTGTGTCTGCAAAATCACACAATTTTAAATTTAATGATTTTTTGTTTTATTTTTTTGTTTTAATGTACAACACAATATACATGATACAATTTTTTTTTCAATTAATATTCATAAAAAAAAACGGCAATTGATTATTTTAAAGAATCTTCGTTAAACGATAAATCCAATTGGTCGGCCAAAATAAAAATAATATCGTTTAGATGAAAAAATAAGCTGTCAGAAAAAATAAAACGAGAATAGTTTGAGAAATCGATATCATATTTTTAAATAAATAAATGTTGAAATGACGTAAAAAGATTTGATTATATATTATAAGTATTCATATAGACTATTTTTATGTAACACCAGTGTAATTAACTTTCTGATTACTTTCAACCTTGCAACTTTAAAAGGGTCTTATCCTGTTTGTAATCCAAACGAAGGAATGCTAAAGAAAGTCTCGGTCTAATTTCAGTTACGCTCGCTAAAAATTATGCGATCTAAGAAAGAAGACAAACTCGACGATTCAAACTTGGAATTAAAAAAAAGAGAAGGAAAGTAAAAAAAGAGTCGAATAAAAAAAAAAAGAAAAAAATAAGATAAAATAGAAGTAGAAAAATGTGAAGAAAGAATAAAGATCTCCACTCACTTTACATGACCCGTATAAACATACATATATATTTTTAAAAATATATTTCTTATGTATATATATATTTTTTTTTAAATATATAAGAAATATATATTATTTATAAGATTATATTCTATTTATTATTTAATAGATATACAGTTTATATATTTCAAAATATATCTCATACAAATTATTATTTTATATATATATATATATTTTAAAATGCAATCTATAATATATAAACAAGGGGAGCCTTTATCTTGATATTATTACTAGGTAAGCTTATTAGTAAGACTAGTGGCAAGATGAGCTTACAATTTATTTAACACATTTTTACTCTCACATATCAATTATAATGAATAATAATTATTTGTAATATTATGGATTTTATAGAGTGTAAAAAAAAGAAAAAGAATTACAGCTCGTATCGAAATGTAACATACAATGTTTTTTCATTAAAATTAAAAACAATTTATGCCTTTTGCTTCTCTATAGGCATTTTAATAATTGCAACCATAAATAAATGTGAAAATATATAAATAACGTTATTAAATTAAAAAAAGAAAATACTACTATGTAGTTTAATTTCAGCAAGAAGTATGGATTTTGCTTTCGAGATTTACATCTAAACCTGATTTACATCTTAACCTGAGCGAAAAATTTTCTAAAAAGGGTCTATGTGTAGCAACTTTATTGAATATAAGTATATGATATAGAAAGGAAAATAACTGGGAGAGTAAAACGGGTACACAGTGCTTTCAAAATTCCGCAACGTATGGTAATCTCAATTCGAGTCCTCGTTTCAAGCCCGAAGAGCGGGAAAGCACTCTTCTCGGTGGTGTACGAACGGATCTCATACCACCAAGTGGTTGTAAATGTTGCCGTAGTGTCGAGTACACTCTTCAAAGTGAGAGCCAATTTGCTTATTGCTTTTCCACGAAAACGTGTCGGTTTCTATATAACTCTAGTTGTGTCCATGCGATTCTTAATCCTAAATATTTTACCATCGATGGTAAACGAGGAGAAAAGAAATAATATTATTTTCTCACGAACTATCTACGAAAGAAACAAAAATTTACTCTGCGAGTTTGAAAAAAAATAATTATCTCGTTAATTTTCTCTTTTAGAATTACAGAATTTTCCAGACAAACCATTTCTTCCCATTTAATGCTTTAACGATTATACAAGCATGCATGGCTTTCATGGGGATGGGGAGCGGTAGAGAGGATAAAAGGAATAACAAAAAAAGAAGGGGAAAAATTTGTTAAGACCTGAAAAAACATGCATGAGTGTGCACGTTGAAATAGTTTATTTTTTCTTTCTTTTTTTCTACGGCTTCAGATTATGCACGCGTTTGTGAGATTTCAAATTAGAACGAATGCAATGGGCAAACTAAAATCAGTTTTAATTCCTTATTTTTAATTATAATATACAAATTCAAACATCCTAGCATAGAGTTTGATATTCACTGTCCATTTTTAATAAAAAAAAATTGCATGCAAAGCCGCAATTCTCTACGAACTATCCGTTTCCCTGTAATCATATCACCAACAGAACTCGGTCTTTCTAACGAAGTTGCTGAAATTGCACTTACGATGCCACCATAGCTGTTCCTTAATTAGCACCATCCGTAGCTAGATGAGTCCTGATCATTATTTTAGCGAACCTAGTAAGTAGAAGCTTCTGTTATACTTCATCACAGGTTTCTAAGCTGTATTCCTAACTTAAAATTATGTTACTTATAAAATTTTCTAAGAAACTTTTAATTGTATACGATACAACTTTCAATATGTTCGTCATTATCTTTTATAATTAACGATATAATTTTAAACACATATATGTAAAAATGCATATTTGTATTCTATACTAAAAGATCGAAATTATTTAATATTATTTCAAATAAATGGGATATAAAAATGTACTTACATATTTAAAACAGTTACGAACGTTCTAAAGAAATAATTCATGAGACATAGAGGCATGGTTTCTTTCATATTCTCAACAAAAGACTTATACATTTATAATGATTATCATCTCATTGATCATACTTGAAAATACACGGAAACGACGAGATACCTCATCCTTGCGTTATTCACTTGGGTTATTTAATTTTGTAGTAAACGAAACAAGAGAGTATTGTAGATAACGAATAAAATAAAAAAATTTTGGTTATTTCTTTTAGTAATATCCTCTAACGACAATCTTTAGAAACGGCAATTAAAATTCGAACATAAATCAATTTATCAAGAGTGATATTATACATCCGAAGTGTCATCGACACACTCTCGCATTGAATTAACGCATGATAAAACAACGAGACTCGATAAAGGTATTTGACGAAACATGAATAACATGAGAATGATTTGTTAATAATCACCGAACTAGAGTTTAACAATTAGGTAATCGTTCGATTCAATGTCAACCACATAATCTGTATACCACTGAATTTTCGTTCAAATTTATTATTATATTGACATGCGACATAATACAATTTCGAGCATTGATTTCAAATATCGATTTTCAATCAAACAACCTTAACGAGAAATTTAATTAAACTTAAATTATTCTAACTATTCGATATCGTGCAAAATTCATGAGCGAACAAATAAATTCTCCTCCACGCGAGTAGTATTTTTAACTTGATTGAGTGATAATTACGGTAAGGTAAAAAATTCTGTATGAACATAGGAACTTAATTAAAATGGTAATATATATATACTCAATTTTTGTTAACTAACCGTTGTTATATAAATGAACATAACAAATCTCTCTACAAAACGTTCTTTATCATTTAATTATGTATATTCACAAAGCGTATCAAAGTTTCTACATATTGGTAGAATACATTCGGACGCATTAAAAGTTAATGCTTGTACATTAACGAGAGAAAATTTATCGACCTGCAAAAGGAAATAAAAATCATGCATGAAAACACATAACGAGTAGTCATGATTATAAAAAATAAAATGATCTAATCGTGTTGTTAATTGCGAAGCATTACGTTTAATATTATGATACTCAAAAATAATAAATAATTAGTATTAAATAATTAATACGACTTGTTTCATACTCGTCGAAAATAGGAAAACAATATATTTAATAAATTTGTATATCAAATCAAATAAAAAATTATTTATCCTTTGTTTTACTTTTCTTGTTTTAAAATGTTTTCTTTCACTGTTACATAATGCAAAGCTTTTAGGTCTACAATGTTAAAAAGATAAAAAGAGGACTACCAGATTATGTCATCTCTGACATTTGTGGATCACCGCTCGCAGTTTCCAGAACTTACTAATCTCCCTTTCTAGGATTTCTCAAATATCTCATGAATTTCCACTCACGATGGCACTTTTACACCTACCGAGAACTCATTTTCTACTCTTAAAAGAATTCGTATATGCATTTACAAAGGATTATGTAACACGGTATGTTAAAAAAGGTTGTCATTCTGTCGGTCATTTTAAAAAAAAAAGAAATTCTCCCCTAATCTTAACTTTATTCACACTTTTTATTTCTTCGGTAAGAAAACAATTCCGTCACATCATTTTTCTTTTCTCTATGTCTCCTTGATAATTCGATTCCATTGAACTTTTTTATTTAACAATTTCAAAATAATATTACTATTATAACGTTAGATCTAAATTCACGTAATCCTCAAAGTTTGTTTAAGCAAAATATAATTCTACGTAGGATTTATTATTACCTTGTAATTTCATTTTACAAAATAGGATTCTCTTAATGAGATTGGATTTTCTTAATTCCCCTTAGGTGAGGCTAACTGTGAGTGACAGATTTCCCTGGGTGAACCCAACGTTCGTAACGGGTTTGTCTAGTCCGTATTCTTGTCCCTTTAAACATAACGCTTGACTTATATCTTGCATAGGATGTATCTAGCCACGTTTATTCGCAACGATGACACGCGTTAATGTTCACATCTCTAGCACTTGCCAACTCTTGTTCCTTTCTGTATTGTCTCGTCACGTCGCTTAAAAGGACTTACAAATATTAATAGTCGAGCGACGTCATTTAAACGTGGTTCACATAAGAGATTTACCTTTCAGAAAGAGAAAGAGACAGATAAATCTCTTATTATTAGAAATACATAATTTATTTCAACCCTAGTAAATGTCTACTACGTTTACAACACATTCAAAGTTTATTATAGTTTTATTTTAAAACTATCCGCAATATTATTTATTCAAATAATTTATTCCGTTATAATTAATCTTTTTCGAACTTTAATTTGGTCTTTGTTGTTGTTGTTGAAGTAAAACTTCTAAAATAGAAACAATCTAAAATAAACATCTAAAATATTAGAAAAGTATAAGAGTGTCCGATAAATCTTAAATAATTATTAATTAACTGAAACAAATATATATTGTAGTCTAAATGCACGGAGTATAAGAAGAATGTACCGTTCTCCTCGAAATTCACCATTAGACTGACACGTTGTCCTTTATAAAAATTCTTTTATTGAATGTTATTTATATGACTTTCCTAAGGCTGTATATGTATAACGATAATAATATTCACACGATAATACGAGTTCCACTTTTATCGCGCGTGGAGGTCACCCTCTTTTTATTTTATTTCAATTCCCTGACTAATACGTAATTTCTTCGTTATTCTTAGTTTATAAATTTATTATTAAAAGATATAAAATCTTTCCAATTAATTCTCTCACTTATTCTCGATTTCTCTTTATTACATATTTATTTTGTACAATGATAAATTGTGTCATTATTCAAATCTCGTTTCAGTAAAGAAAAGGTTTTAAAAAAAATACTAACTAATGTTCTAAAATATAATTGAATTTTTAAATGTATTCAGCACAATTGTGTACATGACTACGTTCCAACGAGCACTGCCCTTTTTCTGTTCCCTTTTAAACATTCACGTTTTTCTTCTTGGCCCTCTTAAATTTGTTATATAACATTAATTTTATTTTATTTAAATTATTGCAACAAAAAACAAATTTTTATCAAACTGTAATAAAAAAACGTAAAATATTAAACAAATTAAGTACGTATTTCTGTTATATAACAATATTTGTGAAACGTGTGTAGAGACGAAAGAAAGATATTTGAAACATCTTTTTGTATATGTTACCGGCAAAGTTTGAAATCCGGCATTCTATAGAATGCCAAATGAGAAACCGGCAAAGTATGAAATACATCTCCGATTCGTTTCGAATATCACGTCTCTCATTATTTTTTCAGAATAATATTTGTATTTTTGAGGAATGCACATCATTTATATAATAGCCTTATCAGGACCTTTTTTCATACTTTGTCTGAATAGTATCTGTCATTCTATAGAATGTCTAGTTATTATATCTATATAACTTTAGTTAAGTCTATGAAATTCTATAGTATGCCAGCTTTTCATACTTTGCCGGTAACATATACATTGAAATAAGAGATTATAGTAAAATAATCCTTGTTTATCCTCTAGGTTCGACCTCTTTTGTTTGATCATCTTTTCATTCTTTCATTATAATGAGAATTATATACCTTTTAAATCCTATTACCTTTTTCTTCACGCAATATATATTAGATTAACTTTTTAGTTAACAAATTTTACATTATAGTCTTCACGTTCATGCTTTGCTGTGTTATAGGATTAAATACATGATTTTATAATTCCCAATACTGAAACAGGTAAGACAATATATAACAAGAAAATATTCTATCATAATATCTTATACGACGTGCATTATAACGTTATTCTATTCTGTTATATATAATATCACGTGTTATAAATTATAAAATATAAAATATATGAAAAATATAAAAACTACTTAGAAAAGAAGGAACCTCCAAAATAATTGTCATGCATTATGAAATATTATAATAATTGAAAGATATTTTCTTTGAAAATCATGCCCGGTTTTACATAGACCATTCAACATTTATTATTTTCCACTTACATTTATTCTATCGTTCTTTCCTATTTTTCCAACAGAATTTTTCCAATCGTCTCTAGCAGCTGTGCCAAATTCAGTTGCGTTTATAAAACGAAATCATTTACTTCAGCGAATATCGTCGAAATGGAAAGAATAAAATTCCAACGACGTATTTGACATTTGTTAAAAAGAAAGGAAATGTATTAGAATTAAATAAACAAAATAGAGCGAAAGAAAGAAAGAAAGAAAGAAAGAAAAAAAGAAAGTGAAAAAAGAAAAAGAGAAAAAAGAGAAGAAACGTGTTATTAAAAATACAATTTTTTTTTGATAATTATTTCCACGCGATGATCGGAGTGAGTATCGCAATGCGATTTGTCCAATTTCTTATTGCTGTTATTTCAGCGAGTTTGCGAAACGATAATATTTCAGAATAAGTAAGTATACACACTCATAGGAGGATGTATGAATAAAGTATGACGAATTTCCATATCATCGGTGGACGGTCCAGTTCTATAGAAGCTCACGGAAGATTAAAACGTTCGTCAGCGTCGAAAGCTTCTCATTTTCAAACCTTTCACGATATACTAACCCTTCCTTCTTTTCTCATACATGTATATGTATAAATATATATAATATATTTACACATATATATTTATACGAGTATATACATAAACATATAAAACGTAACATATACGTGTATCGATCGTTAGGAAAGAAAATACGTTCGATGTAGATACTTGGTTTGCCCTCCTTCGTTCGTGCTCACGCAGCATACCATCGTTGAATATAAACCAAAATAAAAAAGATACAAGAACGAAAATCGCATTTTCTTGGGTTATCCCCAATAATGGTCATCCGAAATCGATAATTTTGAGTTATCGTAAATCTATTTATTCCTCGAAAATATTTGTTTCAATTATCAGCCAACTGTAACGTACGTTTTTGTTAATTTTAAAAATATTTCAATAAAAGAGATGAAACAAAGAATATTCTAAAATATAGATATGTTCGAATTCGATCATTTTTACAACTGCATTTGTCATTAGGAATGAAAACATTAATAAATTGACGTGGATGAAAGAATAATTAGATTATCTATTACGATTGATATGTAAGTCTTTTTACGTTTTAAACAATTAATAAATTTTTATTTTATACCGAATCTTAAGTTTCCATTGAAAAAATCTTTTTCCACAAGTTACCAGTATTAATAAATTTTCTTTTCTGAATCTGCTTATCTGTATTTTTCTCTTTCTGTTTGCCTTCTAACCTTACATACGTAGTTTTCTTGTGCTTGAAAATTATCGTAACATTTATTACTACCAAGATATTTCGCATAAATTCTCTCTCTCTCTCTCTCTCCCCCTCTTTCTTCCCTACTTTCGCGACGAAATTTTTATCGCGATGTCGTGGTTTCTACGCTGGAAATTGAATTTCCACCTCCTTCGTTCGTTTTTTTTCTTTTTCTTTTTTTTTTCTTCTTTTTTTGCCGTGAAAGCGGAAAAATGATGAATATTTTCTGGGGCGAACCGATCTTCTGAAAAGTTTATGTCGAATAACGCGAGACGACACCATTCGTCGATTTCCTCGAACGTTTTCGCTATAAATTCTCATAAAAGAATATTTAATTATGTTCTCCCTATGACAGAATAGGTCAATTTTCAATCATTTATTTCGCGACTTTCCTTTTATTAAAATTATTTTTATATAGGTATGGTTTATATAATATTTAATCACTCTTTAAAAGTGATGAAACGACAACTGTATTATTCATTTATAATAAGTTCAATATTTTATCGATACAAGAACTAACAGCCTACGGTCATTATCTTTGTACGACGATAAAATTACTTTCTTTATCGTTTTTGATAATCGTTACCACGATGAAAACGTTAAGTTGGAGCTTTAAAGCTTTGAGATGATCATTGAAAAACTTTTATAAAAGATCGCTAAAGTGAATATTTATGAGATCCTGAATGAAAGGACTTATAGATATACGCTTGTGTATAAATGTGTTCCATATAAAATAAACCACTTAATTATCCATAAGTAAGCAAGTTAACTGTGGTGATCTCATTGAAAAGTGTATGCCTATATTGTATCGTCAAAATGAAACTATGACGAGTATATTCGTCGATAATAGCTAACTGATTAGATAGTTTTAAAGTTTGTTCATAATTTGCAAAATTACGCACTCTATTTTATCACGTCAATTAAAACATATAGTTAAATTAACCTCCTTTCATCAGATTAGTTGTTCAGAAGCCAATGCGGTTGAATCCAGAAAACAAAAATAAAGCAAATTAATGTTTTGTAATACAGCCGAAAAGGATAGAAAAAATGTAGCAACGAATAAATTCTTTAGTAAATCCCCACGATCCTTATCTCTTATTCAATTCAAATAAAATTAAAAAGAATAAAATTTTGATAAATTTTCAAATTTACAAAATTGTAATCAATTGTAAACGCGAGAGCGTCTAAAAGAACTCAAAGCTTGAGGACTAATAAAATATAACTACATTCATTGCTATACGAATCTACCGTACGTCAACCTTGGACAAATTGCAGAGGAAGTTAGAGATAAAAAAAAGAAATATTACATTTTGACTAATTGGGTTTTTTTAAAACATACATACATTTATACATACATATTTACATACATACTATACAAGAATAAATATATCGATAGAACGAATTTTCAATTGGTCGATCTGAATATGTTTTCCGACATCTACGTATCCAGCATTATAAAAAAAAAGTGTTTTCTGATGAGATATTAGCGATAGAGAGGACTATTAAAACAAATAACATCACTCAGGTGTGCAACATCGAACGTCCAAGCCTAAATCCAGATTTAACGATGCCAGCTGAAAATTAATGCTATGGAACCACCCAAGAGATGCGGTATAACAGAACACGTGCAACTTGCCGTGCATGAACGCAAGCTTCATATCGTAGTAATACTGAGAGCTTCGATGATTTATCGGAGAACGTACCGCGAAGAGAGAACGAGAGAATAACGGCTACGAGCCGGCGCCGCGGCTCTTATTTACAACACCAAAAGCAAATTGAATAGTTCGTAAAGTCATTCCTTTTTTTCGTAGCTATAGCTAGCTAGCTGGAGAACGTAGATGACGAATAAAATTGAATTAAGAAAAATCAATAGATAGAATAAATTTCACGTCGGAGTATATATATATATAAATTTAATTATTTACTTCAAAATAAATCTATACAACGAATCGTTATCAACTGTAACTGTTTAATAATTTATATTTGCTTGTAATGCAAAGCTTCTAAAATCCTTGCTACGTAAAAACCTATGTATAGGATTATTATTGATATAAATTTAATTGTAGAAAAATAAATATTTGAATATATTAGATAAATATAATGTTTTTTTTTTCCAATGATCAAAAAATTCATCTAGAAAGAATATTTTTATCCTACGTAAGATATAATCAAAAAAATATAATTATTATATTTGTAACATTTGGGTGATCTTTTCTTACATCTTATAACGCTTTTAATACGGTTGTTTTAAATTAAAAATAGATGTATTATACAAATACTTTTGGAATTCACAGTATATAAGTAAATACATACTCATTTAAGGTATACCTTATCTAAAAAGGTCGTATATTAAATTCGTAGAAATAAAACTATTATGCAAAAAAGTCATTCATGTTTGTGGAAAGAATTAAATATTTTCTTTTCCTTTTCTCCGACAAATTCTTTCGTTACACGAGTATTCCCAGATATCAACGTTTCGATATTCGTCCATGTAGAAAATGAGATCTTATAGTGAGTCTCGTTTCATCGTTGACTGCTCTCTAGTAAAAAAGAGAAAATGAAGAAGAAGAAGAAGAAGGAAAAAAAAGGAAAAGAACAAAGTGTTGAGCTTTGCCTATCTCAGCACGGTCTAATTTTAGTGGAGTAAAAAAAAAAATCGTAAAAACGTTCGGCTTGCCTTCTTCCCTTCTTTCCTCTTAGTATCTTTTCTTTTATTTGAAAAATCGATCGAAAACCCGTCGGTTAGAACAGAGAACGATTTTCATGCCACTTGGTAAGAAGAGCGTGAAAGCTCGATAAAGTTTTCACGGATAAAAACGGTCGTAAGTATAATGGCCGGTAAGCCCGTGGTAATCCCTTCTTCTTTTAAGATAGATGCGCAACTTCTTCTTCCGCCCTTAGCTCTCGCATAATCGGTCGCGTAAGCATGAGGACTCCATTTTACGAGTTATCGATGCATCTACCTATGCACGTAAGTATGCATGTATGTTGTATGTATGTATGTATGTATGTACTTTTCTATGCACAAATAAACATTAAAAAGTGTAATATTGTAAATTACACTCCTTCCCTTATAATACCAACTCGTTTGTAAGTTTGTAACATAGATAAGAGTATCTATTATATAAATGTATACACACGTAGTAAATAAGTATACTTATACCAACGTATTTAAGTGAACTTTTGTCGAGTGAAACTACTAAAAATCGATTTATATCTCGATTACCGATAATATTAGGAAGTAATATCTTTTCGAACTGTCAATAATTTTCTTCGAAAGTATCATCAACTTTCTACACTTTTCTTATAAACATTTCCATTGACCACTCTCCTTTCCATATTTCCTTCTTTTTTTAAACTTTACAATACAAACTTTTCCTAACTTTCTATTGTAAAAAAAAAAGATAAAAATAATGATCGTAAATGTCTACGTAATATCTCACTCGATTAAATCGGATTAATCCTATCGATTTACATATGCAAACGATTAAATAAATTTATATTTCTGTTGGTTATCTACGGTCATACATTTATTGAAATCGATACTATAAAATATTGATCCAATAGAAAAGAATAATTACATCAGTAGTAAACAATAATGTTTAGGTATACTTCTCCTATACGATTCTGTGAGAGTTAAGCCGCTTTTTTTATTATTTATTATAGATCCTAGGAGAATTTTATATAACATACTTATATTATTTTATTTTGAATACATTATAAGAGTATCGTGTATTTTATGTTCGGTAATAAATATCCTTATACGCGTAAATATGCAAATTATTTACGATAAAAAATTTCTTATTATATTATCATCAATTATTTAAAGTATCATCATTAGTATAAAATATATATCTTAACAATTCCAATTATCTATTAGCCGTCCTCAATTTAACGCAAAATTACGACTATATGTAATTATATCAAAAAGGATATGCATATATATATAATGTATAGGATGATCCGATAAAAAAAACAGGCGTCTAATGATCGTACTTGCGTTTGCTGTTTTAGCCACGCATTAGCACATTTAGCACGCTCACAAAACGTGGTCTCTCTCTCTCACACACACACACACACACTCTCTCTCTATTTCTCTTTGGTTAAATGTTTGCTATCAGACTGGAAAACACGGCCACAGTAGGCCACGCTAGCATTAGCATAATTTTCATGGCGTGCAAACAACGACAAACGTGCTTGCGATCAATGTTCCAAAATCAGTACTGATCTTGCAGCTTACTCTCCGTTAAATCCTTCATCTAATAACCATGACAGATTAAAAATGTTAAATAATAAAGATTACATAAATATTATGCAAAAATGATGATTTGTATTATTTCACTTCGTATAAATCGTAATCGTTTAATATTTTCCATCAATCCTTGATCGAATTCAATAGAAATTTTTCTTTGTATCGTATAATTACATTTCCATTAAGCGTTTGGCGAATCGTTTTAATTTTCTTATTTTCTATGTAAAAACATTTTCCCCTTTTTTCCAAGTCCCCCAAAAACGATACTAATTAATTCCGACCAGGCTTTAGCGCGTTTCTAGCTGAATCGCATTTCCATTTGGGCAAACTGGTTAAATTTTCATAAATCACAATACCTACCAGCCAACCGCTTGTTAAGTGGTATCATAAATCCCCTTACGATTGTAATCCCATTGTGGCTCTATTTAATAATAAATAATTTTCCTGGGAACTGTATATAATACCCGGATTTCGTTCGTATCGTCTTATAACACCTGGAACATTAGTGCATTCCCTCTGATTTTCCTAGATTTCTTCAAAAATATTTTTAAGAGATATGTCCAAATCAGCGTTAACGAGATCGTAAGACACACAAGAGAGACACGCTAGATTGTACCTATTACCTCCTATGTATGTATATGTATGTTATGTATGCGTAGTAGTTACCAATGAGAACACGCGCATACGAGTATACTCTATTCGTTGCTTTTCAATCTGCATTTAATTATCTCCATGTAAGCTATTTATCCGACTCCGAATAACAATGCGTATTGAATTACCGCACGTTGTTGGAATCATTGTCAGAATCAAAAATAAAAGTTAATTTATTTGTTACTTTTTATCACACACCTTATTCGATTCTGTATGGAATAACAAATAAACGGTCAGCTGTGAATGACTTCATCACAATTTTATAAACGATCTGCCGATGTCAGAAAGAAAAGAGAAAATTCAAACTTTAGAAATACAAATGACAAAAACATTCATTTAAAGTATCTAACTTGTGTTTTTTGAATAAAGAAAATAAAAAAAGAGTGTTGCTTGCTTAAAGTATTTCCTTAGATGGATTATATTATTTCATTTTCTCTTTTCCTTTTCTTCTGTGTTTTTCCTTGGATACTATGGTGTAGGATCAAAGTGTGAAAAAAGGAAGAAGCAAATAAATATGTTTTGCTCGATGATTTCATCTATACTAGTCTCTTCTTTTATCTTGTTTATCTATCTGTCTGTCTGTCTGTTTTCTCCTTTCTTTTTAGGTACGACCACGGGGAATATTTTATTGTCTATTTCTCTTTCCATCTTTGTATGTCTCTTTTTGTTTGTCTCTATTTGCATTCTCTGTGTTTACCGGTCTTTTTTCTTTTTTTTTTATATGTCCGCCCGGTTGCTTTCCCTCTTGTGTTTGTCTATCTTTTTCTTTTTCCTTATTTTCTTTTTTTTTTATTCCTTTTTGTTTTCCACCCCAGTTCCCCCAACCGACAAAGATTACGATGATTTTCATCGCGAGGTTTTTATTCGAGAGAAAGTTAAACGCGTGGCAAGATATTCTTAAAACTCTTGAAAAAGTTTTGCGATCGATGGAAAGTCTTTGCTTTAAAGCGATCGTCCCTTTTAAAAAACTCTAAGCGAGAGTAACTTTTCTCCTCCCCTCCACCTCTCCTCTCCCCCACAACTTCTCGATACCAACTTAAAAAGACCAACCTTGTTTCAAACTTCTTGACGACTTTCATTTTACTCTGTGTTCAAAAACTTTTCGGGTTTCTTAATTACTTCATAAAAAAAAAAAAAAAAACATTTGATAATGAAAAGTTTTCGATTCGGAAGAAAAATATATCGATTCATCGAACTTCAACATTAACACCTAACAAAAACAACAATTTAATCCATCCGAATGATAAGAAGTTACGATGTAATAGATCAATTTATAACAATTTTTTAATAATTTAAACACACACGATTTATTATAGGTTTATTATATATATTATATAATGCATGTACGGCAATAACTGCAAAAACGCTTGAAAACGTCACACGTTCTTTAATAAGAAGATTACGAAATTGCATTGATTGTAATGGGGAACAATTCGAACACTTGTGATAATAAAAATTTATTTGTGAATATCTCAGCAATTATTCATTTTATATATATAGGCCCTACATAGTATAATATTTTTGTATATAGAAATTGATGCTTTATCGGAATCCAGGAAAAAAAGTTAGACATTTCATGTAACAAAATAACGATTGCCTTGATATCTCATAAAAAAATGACCTAAAAAAAAAGTTAAGATAACTCTAATTTAGTATGTAGACTAAAAAGGTTCTACTATTCTGATTTAGAAATAAGATTTGGTTAATTAATAATTTTGTTATGCTAATAGAGTAATATATGTTGATGCATCAAGTCAGCAGAAATTACTAATAATTCTTACAGAAAATATTGATTGTATTTTTTTATATTAATAGAAAAAAATAATAAATAAATAAAAAAAAATACGCGTCATCGTTTGTATGAAAATAATATATACGCGTCATCTTCCTCTATCATCTGTCGTTATTTCTTTACAGCGTTTTTTTTCTACGCGTCATCGTTTGTATGAAAATAATATATACGCGTCATCTTCCTCTATCATCTGTCGTTATTTCTTTACAGCGTTTTTTTTCTTAACTTTTCCTTTCTTTTGAATCCCCGCTTCGCACTCTCGCGAGTAACGGGTTCTACGATCAACCTATTTTCAGTCAAGTACACCATAAGCACGCATGCACACATACACATACATTTTCATGCACTCATATTCATACTATACAACACCAAAAAAGTAAGAACAGCATTTTTCTTAGCTTTACTTTTAAGGAAATCGTCTTTAGCTATTCTCGAAATATTTATACGCATACTTCTAATAGTAATCGCTCTCCGTTATCTGTCTAAAGTTTCTTTCTGTTCACACGATCACACGAGACAGAAAACACTGTTTTCTAGCTTTCTAGAAACAAACGTATTTTGAAAAGAAAATGAAAAAAATCCAATGCAATAACTTGATTTTTTAAATTTCTTCAATTTTTTATTAAATTCTCGATAATCGAAGAAACATTTATCACAAGTAACGCGAAACTAACATCGAATCGAGTTTATATAAATTGTAATTAAGAAGTAACTTTGCCAAACTATAAAACCTCCCGAAACGGTTTCATATTAAAAAAAAAATTGTACGTTAAAATTTTCGATTTACTTTAGAAGGAAAAAAATCCCCATTAACTTCTATTGTCATCATAGTTAAGGAGTAAAATATGATTCGCGCGTATTTCGCGATTATAAATGGGGAAGGGAGGAGTGTGGCCATAGTTGTGGGTCCATGACTTCAAGAATAGCCAAGTAAAACAGATATGTGCTATTACAATGTTTTGACGAGTGTTTGTAGTAGTTTGCTAAGAGTAAGAATGTTACTACTAGGAATAGACCAACAGAGCTAGGTAACAGCAGCACCATCGATGTTAGACCGGAAGAGATCTAATGTTACGATTCTCTTTCTCTTTCTCTCTCTCTCTCTCTCTCTCTCTTTCAACGGATACTGGCTTCGAGCCCGGGAACCCTCACGGAAATGTCCTCCCACTTTGCCTACGGTCTGCGAAGTTGTTACCGATTTCCGCTGAATCTCTGACTTTACAGTTGGAACTTTGAAAGGAGAAGGGAAAAGGGATCGAGGAGAAACTTGGACAAATTCTCACCCGAGCATAACCGAACTGGCTAAAGAAAGAAATATTTTATCTTTCCGTATTCTTTCTACTTTGGAAAATTTTATCCTTTACAATTGTAGATACTTTCGCATTTCGAAGAACAAAGCAGGAATATCGCATAAAGATTTGATTTGTTTCTTAATTCAATTTATTTTAAATCGGCTTGAAAGATATCACGTTTTGTGCATTAGGTGTTAATTGCTTTTTATTATTTCATATTTACGCTATAATTATATATTTATAAATATTTATTTACTTATTTATTATTTAAGCCAATACCAACTTGAGTATCATCTACATTTAATCATAAAAATTCTAATTTTTGGTAAAGACTAATTACGATATAAATAGGTATACATAAATCCTTCGTAAATTTAATATTATAGTATAGGAATCTTAAAGTTTTCATATTTACGATTTCTTAGGTTGCTATATGCATACACTAAACGTCAAAAAACTTTCGACATATAGCACGTTTTTTGAGACGAACCTTATATACCCGTTGGATGTCAGCAAACAGATATTCTTAAATTTGCTGGATATATGCCTTAGTATACAGGAAGGATCCGTTATTATCTAGAAAATTTGATGAATCAATTCAAAACTATGTGTTCTTTGCAAAAAGGTTATCAGAAAAAGACAATGATCGATCATTCAAAAAAAAAAAAAAACCAGAACAAATTAATTCGAACTTATTAGTCAGTTGTTTGAGAAATTCTCCACGAATGAATAATAATTTAGGATCTTATCTCCGATAAAAAAATCCATATTTACTTTTAAAATTTTCCTTAAATGTTACTTACTGTAAAAATGGTTCTAATATTTAAAAACTATTTATAATAGTTTTATAATACTTTTTATAATAATTTTGAATCCTCAGCCAATATCCAACATATTAATATTAATTTATGTTTAATTAACTGCAGACACGCACTTTGATTAGCATAAGCAAATGAAAATCAAAAACACAGAAATCTTCATTTACGTGAGATAGATTTAATTATATATAACAAAAAAAATAGTTCTGGATTTAATGAGATTTTCAGTATTGCATTTTCATTAAGGATATGCTAATTTTTGTTTTTAATAATAAAACATGAATTTTCCTAAAAGATTTCTCCTTGCTAAATCTACTAAAGGAAGTTAATGAAAAGTGAACTTTACGATTCAGGAAGGACAAGGGGAGAGGAAGTTACTTAACCGTTCGAGGAACAACCTTCTCTCTGAATTTCTGTTTGAGGAAAAAGGAAGAGGAAATTGAAGAAAAGGAAAGGTTTGCCATTGACCTGAAGCGTGAGTAATGATGTTCTGTCGAGATTTATGACAGGAGAGACGAAAAGCCTGTAGCAAGACACACGAG
Organism: Polistes fuscatus; assembly: GCF_010416935.1. NCBI lineage: Eukaryota > Metazoa > Arthropoda > Insecta > Hymenoptera > Vespidae > Polistes > Polistes fuscatus. Next base: position 10,202,331 of record NW_025113096.1, read on the forward strand.
CTTCACTAGCAAAGTTCCCTTGCTATAAATTGTCCCCCATTTGATCGTTTTTTTCGCATCGATAAGAAATCGGACCTTTTCTAGGGTTTTTTCGTTTTTTTTTTTTTTTTTTTTGTATGTGGGATCGTGCAACCGAACGTTAACCGAGCGGAGCGCTTTTCTATGCACGCTCGTAGAACGCATATATCATTTTTTTCGCCAACAAGTCGTTTGATCTTTTTCTGTTTAGGTACGTTTACTTACTTTAACCCCCCCTCGATTGTTCAATTATTAAAGGAAAATTTATGAGTACGAGTAAGGAAGAAGAGATCCTGCCATTAAAACTTTTTTCATATTATGATATTTTATCATTGTCATAATACGTGATATTAATTAATTTTCTTAATTTGTTTACCTTATATTTCTATGAAGAAAATAAATTGATTTATCGAAAACGTATTATTACATGGGTATATGTTATTATATTATATTTATTATCTCAGTATTAATAAATTATATATTGTAATTGTAAATTTACTTCATTTTTATACCAATCTAAAACATATATCCAAAATAATAATACAAAATTCAAACACGAAGGATTAATAAAAATAGTATCTTATGTTTCGTTTGATCTACTTTTTAAGTTAAAAAATGTAAAATTTACGCTCGAAATAAAGACTACAATGTTACTTCTAATGGCAAAAATCCACTCTTTTAGATTCATGTAACTAGAGAAAATTCCGCGAAACACGGGAGCTAATTTCATTTAATAAAATTCTCATAAATTGAAATACTCTTTTATCCGTGGTTATCGTTGCACTTAGTTTATGATTCAACCTAGGAGAACATGAATACCAAAGCGTAATATCGGACCGATTTATTGTCTCTTGAAACTCAAACTGCGTTTCGTATCAAACTTGTATCCTTCTCATCCTTAAATTGTCATTGTTAAAATTCGAATGAAAACAAATTGTTAATATTGTTTATTCGTTCGTATAATTTTCATACACATATATAAATCATCTAATTTTTCAGTCTGTTCTTCGAAATATATATTTATTTTCAAAACATTTATTCTCTATCTGTTGCATGTTGAATTTTTTATTTAAATAATTTCTTTTTCTCCTAATTATATATTTACAATAATTAAATAAACATTGCATGAATACGTTTCTTAATCCTTAATAAATTTGTTTCCGTTTATATTTTTTTCTTCTTAAATGAACCGTACATCTTGTTCTATCATATAATTATCTTTTGAATAACCAATGAAAATTTTTTTTAAAACAATTACATTAATCTATATAATCTTCGAAAAATTTTCAATTTATTTGTAATTCGTATTTTTAAGTTGATATTTATTAATTTCATGTTACATAAATTTATTCATAATTAACCAAGAAAAGAAAAAAGGAAATAATTCGTGCTTATTATATACTTAAAGTAATTATGTATATCATAATTAAATCTTAATATAAAAATAAATGAGATAGAAGTCAAAGAAAAGCATAGAACAAAGCCTTTCAGTAATATGAAAATTTCATGAAAATAGGGAGCTGGACGAACTCCAGAGGGGGATCCTTTTTTATACGCAGATATCCATTGTTTGATCTCAATCAAGAGTGTGCTCGAGATACGCCCTGTATTGTCTGATCTTTTTCTTTCCCTATCTCTCTTATTCTCTTTTTTGATTTTTACGGTGACAATTCTGAAGGGTACTCGGTTCCTGAACAGTACAGAAAATGGAATTCTCCGTGGATTTCTCATGCGTACCAATGGGATCTAAGGCTGAGTGCGAGAGTATACGGGTTGAATGCTCACACGCGAGAATATGTTGGAACGTTGTATGCGTTATATACGCGCATGCGCATTTATATATACTTCCTATATACCAATGACGAATACACTGTAAGAAAAATTCTACTACCGTCGTCGTTCTAACGACGAGGGAATTCGACGTACACAACTGGATATTTCCATCGAGATAAATTTCTTCCTTTTTTTTTTTCATGTCCTTTATACCTTTTTTTTTCTTTTTTTAATCTTTTTTCCTTTTCCAGAACCTGTTGTTCAACCTATATAAACGTTATTTTCCAGTTTGATGCTTGTCAAATCGGGTAAAGGTTTGAAACATTTCCGAACATCCTATTGACAACTTTGACGGATATTTCTTTATCGACTGATAATGGGGCTTATACGTGTTTGTATGTTTGTATTAGATTTTAGTAAGAATAAATTAAACAAATTTTATAATTAAGATTATTGTATAGAAGAAATAGATAACAAATTATAATGATTATTACTTAATGAATTATTATTTGGTAACAAGTAAAAATTGTTTTTATATTATTTTTTTGTTATTTTTTTTCAAAACTTTTCCACTTTTTCTCACAATTATATTATATTATTGCACGGATAAATTAAAAGGATGCATATATATGCATTTACAATTTTATTTTATTCAACAATTTTTCTTGTTTATTTTATTTTACAACAATAGTCGACGTATTCCAAAATTGCTGCTTAAAACACAACGGTACGATAAAAAATAAATATTAGATTCAACTAACCACACAATAATAAAAATAATGTAAAGGTGTAAGGAGAAATCCTGTTAATGCACAAAACGATAGCTATTGTTTAATATTATATCATGGTTGAAATTTCTGAAAGAAAAAAGACAAGTGTTATGTATTATATGTGTTTTAGCACGGAAGGAGTTATAAGAAAACTCGATTCGTAAGATTCGAAAGTTTGCTACAACGACCAGAAAGCGAGGCTCGCAAACAAATAATCGTGATATGGAGGAACGCCAAATATTGCTTTACTTTTGGACGATCTTTTTCCGCATGAAAGAGTATCATAAACTGTTCGACGTATTCGAAACGTTAAATGATCAGACATAACTTATATTGACATTAGTCAATTTATTTATACATTTTGGCTTACTTATCTTCTATTTCTATATTTAAAATTTGTATTATTGATTTATTTCTACTGAAACAGTAGTAAAATGAAACTACCTTCTTATTGTTATATTTCTCACTTCAAAAAAATGAATAAATAACCAACAATTAATATCAAATAACACTCAATGTAAGATTAAAAATAGACAGATTCGAATTAGTATTATAATAAGGAAAATTTATATATAAATCTAAATTTAAAATAATCATTGACAATAATTAACGAATTTTTTTCTAATATTTATAAAAATTATTAAATTGAGAATAAAATAATTAATAATCAGTATTATGATTCAAAGGCGTTGATTAAATACAAAAATCGTTATCAATAATATTTCAGTAAAAGTTTAAGAGAAATGGTCTTTCTTTTTTGAGAACTTCTACATTTGTTCATCGAATACGACTATATACGTGTCTGTTTCCTAAAGTTAGGGATTATGTCAATATGTATGTGGACAGGCACCTCAATATTCTGTAGGTTATCCGCTAAGAAAGTTTTCCGATTCATCATCGGTGTTTCTCTTGACGTGAGCAGGTTACTCTTTCACATTTTGGCGAACTTCTATCAACGACCTGACTGCAACAGCCTGTCGAACAAATAGCATTCAAAACTGGACGGACCACAAAACTACAATTTATTTCATTATTTTATTTTCGATGCTGGAATAATTTTTTCTTCAATATTATAAAGAGATAAGAGAAATAATTTTCACGAGTGTTCTGAAACGTCGAATAAACCATATGACTTTTAATCCATGATTTCCGAACCTGATTTTTTCCATTACAAATTTATCTGACGAACAATAGCTCAGATTACGATAAATGGTGTTAGTTAGTAACTTTTGGCTAAACCTAGATAAATTATGTTTTTATCTTAACCTTTGAATGATGAAACTTTCATAATTAACGTACTTCGAATCCTTTTGCTATAATTTTTCTTTTTAATTCGTTCCCTGTTAACAAAATTAGTCGTATTATATTTTTAAACGTATTTACTTACATTCAAATGACTAATTTCATAATTTCGTAAAATATAATTCAACGCCTATGATCTTGCTATCTCTTTTCATTCTGCGTAAAAACTTTTAACGTCAGTTTTTCTAGTCTTTTCTTTTATTTTGTCCTTTTATCTCTCCATTTCAAAACGTTCTATTTCTTATTTGAAAAATTGTCGAGACAAGAAATCTTTCAACCCAAAGACGACAAGAAGACACAGCTGAGTATAGTAACTTATTTTTTTTCCGTACAATATCGTAAGTTTCTCGTTTTACGAATGTTTCTAATGAATTAATCGAAATAATAAAGTGGAAGAGAGTAAATTTGTTGAATCTTGAAACTTTTGTTCTTTGTTGAATAAAAAGCTTGACATAAATGTTACACTGTTGAATCATTGAATATAATTAATAATTTCTTTTAATATTTTTTGATATATTAAACTTGCGATGTTTTTAGTTTAATTTAATATGTATAATTAGGAAAAACTTGAAAAAATTAATTTGTGGAAAAAAAAGGTGTGATCGTTATGAAATTAATATTAATCTCTGGAAACTTATCCTAATTACACACAATCATGCTTATATTTTATTAGAATAATGATATTAATGATATTATAATATAATACAATAGTAAAAATAATTATAATTATGGTAATAAAAGCAGTAATTTCTATGGGAAAGATCAAACGTAAAAATCTACTTTACTTCGCATTTTTCGTATGGAAGTTTTTATAATACTTTACAAAAACGGTGAAAAGAATTTTTATTAAAATTAAATAGAACCAATTATATCTATCTACCATTTTTTTTGTTACCATTTTTTATTAAGATAAATAGAAAGAAAATTTTAGTTTTTCCAACAAAAAATGTTCTTTAGTTTTGTAACTTGGTAACTTTGCAATTACTATCGATCGATCCTCGAATTGTTCTCCCGATACCTCAATGAAAGTGCAACTACGTGCGAAGAAAATAAAGAAATAATTGAAATAGAAGAAAAAGAGCGTTAAGAGAAAATGGAATTACGTTAGATTGACAGATGGGTAAAAGCCCTAGCAATGAATGGACGTGTTGGTACAGCCAACATGAAAATGATAGATGCGAAATAGCCTACGGTGTGACACGATTTGTTTTATACCTTTTCAATGAAACAAATAGGTGTGTAATTTAAAGCATTCGATCAATTAGTTTCAATGGATCGAAAACGTATTTTGTAAGTCATCTTTTTTTTTCTTTCGCAAAATGTATAACCAATTCGAAAGCATGACACGTAAAACATTTATCGCAGTTATGTTTTTCAAAGTTAAAAATTGTCCAAATAAATTACAAAAGTTTTAATGAAAACTTAAAGGATATAAACAAATAAAAGAAAATATACTTTATAAAGAAATTACATGATCAAATAAAGTAAAATGTCAAATAAGAATAATTTTCATATAGTTCCACTTTATATGGAAGAGTCATACTTTTGCAAAAGTGTTAAAGGATGGAAAAATTTTTTTTCGAAAGTACCGAAAGGATTGACCGAAGAAGTAATATTATTAACGTTACTAACGAGCAAGGGAAAATTAAAGGAGAGAAAGAAAGAGAGAATGAGAGAGATACAAGACTAGGTAATAACTAATGCAAGTGAAATTCAAATGTCTAGCCACACCGAGATTTGATTTGTTTCTGGAATACGAATGTAAATCTTTGGTATCGTTAGTGGCCTTGGAAACTAGCTATCTAAACATGACTTGCATCTCAAGTGAAATAGCCATTTACTGTCTGAGTTCTCGAGAATATCTATTTCTTCTTCTTACCCACAATCAGAAAATAATGCACCGAATTTAGAATCATGACTGTGCTACCCGAACCACTCCATCACGAACTTCTTTCGTAAGAAAATCAATATAAGGGTAAAAGAAATCTAACAATTTTTCTACGCAATTTGATACCGTTAATTATTATTTTAAATTGAAACAAAAAAGCGTTCATATTTTTCTCACAAAAATATCATCGTATTTTCATTGAAAAGATTTCAAATAATTACTTTTGGATAATTCGACAACACGATTATTCATATTACCGCCATTCATAATTAAAATATGTTCAATTGTCTAAAGAAATTAAGATCTCGAAAGTTTGCTTTCGATAGTTTTTCTTCTTTATCTTTTTCTTCTTTCTCCGAGTGAACACCTCGCTAAAAATGGTTCACCTACCGAACACGAAAGGAGCATAAGCTAAAATTGAAGAGGAAACTTTCATAAGGCTCCAATTCAAAAGTTCGAGACGAGTCTTTCCTCTCGTCTTTACCAATGTTCTTAACTCCCTTCTACTTTTACTCCATCTTCTTAGTCATTTTCTTTTTCTCTTCACGTTTCATTTGACTCTTAAAAAGATCCTTGACATCAAAGACTATTCGAAGCGAAATTGAAGAAAGCAATCTTTTTATAGACTTAAACGATGAATCGTCGCCTCCGAATATTAAATAAAGTTTTAAAAAATGAGAAATATGATCTGATTGTTGTTTTTATTATGTACACATATTTTATATACGTATTTCATCAGAAATGAGAAATGCGACCTGATTTTTATTTTTATTCTATATACATACATATTTTTACAATTAATTTCTTAATAATTCTTTTTAAGAAAATAAAAATAAATTATTTTATTTCTTCCGATAAAAACAAAGACATTTATATCATGTTTATTTCTAAATAAAGTATTTTGCGTAAGAATAATATTTATTGCGAAAATGAAAGCTGTCGAATAAGTATGATCAAACTTTCGTAATAGACTTTGAAGTAACGTGACGAGGATTTATGACGAAAAGTTTGAATAGTTTCCGGTATAAGTATGAAACTGCTCTTGCTAATTACTGCCAGGAATGCAATATTTTTAGAGGACAAAAAATAAACCTTGATATTCGAAAACGATTGTTTGTAATATTAAAGCAGAAAAGTTTCATTTTGAAAGAGTAATCTTGACGTTTTATAACTCTTTGATTAAAGCGTAATAATCGAATAGAATTGTCTTGCCTCAATAGAAAGAATTCAACAAACATAACCAAAGAACGAAAAATGGTGATCAATAAAAGTCTATTAACGAAAAAGTGCATTAAAATTTAACTAGTTGAATGGGAATAAACCCTTAAAAGTCGTGTACGTGCGTATTCATTTTACTGGAAATATTTCATGAGTATACGAAATATTCAATGAATGCGAGCTCGATATATGTTTTACGAAATAATATTGACAAAATAATAAATAGTATCTGAATTAATCGAAAAACAAACAGAAAATGAAAATCATCAGGAAAATATCAAAACAACTTTCTTTTTTGCTCAAGTCATTTGAGCGAATGGTATCAAAATTGATAATTAAGAAAAAATTAAAGGCACAATAAATCATATTTTCAATGACCAATACTTCTTTATGTTTCGCTTAACTCGAAATATATTTGTCTTTCCATCAGTAACTTTTATCACCCCAAGCAAAACCAACAATAGTGAGACAAATGTACTGACAAAACTTTCATCGGTTCGACAGTAGAGAATTGTTTTGTTTTTCCTTTTTCTTTTATACTCTGTGTATCCCCAAAGCGATAGTGAAAGAGACGTAAAAGTTCGTATCGAACGCGATGTCGATTTTGAACACGCATAGGTAACTTTTTGAAGAATTATCACTCGTCTACAAGCTGTTCGATGGTGTGAAACTTTTTGCTCGAAATAAAATTGCAACTGGATGGAATAAGTTTTAAGAATGAAAATTAAGAAAACTTATAAATCATACATTTACAAATATTCACGATAAAATTGAAATCTTTCAAAATAGGAAAAAATAAATTTTGTAGAATTCTCATTATCGGAAAAAAAGTTTTCTAACAAAAAATACGAGGTTGCCCATGAGCGAGCCCGCGCGTTGCCCACGTACGAGCAAATTTCCCTGAAAATCGGCTGCAATTCAATTCGCTTGTACGTCGGCCATACGCAAAATTAGATTTACAGTATGCGTGTTGCTGTGAAACACTGCGAATAGAAAACTATTAGAAAAAAGACAAAAAATCTAATCTAACGATAAAGTGAATAATATGATAAAGAAAAATGAGAGGCATAAAGAAAAAAAAAAATCGAATGATTTTCCATCTACAGAATTTAAATATTTGATTTTCATAATCGAATAGCAGGCAAAAAATTATTACTCATATAAAAACATTAATAGTTTTTAGTCCAAATCTAATCTAACAAACTATGAATAACAAAGAGCAACCGGTTTTTATAAAATAACTTTTGAAATGTTTCAGTTGCTGGAGCATCCGCAGAGTCGACGCAGGATAAAAAGGATTCCATTTTTTACGTTAACGTACAAAGGATTACAAGTAGATCGTCACGTTCCGTCTTGTCATCATCTTCATCGATGTCCTCGTCTTCGACATCGATCTCATCGTCCTCCGAAAGGACTCTCCAAAGGATTTTTCAAACGACACCCAGGAGCAACGTCGATAATTCCCGGATATTTGGATTGGTTCATGGATCCTCGAGGGTGATGCCGAAGGAAAATTCGGAAAAGACACAAACGACTATCCGAAATTATCTTTCGAACGAGTCGAGCTCGTTTCCGTTCTTGAGAAATCGTCTCGAGCAACCTGCTTTTATCGAACCATCCAAAAATTTTAACATTTCCATAATATCACCGGAAGGAACGTCAAACGTTTCGAGAAACGTGTCAGTCATTTCTACGATGACTAACGTAAGTAAACTTTTTACATTTAATGCAATGTAATAAATTAATATTAAATGTATGAGAGGAACGATGACGTTAGTAGATTTATTAAATATTCATTAAAAGATAGTATTTATTTGCACATGAAAATATTTTTATGGATCTGCTCAATTAATTGTTAGATTGTAATAAATGATATTGAAAAATTGTTTTAATATTCTCGCGAATATCGTGCAATCGTATTTTATAAATAATATAATTTCTTTTAACTAATTTATTGTAATATTATGACGAATGAGGTTGAAATAAATTTTATAATATAAATATAAATAGTCTTCTCGTTAAATTAATTATACAAGGTACGAAAATAAGAATAAATGATCGATGAGAGAATAAATGGTAAAGTTTCAATTCGTTCGAGTCGAGAGTTCGCAAGGAAAATTTTGCCATTTCCATAAAACGTTCAAACGCGATTGAAAAATCAAATAGTTGAAGAAGATCTTGAAAGTCGATATCGAGTGTACTATTCTCGTAAATCTAAAAACGCTTATCGAATGACTTTTATTTGTGTAAATAAAGCTACATATATGTAAACTATTGAAGTAACTTAGCTACACGTGTGCCGTAGGCCATTCTTTATTGTTTCTCGACTAGTTCAAAAATTCAAAAAATAATATCGAAGAAAAGAAAACTAGTCACGAGTCTTTCCAAGTTATAACGTGATATGTAAGATTCATGTACAATGTTGAAAATATTTCAAAAAAGAAAAATGTGAATTTCAGAAATCTCGAGTAAACTCTAATATCTTTGATTAAACCAATCACTTGACAATACATAATAGATATTGTATAACATATATGCATATCTACAATATATATACATAATATTATATATCCAGATACCACCTGAGGCTCGACAATTTCGAGCCATATCTATTAGCAATAAGGCAAACTCATGACAATATCTATAATTTAACACTATCGATATACCTACCTATCGCCCACAGCTTCCTCCCATTGGAGTTTAATTAATGAACTGACATTTGTACATTTGTAGATTGCAAGTTCATCTATTCGATAGATTTTATGTAATTAAATGGTAAAAACACACTGGAGGGACTCTCGATTTTTGATTTATTATGAAAGACTCTGTTCAAAGCACTAGCCAATTTAGTGATCAAGTCAATTAATGAATTAATAGATTAATATAAATGTAGAGTAAATTTGTCTCATAAATTCTAAGTACACAAGTACCTCTTTGTATTAAATCAAAATAGTTAGCAATAAATTGTTCTTTCTTTTCATTTCTACAGATAGTCCCAACTACAGAGAGTCCAAGAGTATCAGCAAAAGTATCTTTCAGGACAACAAGCACGCCGATGTTATCATCGTCGAAGGATGACACATTTCGACGTCGTAAAATGAGAAACGCCGCGGACAATTGCGAGAAATTCTTAATCGGCGATGAAACTAAAAGAGAATTCTACAGTCCTAATTATCCTAATCATTATCTAAATCATACGGAATGTATTCGAGTTCTCGAAGGTAAGTTGAACTAAACAAATAAAATATCCACCCTCCCCAAAAATAAAGAAATAAAAAAGAAAAAAAATGAAGAAGGAGAAAAAGAAGAAAAAGAAAGTAAAACTTCGGAAAAAATAATATTATTATTCTCGAAGAAATTGCATTAAATAAGAAATTAAAGAGATTCTTTCCCGGTCCCCTATTTTCGATTACGCAACTTGTTTGAAATGTTAAAAGTTTCTAAAGACAATCGAGCTGGAGAAGTATCATCTACATAAAAACATAGTAGGAAAATCGTTTTACGATTCGCTTTCTATACGATTGCGTTCAGCCGAGCGGACTATCTCGATTTCAGTTTAGTACCGTGCTAGCGACTGAAGGAACATCGATAATGTGCTAAAAAAGGAACAAACGTGTTCAAAAGACAAACTTACTCTTACCCTCTTTCGTCGAGGGACGAACCTTTGATCTTAGATTTCTCTGAATCTTCGTATACTTTTATGTTGTCTACTTTGAAAATAACCTTACAGGAAGTTGAAAGATTCCAGAGAATCGGAGTGCTATTTTATTTAATTTCCTATTGAAAGATTAATCGTGTTTGAAGAAAACGTAGGAATTTATAGAACATAAGTTAGAGCAAAGGTACTTGATCTTTTCCCTTCGCGAGTTACACATTGGCGCCAGTTGAACAAAATATTTTAAAAATCGATGAGAAAAAAAGTGGACGAAAATCATAGGAGATGTAAAACAATAGGTGTATTTAAACATTAATATAATCCTTGTGATGTTTGGTATTGTTTAAAGAAGCGATCGGTCCTCAATGTAAGAGAATTATGGTATGGGATTCTATTATACAGGTCAATCACGTTTGACTATTAAAAAAAAAATGGTAAATTCATGACTGGATGTTTCGGGCTTGCCGGAGACCGCGTGTTAAGTATGGCTGAATTAAAGGAACCAGTTTCATCAAGCAACTTTGTTATTCATGACATTAATAACAAGTGACTAGTAATAAAACTTTGGAATTAGCTTATACTAAAATAATACTTTTCATCCCAGCTGAAAATTCTCTACCCTTTTCTCTATTTATCTTTTTAATGATCGTTAAACATCCAACGAACCAAGGAACATTTCATATTTGTCTTATATTTGATATCCAAATAAAATGCTAAAAATCTTCATGCTCATATGATAATCTAAACGATGGATAGAATGATAAAGAAAACTGTCATTGTTCTTTTTATTTTCGTGCTTTTGACGAAATAACGAACACAAAGTAAAATATTGTTACAAATCGTTTAACGTTCTCCAGTTGAGCTGTTAATCATTCGTGCAACGGTAAAACACAAATTCAACGTAAACTCTGGATATTTCGAGCTCGACGTAACTTCGAAAAAAGAAAATCTACTCGGTGATTCATAGATGCGTATATACGAGCGTACGACGACGTTTAAATAAATTGTCTTCGTTTGAAATTTTTATCCGACCCACTCACGAATTCCATGCATATTTCCAACATTTTGATCTAATTTATCATTTTCAGATGTTCGAATTTATAAAATATAAAAAGAAAAAAATTCTACTTGCCCTTTCATTGAAATAGATTACTACCCTTACGTTCGTTATCGTGACAAATTCTTCAATTCGAGTTATTCCTGAAGAAAAAAGGATAAATTTTTCAGTAGACTCAGTGAAATCATAAATCATTGTAACATTCGATTCCGTACGGTCCGATCGAGACAGTGTGAATGTTCCGATAACAAAGCGATTTATCGAAAAACTATAGACGACACTGTTATATCTTGTCGAACAAGAAATATCTTCCTTTTTCTCATGAAATAAATGTCGTGCATGACCAAATAAAAAGTGGTCGATTTTTGTAAATAATTAAATTGTCCAATTATAAAATTTAACGTCGAATTTCAAAATATTTAATTTTCCATATAAACAACTAGATAAATAAAAACGATATTATTAATGATATATTAATCATATTATATGATATAGATAAAAGATCATTTATTATTTCGAAAATCTTCATTGTTTCAATCTCTGTATTTGATTCAAACGCTCCCCTATGACCTGTAAATTTATGCTGAAACAAGAAAAGATAGTTGGAAAGTTTCCTTTAAAGTTTCCTAATGTAGAGTTCGTAAGTCTTCGATATGAATTTAAGTGTCTCGGTCTCGAAAAATAGCTTTAAAGAGAAAATTTCGATTCGCAAAGTTAAATCGGTATTTTATCTTCTCGAAGCAGCGAGAGCCGCATGAAAAAAGAAATGAAAAGAAAAAAGGAAGAAAACAATAAAAAATAAAAGAAGCAGAAGCAGAAGAAGAAGAAGAAGAAGAGAGTTAAGATAAAAAGAAAATAAAATAAAAAAAAAGAGAAAAGAAGATGGTCGTCTTGTTTTCTAATTCTTTCGATAAAAAACTTTATCCCATGTTAAGGAATTATAGGAGAGAAGCGATGGTAAAGTCCCCTACTTTCTCAGAAAATTAAATGATAATAATGACGAGGAGGAGAAAATTCTCGAGAATATAATTACCCTCTATCTCTTTATATCTCTTCTTCAAAATTGCATTCATTACGAATATCTTTCTTTCTTTTTTTCTTTTTCTTCATTATTCTTTTCTACTTCATTTTCGAATAGTAGATGTACCAAGAGACAGCACAGATTTGAGAAAATCTCATTAGTCGTAGTGATATTTTGGAAACCGTTACACGAAGCTCAAGATGCACCGGATCGAGCTTGTACGAGGGCATCTAGATCTCGTTCGAATTTGAGTCAGGGTCGAGAAGTCTTGTACGAGTTCTCTCTCCCTCTCTCTCTCTCTCTCTCTCACTCTCTTTCAAAATGCATGAAATCTTCTGTCTACGAAAATAGTAGCGCCGATGCTTAAGAATCTCGATCGAATGTAGCGAATGGTAAGCTGCTTTTGCTACCTCGCGCACCTTATAAATATCGTCACGAAGATTCGTTAAATTCCAGCTCGCTCGAACGATCATTTAAACGATAAATTACATTTATAAATGAAGAATTTCAATTCATGTTGATATTTATATTATAATTTGTATCTTTTAAATACGAATGATAAGAATATCGATAATGATAATCATAAAATATAATTTCATTTTGTAAGTATATCATATTATTAATTACATTAGCGTTGCGTTAATTAATAATAACATTGCATAATAAGGTTTTCCTTTTTCTCCGTCACCTAATTTTTCACCTTAAACAAGAGTTTAATTAATTTGGAGAAAAAGATCGTGTTTGCCAATTAAAACGAGCTCGCCCTAGAAAGCCGAACTGTCATCGTTTCGTTGCAACATTTTTATTGAAAGAAAAGAATTTGCTCTTAGCGAGCAAAGATGTAGATTAAATCGGTTATCAATGAACGACAAGTCTCTAACGCGTAGTATATATTTATCATAACTCGTTTATTTCATTTATTTTTCTATATAGTGACGAACGGCTACCATCGTTAACTCGATTTTCCTGCAATTTGTCGGATTCGGATTTTAATTTGATTTCCTCGCAGCAAAGCGTACCAATTCAGGGCGCATTCGCATACGCGAGCAGGCTTTTAATGACGGCTCCGATAATAGAAGCCTTCAAAGAGCTCCAATGAAAACGATGTATCGCATTATCAGTTCGCGTAATCGCGAGAGTTTATTTTTTTTTTTTTCTTTTTTTCTACTTTTCATTAATCTATCTATCCAACACATTCAATGCTACCATTAAGCTAAGCTTAATACTCCGTTCTCTTTGGCATACTTGTTCGTTAGTTATCAATCGAACATACGTTCTTTTAACGAGCATCTTTTTTCTTTGTAATCATGCGATAATTAAAAAAAACGAAAAAAAAACAGAAAGTGAGAAGGAGAATATTAGAGTGAAAGAAAAGGAGATTAGAAAAGAATGGAGGAAGAGCAAAAAATGGAACAAAAGGAGGAAGAGATGAAAAAAAAAATAAAAAGAAATAAGAGAATGAGAATAGAACGAGTGGGCAGAGTGCCATCCATTGCACCTTAACATCGCCTCACCTTTTTTTTTAGGCAAGATCGTCTGGATTTTATTCGGCTTCAACTACATTAGGCATCAACGTTCCCCAAATACCTTTATTACCACGATGATGTCTACGCATTATCGCGTGATATTTATAACATATTTTTGAGCACATAAAAATAAATAAGAAAATCGAATTATATTATTTTTATAACATGCAATAAGAGTTTTATATTGACCAACTTGATCGAAAAATGAATATACGTATATAAAACATAGGATTTTATACGTGCATTTATGATTCAATATGAAAAATATATAATTTCAAAATATTTATAAAAAAATTACGACAAGAATATGTTTTTAACTGATAGCATAAAATTAATAAGAGAAAGTATGAGAAGAGGAAAAGGGAAAAATTCGAAGAAAGAGAATAAGTCATTGTCAGTTAAAGTTCCAACAAACACGCTAGTACATAGGCTTGATGCCATAAGTGGCTTTGTTAAGATAACTCGTTTGTCAGAGGACAATGGCGGCCATTGCGAATGCGAGAGGTAATTACGGTGTATTAAGGACCGCATGTAAATTACGTCAAGTAATTATAGCCGTCGTGGAGGTAGAGGCATAGGATTAAGTAAGTTCCACCCTGGAACCCATCGAAAGCACCCTTCTCAACGTCCTATCCTACCTTTTATTCACCCATATCTAAACCCTTCTTTCCTCCCTCTACGAAAGCACCTAGGCTGCTCCTTGAATTCTCACAAGAATTCGATTTTCTACCCACGCCAAACAAGATTCCTTAAGTAGATCTATCTCTTACGAGATTTTAACTTTAGGACTTTTCTATCAAGATTTTCCTTCTTTTATTTTTTACTTTGCTTCTTTATTTTCATCTTCTTTTTCTTCTTCTTCTTTTTCTTTTATTAAATTTCAAAGCCAATAATATTACATACCAATGTATTTAAAGAATATAATAGAACGGAAAGTATTTATTATTGAAGTCGTGAGTTCGGTATTACATGCAATAGTTTTATCGAAGGAATGAGTGAGATAGGCATGGATAAATAAAATTGTGCGCACTTCCCTGAATATATTCCACCAACTAAATCAAAGAAACACCCACAGAAAAGGTGCCATGTTTGTTTTAAACATCAAATTAGGAATGATACTGCTTGGCAGTGCAAAGAATGCAAAGTACTGCTGCATTTACCAACCTGTTTTGAAAAGTATCATACGCTTCAAAGTTATTAATAATTTTCTATTTATTATAACCAGAGTTTATTTGTTTTAAAAGTATTTTATAATACTAACTGCCAGAAATTAATACAATATTATGTAGGAATATATATAATGAATAATACAAAATAAATTAATTCTTGCATAAAATCTACTGCTTTTAGTTGTTCACAAAATTAAATGTGCTCCAAGTGCAAAAAAATTTTCAAATAAATGTGTACCCAAAGAATTAACAACGATGGAAAGAAAATATAATAACTGAATTTAACACGTCGCCGGAAATAGCCGTCCTATTTTTGACGATATGTAGGCAAATGACGGTTACAGCTGTCGAAAGTTTTCATGCAAAAACGCTCAATTTATATGGCAGTTATAAACAATTGAGAAAAAATGTGTTTCTGAGCACGATCGTCAAATTAAAAGTTTACGGCAACGTGTTTAATTAAAATAAAATTACCTACAAATTATAATTTTCTCCGAGAATATTGATCGAAATTAAGTATGATAATTTAGTTAATTCAATTAATTTTTTCATAATTGGATTGATTTTATTTTATATTCACCGTTACGACATCTTATGCATTTTCATTTTTCCTCGTCAACGTTGCATCATTTTCTGCCTGCTTTACTCTCGATCCATTTATGTATCCCCACAAATCGTTATATTAAAGGTTTTTTTAACTGGCACTTACCACGTTTCATAATTCGTTCCATTCAATTTCTCTATTTGATGAAAATTCCAAGATTCGTTGTCACTTTCTTCTTCTTCACAACACACGCGAATAAACTAACTACAATTTTTATCATTTAATTTATTTACCCTACCTAGGTTGTATCTGAGATATCTGGGCACAAAATTTGATAAAATTTCTGTAGATATCAGTGAATGAAAGAAATTAAGATGTAATTGCATGTAGTAGTTAGTGTATAATTATGAAGTATAATTACGATGCGTCTTACTCGGAACAACGGAATAAAACGGAGCGAATTAATCCAACGAACTGAAGGAATCTAAATAGTGCATTCGATATAAATGATTATCGATCGTTGTTTCTAAATGGCAATTCTAGCTAATTTTCATTGGCTTACATCGATCGCGATTCTCACTATTACCAACGAAAAAAATTGTTCGGAATCCATCTAGTTTACTGAATTGTTTTCGTATTCATTCTCAGTTGTCTTTTTCGAACATCGAGAGAAGTAAAAAAAAAAAACCGATATTATAATATTATTAAATTTATTTCGCGTATACGTGTGCATGTTTTGTTGCTATATTAATGACATGCATATGTCCGCGAGTGTGTGAATCGCTAGCAATTGATAACTATGCATATATGTGCATATATGTATAATTAGTATCGCATATAAAACGAAATACATTTAACGTAATTAATTATTAAAATATTATTAATTAAAGCATCAATAAAAAAGAGAATACAAAACATTGTATCGAATGTAAATGAGAAGATAAATGAGGTAGAAAAATGTATAATACCTAATATAGGAATACGTCTAAATACATCTTGTCGGAAGCCGAGAAGAATAACGACTGGGAAGGGAAGCGGTGAGAGTAGAGAGGTTAAGCTTATCGAAAGAACGTATCTCGATTATTTAATGTTTTGTTTATATGTATATACATTCCTCACTCCTCGGCCGGTGTTTACATTCGACTATTGTTGTTTTTATTCCATTAAGAACTTCGTCACCGAACTTGTAAAGACATTGACCTTCGTGTTCGTTCGGTTTTAGTCGAGTATATTTCCTAGCTGTTTTCGTATTTATTGTTAGTCTTATTCGACCATCGAGATATGCAACAACGATATTATATGAGTATACAATTTATTTCGCGATACGTGTGCGTGTTTGCGTTATGCAAATGATATGCATATGTACGCGAATGTGTGTATTGCTGGTGAGTAATGTATATGTGCATATGTATATACGTCAGCGTTAAATTGTATAATTCACTTAAAGGTTTGCGTGAAAACATAAAATGAATTTTATTGTACACTATAACTAGTAGTTTTAGAAAATAATGAGGTTATATATGAATTCATAATAGGCGAATAATTAAAGTATGAGATTGAAATTTGATCCGTCTTTAAAAATTTCCTTTTCTTATTACAAAAATACTCGTAGTTATCCGTTCTTATCTCTTTCCATATTTTTAAAACCAATGTTTTGTTAGTCCTACTGTTTTATCGAATTTAATCTACAGATCAAATTTCTATTTTATATCCTGCCTACTTGCTTTTTGTAAATTAATAGATTTCACAAATGAATGCCAATATATATATGTACTTCCAATTATTTGTCGAAGGAATTTTTCTATTTGCGGAGAAAATTGTCGTTCATTGAATTGTTTTCCTAGTTCACTGTTGGCCGTGTTCGGAATTTTAAAATCGAAGTTAACATTGAGGAAGTTCTTTTGAGGCTTGATAAAAATTCGATAAATAAACGAGTTTACTTTTTGTATTTCTAAAAATTTAATCTAAAGGTTTAAAAAAGAGTGAACTTATTAATCTTGTAATCTATTTTACTTTAAAATATTTTCACATTTGAACTACAATCTCATTATCTCGAATACATGATAATATATATAATACAAAAAAAAAAACAATTCCTATTATTTTTTCTTTTTAAATTAACGAATAAACGAATAAACATTTGTTTGCCGAATCGATCTCGTTCGGTAAAGTAAGTAACTTTAAGATCAAATTTTGTTGTAAACTACAAACTCGTGTTCTAGAAGATCGATGGGAAAGGCATGAAGCAAGGATGCACTCGAGATCATTCCGTAACGACTTCTCTTTCTCCTTCCTTTTTTTTTCTTTTTCTTTTTTTTCCTTCTTTCTTTCTTCGTCTTATCAACGATGACGTGTAAGTTCAGGTCAGTGAGCACGCAAACGGGCCAAGTAGTACTGCTGAGGCGCACGCGAAAGATCCTAATTGCGCGGATGAAACTTTTTTAATTGCTCGCTCGTAAGTATGATAACGCTATTATAGGAGGTACCCTGTCATTAGGAAATGTGGAACACTTTTAAGCAGGTACTCTTATACCGGTTAATAAGATCACGATTCACTCGAGATTGTCTTCTACTCGTACCTACGAAAAACCAAGATTCGAACTTCATCTTCTTATCCATCACTTCCCCCACTTTTTCTCTTTCCCTCTCTCTCTCTCTATCTCAAAGCTTCTTTCCAGAAAAGCATTTCATCACGCTGGAGTAACGAAGAATTGGAAATTCGACCATCGTTCGGGTTCGTTAAACGCGTCCGCTTGATCGGCCACGCAAGATCATGAACCTAACGAGAAACGTCACGGACCTTTCTCTCTTTTTCCTTATTCCTTTTAAATTAATCTTGGAATTCCACTTATTCCTTTCTTCCTTCCTTTCTTCCTTCCTTCCTTCCTTTCTTTCTTCCTTCCTTTCCTTTTTTTTTTTATTTTCTTCCTCAGCTACTACATCTTCTATTATTTTTTTTTTTATTTTCTTTTTTCCACTTCGTTCATCTCTTATTTCTTCTTCTTCTTCACGTTCTATTTCTGTTCTCCATTCTTGCGTCCTCTCATTAACTATGTATATTATCACTCTCAAGAGAATTCTCAGTTATATCGAAGAACCCTGCTTAATTAACGCTCCTTTCTTGAATTTTACCTTCAATGTTGAACTAATAGGTGTTGGAGCTTCTTTTATCGTTTACATTATTTGTCTTTCATATTTTATTACTTCATTGTATTTTTCTTTGCATTTATAATAAATTTTTATTTTTGTTTCAATCTTTCTTTAACTATGAGCTTCTTAAGTTTTTTCTATCCCATAAGAATATATTCAAGTAACTTATTATAATTATTCCAAATAATACGTTTTATATATACAAATATCTATTTTCTTTATTTATTTTTCAATTTTTCTTTTTCTTTCGTTTCGAACGCATTAGAATAGATTAATCCTTAAAAGAATAAGAGAAAAAGATTCAACGAATCATGGTAGTTTCTTAATTACTTTCACACCTAATGCATACAACCCATTTATTTACTTACTCGCACATAAATTTTTAAATGGCTTAACGATTGGTAAAAAGTATCTGATTGTTTTTTCATTCTTTTAAACGTGACCGAAGTTTAGCGCTGCATTAATCGTGATCGTGCAAAATCGTTTTGTTCCCCTTGAAAAGAGAAAAGAGTGGTAAAAGAAAACAAAGGAAAAAGTCGATATGGAGTAGCTCGAAGGTAAATGAGAGAAGTTACAGAAACGTGGCACTTCGTTAAATCAGATGGAAAAGTTGGCGTTTCTCGAAAGTTAACCTGTTGGCCGACGGGTTTAGAGTCCAAGCAACCCTTTTTTCTCCATTCTCCTTCTTACTTCTTCTCTCTCATTCTCTTCTTTACTTTTTATCTCTTATTCTCTTTCTCTATTTTTGTTTTTCCTATCTTTCTTTGTTTCTATTTCTATTTTTTTTTCTCTCTCTCAAAAACGAAGCTGATTACGAAAGTATCCTATTTTTCTTCTTCCTCTTTTCCTTCTTATTCCACTTCTTTTCTCTTCTTATATTTCATCCTTCTATTTTTCTATCCTTTTTCTCTTTGTCATCTTCCTTATATACTTTTTCTTTTTTCTTCATCAAGTATACAACTACCAGATTTTAAAGCAGGCAGCCTAGTCCTTGAACAGCAAACTCAAAGCACCTAGACCGCAGTTCACCCTTTTACCATCGTTCTTTTACTCCTTCCACGTACGAGAAGCAGCTTTTATATATTTCGTACGTAGGAAATAAAAACTTCTATTCTTTATTCTCTTCTTGTCCTCCTCTAAAAGCACGCATTATGTTCCTTCGTTATAGGATAAAATTCTTATTCCTTTTACTATCGATGACAAAAATGAAGAAAAATAGCAAACGAGTGGTATCGTTCTATAAAAGATTTTATTGAATGATCGAGGATATTTATATATCGTTGAATTATTGTTCAATTTTCTACTTAAATGTTTTTCTTTATTCCAACCGATAATATCGATAATCGAATAAAATACGCATGAATTTTATTTACGTGTTTAAATCAAACAGTGCATTATTAATAAACGTTCAATGAAAAATTTATGTTCGTTTCAATATTTTGAACTTATTCTACATAAATCTGTTTTTTTAATTCTTACTGATAATCGTCGAATAAGATATATATGAATTTTATTTATATCATTAAATCAAAAACACTGCATTATTAATGAATTTTTAATGAATTGGGTGGAATAATCGATAAATCGATGAACTTATTTTATTTTATATCCACGTCTCTCATAAAAATTCGTTATTTTAACGTTAAATTCATCTCTCAATAGAATATCGATATACCAAACAGGTAGATACACGGGAACAGGTAAAATGTAACATATAAAAATATTTTATTTTCTTGATGATAGATTACGTTTTGTCGACGTGAGTTAGTTGATAGCCACGAAACTTTTAACGAAACAAAATAACACGTGAGAAAGTATTTCAAACACGTACGTATATCCATCCGACAAAATTTTTATTTTTTTTTTTTTTATCAAATTCATCCACGGTATAAGTTATTAAATTTAATAGAATAATTTCTATCAAAGAAGAGCAGAGAGAAGGAAACTTCTTAATTATCGTTACGTCTGATCTTCAAAGCACAAGTCAGTTACCTTTCTCTAACTTTTCTTTGCAACACGTACCTTTCAATATTAAAATACAATAGATAATCAAAGAAGCAATCGAAATTACTAATTAATGAACACAAGAATATCGGAACACATTTCATTGAGTTTCGTTCTATGGAAAATTGATTAAAAAGACGATTTATTCCAACAATTGGAAAGTCAATACAATATTTTTTATTATAATATAAATAAGATAATGTGACAGATAATAAAAATGTTTGACAATCTATACTTTATTTATTTTATAAATTTTATTTTATATAATATATGTATATATTTTAAATACATTTTTGTTAAAGCTAGAATATTGATGATAATGTTAGCGTATATGTATATATATATGAGTAAATGATTATTAAATAATATATAATGTTGTATACGCTATGTCCTAATTAGATATAATATTCCAACAAAATTGTTGTTTTCTGACCAACCAGTATCAATCGATGCGTATTCATATACGACCGACTACCGAATACTATTTGCAATCATATAAGAGTTTTTTTTTTATTTGAAATCAATAACTTTTTATTGATTTTTTATTATTCATTGTTTTGCAAACATAGTGCCTGCGATGTAACAAAAAAAAAAATAAAAACAAACTTGTTTCAATTTGAAAAAATTCAATATTGTCACCTGGCAAGCGTCTCCAATTTGGATGCGACCATAAAATGTTCTTTGTTTACTGTCGTGTTGATCGGTCGGTTAGACAACATCAATTTTATTGATGTGCGATATCTGTTAGGAAACAGTCTATAGCTATGACTAACATTGCATTATTAAATATACAGGATAGAGTGATAATTGTTATAAATGGACTGGGAGTGAGGCTACGTGAATAAATAAAACAAAAATTTAATTTCAGGATAAACCTTTCCAACAATACTTATAAAAATTATAGTAAGCAATAAAAGAAAAAATCTGATCATACAACAATCATTATCTACACTATCTCGCGTGAATGCAATTCGTTATAATAACGACATATTGAATCATATTTAATAGTATTATACAAACTTCAAAGAACAAAAATATTATATTAAATTTTCGTCTCATTTTTAAAGTATTATCACTCTTTGTTCGATTGTACTACACATACCCCATCCTATATATAAATTCTTATACGATATTTAGATATTACTTGACTGATCAATATCTTATCTCCTAAAGTAACAATAAACGTGAGAAATTCTTTTTTTCACGTTTGAGAGTCAAATGAGAAGCTTGAAAAGTAAAAAAGAAGCTTTCTTCGGAGAGTGGTCAGGAAAAGGGAAGGGTCAAGGAAATGCAAGGTAAAATAGAAGGATAGAGAGAGAGAATGAGAAGGGATGGAAGGCTCTCAACGACGGCGGGCACAACGTAGGAAGTCGTGGCTGAGTTCCAAAGTGGGACAGCAAATCAAGTTATCAACCACTCAGGAGGTAAGGGGCCATCAAAGAAGCATTTAATGTGATCTCACGTAAATCAGACTAGACCACCGTCCCTTTTGATAGTCTCCTTTTCTCTCTCACTTTCTTGCTTTCTCTCTCTCTCTCTCTATCTATCTATCTATTTATCTTGTTCTATCTGTTTCTTTTTAGTATTTAAGGGAACATCGAAATGGTTTGCGATTGAATGGTCTCACTGTCCAAAAGGGCTAGCCATTAATTGCAGTGACACGCAATTTTCGCTCTTGAAGCACTGGATATATGAAGGACCATTCGCATCCGTATATTAAATCGTTCAAGAAGATTTATTGCAATAGAAATGATCCTCTTCCACTCATCGTCGATTATTGTCTGACTTCGTAATGTAACATGTGAATTTTATGATCGATCGAGATAACTCAAACCGTTAACGGAAAATTGACTGTTAATTTGAATCGATTTGCTTTAGCAAGAAACTACTAAAACTTCTATAAAATTAAATTGAAATGAAATATTAATAATACAGAGGAAAGGTAAATAAACCGATATGAGTTCAATTTTGATAACTCTTTAAATATCACCAGAGATATAATTTTACTCATTTAACCTGCCAAATGACAATTCGTTATTCGAGTCGATTATTCAAAACGATTATCTTCGAATTTGAAACGAAGCCGAAAACCGAAAAAAGTGGTAGCTTAAATGAGTAGTAGTGATGACAAAAAAAAAACAATAGAAAAAAGAAGAAGAAAAAAATTGTACAGGCACCATTTCGAATAAGCCAATTTGTCGTTAGGACGTTCGCACGAATAGAACGATATTATCCGAATTGGCTATCGGAAATCCATTCTGAATCCGGGAATGGAGTTAGTGTAGATAGAGGCCAGTTTTGCCACCATGCCAGTTATCCCTTCTTGCGGTCGAGTTGTTTCCATCTCTCCTCCCTTCTTCTTTCTCTCTACCCCTCTCCCTCTCTCTCACTCACTCTCTTTCTTCTGTACATGCATATGTCTATCTCTAAAGTTACCTCCTCTAAATTATTGTATTTGTTGTTTGAATCAGGTAACGTGAAGGGATATTGTCGAATGCTTCCTCGATAAATCATTGACAATAGCGAAAGACTACTATCAGACATAGAGTCACTTCCGTCTAAATTTAAAACGTCTATTTATGTTACCTAATATCAAAGGAGTAGTAATCTAATAGTTTCTAAGAGTTTCATTGATCTCTCTATCATTCGAGTTTATGTTACAATACAAATGGTATGATTTGAAGTACATTCAGTTATAGATATTTATCAAATTTCAAATTTCATGATATTATTATATATTATTAATACCTTTATTTTATTACTTTTTTTTTTTATAAGAAGAAAAATGTTGAAAATGTTGAATAGACGAAATGGAAGTATTTGAGAGAAAAAGAAAGAAAACGTGATAACGACACTGAGGACCAATGATCCTTTTTCTCTCCGTTAGCAAATCTTCCTTTTTACTTTTCTTGAATTTTAATCCTACGAAAAAGAAAATTCCACTGTGCGCTATGTCGTGCTCTTCTCTCTTCGTCTTTTACTACGTAGATACGGATTGTTGAAAATTCTAAGAAGAATTCTAAGAAGAAGTGTTCCTACCATAGGTATCTTTTGGTATGTCTCCTCTCTTGTTTTTAATCTACGTGGATCCCGTATTGCGACGCGAATCGCGCGAAAGAGGAAATTAATGAAGCGTCGGTTTGGCAAAGAGTAATGAAACTCGGCTCGAAAAATTCTAAGAACGTACACTGACGTAAGAAAATGCAATGATAATCTTTTTAAAAGCACGATGTAACATCTTTTCTGATCTCTTGATTCATTTACAAAATAATTTATATCGACGCTGTTACATTAATTTTGTGTTATCTTAAATTAAAAACTAAGAGAAATAAGTAAGGCGGCTCGTTTCGTATTTATTATTTTTACAATAATAACAAATTTTAATATAACAATTAATTTCATTTAGTTATTATTAAATATAGTAGAAATAATAACAAGAATAAATTTCACGATTTTTGATTATACAAGTAATAAAAATAGATTGATAGCTCTGATGTTAAATGAAAGGAAAACATTCTAACGATATTAGTAACTGCTTTGGAAAAAACTAGCTTCCAATAAAAATGTAAAATGTTTTAAAGATTATTACAAAGTGAAGATTCGTGATCATCTGCTCAAACGATCGCGTTAAAACCTCTCAATCGTTTTCTACAAAGTAACTAAATATCGAAACATAAAACGGCTCACGTCCTTATCGTTCCTTCAACGCGTGTTATTCTTCCTGGGCCTTTTTCATACCTTGTAAAATATTATTATATCATCGTCGTAACATAGAAATAACCCTGATAAAAAGGATAACGAGCACAGAGCTTATCAACTTTAAGCCCTTCTCATGAAACATCGTAAGAACTTAACGAGTTTTATTTTTATAACTTTACCAGCCCTAGATCTGCATTACTCAACGTATATGTTGTTTACGAGATGAAAGATGAAAGATTTATAAATCTAATTAAATATAATAAACAAATCTCGTGTGTACAAATTTCAATTAAATCTCAAATTAAATGATTTATCAACATATTCAATCAAATTTTATTTAAATCTTCGCTATTATTAAAACGTAGGATTATTGTACGTTAATTTTATATCATCTAATGTTTAATCAATCGCCACGATCCCTTCGTATAACCACTATTCGAAGGATACTTTTGATTTCCAATTCTGAAAGCAAATAGTTTGCTTTCATTTGAGAAGCAAATAACACGCAACTCCGCAAGATTTCAAACCACATCCAAATAGTTGCTAACAAACAGGCTAATTCGATCTTCCTCATGAATCGTCTGAACATTCCTCTGAATATATTGCTAACCTAACACATTAATAAATTGGCATTGTAAATAAATTGAAAATATTGTTTAAGTAAGCTATCTTATATAATATCTTGACTTATATATATAATTCAGAGGAAAACGTATTTTCAATATGTTAGTCATTTTTTTCTTGAAGAACGTATATAACTCAACGGTGAAATTTTTTCTCTTGAATTTCTTATCCAGATATTAAATATTAACGCACACCCCTAACATCCTACAGATTCATCGATAATCGACTCACGGAATCGTCCGAACCGCTCTCTTTCGTCGAAAAACGGAAATTGCAAATTTCCTGGAAAGGCGTGACGAACTTGCTAACGATTTCACAGCGAATTTTCGTACGGATATTTATGCATTAGCGTGCCAGAGACAAGGATATATAGATAGATATATATATATATATATATATTATATATTATAAATATATGTATCATCTCTCTCATCGATCAAGAAATTTCTCAGTAAATTCCTACGCAACGTCGTGTATTATTTTGAATTATTGTTCAGAGTAAAGATAATTAAATAAAAGCTCAAAATTTTTATTACAATTTTAGTATTATTCATTATCTCCGTTCGTAAATAATTAACAAATTCAAAATCTAAAGAAAGTATTATATAATTTTCTACAAGCGCTTATTATAAAACTACCGAAAAAGATTAATTCTCCGTTAGTTTCTGGTTGGTAAAATACGAGGCCGACAGAGGCAGAGTTTTTCGCTTTTAAGCATCGAGAATGGCGCCAGAAAAAGCACAAGAGTCGAGGTCGAACAAGTATTAACGATAAATGTCTTTCCCAGACGTAAACCAAAGTATTTAGTCGACGTCGTACTTTCGAGCATTCTGTTCGAAAAGTCCAAGAACCATTGTGAAGGTTTCTTCCTTATCGACTCTGTTTATACACATATATGCTTTTTACATGAAACTTTGGATACAGGAATTATATGTATATACGTGTAATAAGTATGTATATACCCATTTACAAACATTAGTTTTGGATATTCAAATTCAGCGGAAAAATAAAATGTAATTTCCAAATTCAAATCTGGAATTCGAAAGCGTTGCTTTTTCGGTGTAACAGAAAATTAGTTCACGGTGTTACTTCCGTACCATAAACTTTGAATATACATACTTCCTACTATTTTCTTCTTTTACTATTTCTCTTTCTCTCTCTCTCTCTCTCTCTCTCTCTTTCTCTTTATTTCTTACACTATTTCCGAGAGTACGTCCTCTAAAAAATCTACGAATATTTGGCCGACTGCTCGGCGAATAACGGTAATAAACATCTAGAACAGACGAGGAGTGAGAAAGAAATAGAGAGAAAGGGTGATGCAACCCGTTTCATGAGAGTTCCTGAAACAGAGAGCGGTTAGCCTGTTCAACTTCCGGAAAGCGCGAGGATATGGCACATGCAAGGCACACACCCTTATCCATACCAACCGCATGCTATAATATCGAGGAGGAAAATTCGATGTGCTTTCCAACAGTGAAATGTTTTCTCTCTCTCTCTCTCTCTCTCTTTCTCTCGCTCTCTCTCCCATTTGCTCCGTTTTCTAACGGTAAATGATATTCCATATTATTGGACAGATCTCTATGAAGAGCTACTTAATAATGGAAGCAAAAAAAAAGGTCGATACTTAATTATAACTTTATTCCTTCGATAAGGTAAAATAATTTGTGGCTAATTAAAACGAGGGAAAACACATTTGCGTGTTAAGTTCGTTAAAATTTAGAAACTGTTTATCTTTGAATATTTCCACAACGTTCATGAAACAAACAACGATCTCTAGATTAAGGGAAAAGTTTGAATACACTCAAGAGAACGATTTAGTAGTATAATAGTTTCTCTCTTGTTTAGTGTATGCGTAATACATAATATGCTTCTCTCTCGCATGTAAAATGCGAGAGATGAAACTTTGTTTCGAAGGGAGAGAGAGCAAGAGAGAAAGAGAGAAAGAGTAAAAGAGAGAAAGAGTAATGTAAGAAAAGCTCAACAGCAGCAGTTCATGAGTGGATTTTCAAATGTAGGCTCTCTCAGCTTGGCATTTTGCTTTAGCGTGAACTTTTGCGAAAGTGCGAGTGTATATATTTTCACACTTGTGTATTCACCGAGCCGAGACGTCATGGAAAATTTTCTCACTGAAACTTCTTCACGTCCTGACCGAGTCATATAATAATACGAGAGAAAGCAAAAGTTCCGAAAACGAACGTCTCCGTTTTACTAACTATTTACATATTCTTTTACGTTTATCAAAAAGTCAAATCTTTATTACTTGGATCGAGAACGAAGAACAAAAATAAGAAAAAGAGAAAGGAACAAAAATATAAAATGTTAGAAAATGTTATTAACTTTTTTCAAACTTCTTCTCTATTCGTGCTTGAAAATTCTAAAGAAAGTAGGATTCTCTCGATGACCTTGTAACATTGAGATGATCGGTATCCTTCTACGTGCTAGAAAAGTTGATATCTTCGTTAATCTCGCATTTATCGACATTCTTGACGTCTAATCGATATTCTAGTTTACCTCGGTGATAAGGGAAAAGTACTGCTCAGCCATCTTGATGTTCTAATTCTATGGGACTGAAATACTCTTTCTTGGGAATAAGAAATTGTCACGATTCTCTTTCAGAGAAATCTTTTTAAAGAATCTATGCGGATACTGTGTGTGTGTGTATGTGTGTGTGTGTGTGTGATATCTCTTTTTATTTATACGTTAATCTTTCTTTTTCTCTTTTTCCCTTTTATTCTTTTTTTTATTTCTTTTATATATTTTTATTTCTTTTTGTTTATTTTTTATTTTTTCATTTTTCTCTCCTTTTAATTTTAAAAAATATCACGAAGATTACTTGATTGCAATGCCTTTATATATATACTCGCATTTCTATGATATATACTCGTAGATAAATTGAAAAGATTAATATTTTTCGTGTCGATATCGTGTGTTCAATTGAGCTTAAATAACAAATAAGAATTGCACAAATAATACAGATAAATAAATTCTATTCAAAAATACGATAAAAAGTTATAGCGTTCTAGGAAAAAGCAATAAATATTATTATACGAATTCAAATATCGAATCAATGCAAATTAATACTCGAATTGTGTTTTCAATTAATTGATACAATTTTTACCTATTTTTTTATTTTTTTCATTTTTATTTTATGGTCCATTAGCGAATGATATTCATAAATATGATTCTTTTAATATTCATAAAAATCTTTCTACACCCACCGAAACGGAAAAATATTTTCAAATGGGAAGAAAGAAAATTCCTTTCGAGTTATGTTCAATAATTTTTCTCGCAAGCATTGACGATTCTGTGCATCTACGTTCCACCCACATCTTAGGTACGAAAGACGTTCGTAGAGATGCGATTTTCGCGTGGGTTTTTCGTTGGTCCTTGCCAAAATTTCATTCATACTTTCTCATAAATATCCTTTCATACGTTACACCCCGCGCAACGTTTTCACATTCGATGAACGGAATATTACATAACTTTTTAGTTAAACATTTTTCCTCGTAATATTGTTCTAAAATTATATTTAAATGAATAACCTTTCTCGTGACTTCGAAAATGAAATCTATGCTATGATTATCCTACAAAATTATTTCCCAACTAAATACGACTAACGGTATTCAAAAGAATAATTTCTTAAAATAATAGAACTGCACTTTCGCAAAGTATACTAATTGCCTAATCAAAGTCTTTAATTACTACATCTAATTATACGAATCTTTTGGTACGTTCTTTTTTTCCACATTAAATGAACATTCATCCAATTGAAAAACGTTTATTAAATAAGAAAGAAATCCTTGAGGGAAGAGAAGAGGAAAAAAAGAAATTAGAAAAGGTTAAATCGATATTTTATAAGCGTCCTAAACCCGTGCTCGTTTGCATTATCCGTTACTTTCATTAACACCGTCTCTATCGATTCTTATTCCTGGATTAACGAGGAACACGTACGTGAACCAGCTTACGACTTCATAAACACCTTGATAAAGGAACGATCGAACGTGTTATTCTCATACGATCCGCAACCTACACGTATACATACATACAATGACATTTATGTGCCTCGTACATTCCTATTATTTCCGAGAGAAAATAGAATGATCGACTGACATTGTTAGAGCATTATTTTGTCTCCTAACACGTGCAATATAACGTGCTAAAATAGGATTGAAAATGAGACAGAGAGTGAAAGAGAAATGTAACGTGTTTCATATATGTATTATATATATATATATGTACATTCTATATACATGTATACGTTTATACCTTACTCATAGTTTAGTTTCCGAACGAGGGGAAGATAAAGTGAATCCTAACGATAGGTTCGTCCACGAATAATTCTTGGATAAGCTTGGCGCGTGCAGGGAAGGTGAAGTAACGTTTGCATTCGAACGACCTCATTACGAGATCGCATCTCTAGCACTAAAATCTACGTACCCTTTCTCCTTTCCATCCATAGAGTATGTTATTGAAGTAGGAAGGATATAAATGATCGTGAATATTCCATCGAGTTTGAAATTTCTCTTCCTTGCGACGAGTTTCTTTTTTTTCCTTCAATCTAACAAGAAAGATTCACTTTTTTATTGATTCTAAGATGAACGATGCGGTCTTACAAACTGGGTCAAACTTTGTTGACCGGTCAGTCTTGATAAA
Source organism: Polistes fuscatus (assembly GCF_010416935.1). Classification (NCBI taxonomy): domain Eukaryota; kingdom Metazoa; phylum Arthropoda; class Insecta; order Hymenoptera; family Vespidae; genus Polistes; species Polistes fuscatus. The sequence continues at coordinate 10,232,402 of NW_025113096.1, forward strand.
GAAGCTTGCTCGTTTCTTTCTTCCTGTTTTTTTTCTTATTAAGAAACTTTGATTAAGAAAAATTAATATTAGATATAAGTATGGTTCTTCATTGATGGAAAGAAAAATCCAATTTTTCATTTAACTTGTGCAAATTCGTTTTTTGTTTTGTAAATATTTTAAATTTTACTCGTACATATTACGCAAACTTTTTACACATTTATGTTATATAATGTAAATATATTTTTTACTAACAATAAGAAAGAATGAAATCTTTCAGAATTAATCAGTAGAGAGTTTTATTTATTTCATCTCATATAATTGTATTATTAACATACACTTATGTGTTGCCATAAATAAATATTATGTTTTAACACGTTGAGCAAAACTGATGAGTTTTCATATAGCACCGCAATTGTGTTTCATAAAATCGTGCAAGTTCAGGCTGATACAATGAGTACAATGATAGTTGCTAAATTACGAGGTAATAAAAAATATTAGAATATTGAAAATGATAATCAAGAAGAATTTTCCGTTAGAAAAAGGAGACAAAGTAAAAAAGAAAATTAAACAAATTCATTCTTTATATTTATTATATTACATTCTTTATATTTTTTTAATTCTAAAAATCTTATCATTAAATTTATATTTTAATTATCATATATTATATATATATATTTTAAATTGAAAATAATACAATACAAAATATAATTGACGAATTATTACACCAAAAATAATGCGTAGGGCAATGAGTGTCAGAGAGGCAGTCAACGTGTTAATAAAAAACGTAACAAATCGTGTTTTGTTTACTGATAAAGAAAAATAATTGAAATTTTCCGATTGACCTTGTTACACAAATTTGTTATTCCCTGTTAAGTATGAAAATAAATCGTATAAATATTACATTAAAATCTATAAATGTAAGCTACATTAGAGTCACGCATACATACAAATGTATTCATTGGGCGTATTAAGAGAGAAGTCTATCCTTCTTTTTTACGCGAGCTGACTTAGTAAAAAATAATGTTCGCTCTAGTGCACACGTCTACCGACCGAATGGTCGCAGTAGTCCGCTCTTATCAGTAAAGATTTCTTCCTCCAAAAGCTCGATCCGTTGAAAGTAAAAAAAGAAAAGAGTAGTAAGGGGTTGGCGCGTTAAGAATATCCAAGATATAATGACGTAGATGTAGGCTAAAAGTCGAAAAGATACTAAGAAAGAAAGTCGAAATAGTAATCGAGTTTTCTCGTGTCCTTTTGTCCTTTACTTTTTGTCTTTACTAATTTTTTTTCTTCCTTCTTTTTTTAAAGAGCATCAATAAACGAAAGATATTGTCAAGTTTAATAACTTGGGAAGAAAAAGAGAGAGAAAGAGAGAGAAAGAGAAAGAAAGAGAGAGAATTTTTATCTCGGTGGCTTCGTACAATATTGTACGTACGATATATCTTTTATCCACACACATATACAGCCACACATACACATATACACACATAAAATTAATACATATATCTCTCATATATACAAGTAGATATTGCGGTAAAAGAAGAAGCACTAAATCGTGAATCTTGTCGTCTTTCAACAGCATATTTCTTTTTCCAGCCAATAAATTTCAAGCCTATTCGAGTATTATTAAACGTCTTCGTACATTATACTTAATCCAAGATCTAATCTTCCAATTTAGCGAGCTTAATTTCGATCAAAAAAAAAAAAGAAAAATGTTGGGGAAAGACTCTCCCTTGGATCAAGCAATAAATGGTGAAATAAAATATGCTTGCGAGTAGGAAAATATAACGAAAGATAAAGAAAAGAAAATTGAGGATTTTCTTTAGGAGAGACCTTTTAATGACCGTTAAAATAAAAGGTGTAACAGAAAATGTATAGACCCCTTTACCTTTCTCTTTCTTTCTCTCTCTCTCTCTCTCTTTATCTATCTATCTATCTCTGTCTCTCTTTCTCTCGGTAAAGAGAGCGACGAAAAAGCAAGGCAAAGAGCGACGTGACGTGTCCGACGAACAATTTGGCTAGAATCCAAACCGAGCTGCTCCGAGGCTAACGACATTAGAATATTTGTCGAGTAAGTCCTGTGCCGGTAAAACACATTCGTGTTCTTCGAGGGCGAGGTCGAATATCGGTTTGACTTTTATCTCGTCTCCCTACCTATACTGTATCCTACCTCTACTTATTTTTTATTTTCAAGAAGAGAGCAAAAAAGAAGGAAATAAAAAGAGAGGAAAGAGTGTATGTTAGTAACGAGAGAATGCCTCGTTTTATTGTTAGCCACATTCGTTACTCTAAATAAAGTATACCTACCTAGTATTTGTTTCTCAACTCTTAATGATGTTCATGTTTTTACTATTTTTGAAGAAAATCTTTCGAGAGAATCAAAGGATCTCACACCAGTTTTTATCGATATTACATTTATTTACATTTTATAAAAAAAAACAAAACAGAAACTTTATTTGATAATTAATTGTAAATCATAACGAAACACAATATAGATATTCAACGAAGAAATAAATAAAATTTTAATGTATTTTATGATCTCGATGAGATTAAAAATTCTGCTCTATCAGAATTTACTTGTTCGTTTCATGTAATAATACTCGATATCGAAAAAAGTGAAAAATCTGAACTGATATATATATATTCGTTTCTATTATATAACGTTTTCATTCTTTTCACACAGCCGACGAAGGTATGCTGCTAAAGCTGGACTTTCGTGACGAGTTCAAGCTCGAAGACAGTCCCGAGTGCCGTTTCGATTTTCTCGAGGTGCGTGACGGCAAACACGGATATTCGAATCTCTTGGGAAAGTTTTGCGGCTCGAATTTCCCGCCTGAGATCACTTCGAAGACAAGATACCTCTGGCTACGTTTCAACAGCGACGAGAATATCGAGGGCAAGGGATTCAAGGCCGTCTGGAGCATGATACCTAGACCAACTTATCGTAAGTCTATTCTAGTAGAGTCGATTTTCTTTTCAAGCTCCTATTCCCGACCCTTATACACTAAATTCCATCCTAACATCCACCTACTCCTTTTATGATTATTTTTTCATATTTTCATACTTCGATATCTCAACATATTTTTTTATCTTATGTAAATGTATACAATATGTAGGTATTACACAAATCTCCTAGACGAATACCATCTGCTTCACTCGTATTTTTTCATATCGATTGCTTATTATTAATATCACGATACATCCTACACCATACTCATCTTTACATTTGAATTTTCACTTTTTCCGGATATCATTATTCAAAATATTTTTTTAATGATTTTTTATTACAACAACCTCGGTAAGAATATAATTGAGTAGTTGAAAAGGAAACGAGTATAAGTAACATATGTCTAACACTAAACCTACCGACACTTCATATATAATTACTCCTACCGTGAGAGATAAAATGACTGCTTTAAACAAAAAACATATATCTTATAGAATGAGATTTTAGCCAATTGGATAGTGAACAAAATATTTTATTTCATTTAGAAATGAATAATGTTCATTTTTTTATGTATTTTTACCACACTTTTTACAAATTACAAGACGCGGTTATTTGACCGCGCGCAGTAGATTTAGGGTTAAAATTTGCGATAAGTGCATAATTGCAAACTAAATATTACGATTTAAGAAAAAATATATATAATATGTAATATGTTACTTGTACCTCTTTCTCTTTCAGCCACTTAATTAAGAGAATTTAGTTTCATTCGATATTATTCATGATACTGTTAAAAGGAATGATGAATGATCGATTAGAAGGATGTTTCATGCGATCGTCGACGTATCTATTCAATGAGCAAGGACAATCGAGATCTTCCCGAAGCTAGAGTGTTCTGATCGTAACGATTATAAACGATTCATGCGAATGGAGAATGGCATAGTGGTGAATACATTTGGTAGCTTCCTCGCGTGGCTCGTAGACCCCGAAAATTAGGAGACACTTCGAGAATGGATGGTCGAGCGAGCTGCGCCGAACCATAGCAGTTAAGAGGAGGAGGTTGAGGTGAAGAGAAAGGGGCGGGGGGTAGAGGGGGCAAAAGGGTTGGGAGGGGCAGTGCCGTTCGTACCTACAGTCAGAATTAATTCATACTCATCGGAAGGAACCGAGAATGGGACTATGAATACGTGGAATACAAGCGTGTCACTACTATCACCATTCTGGTATACCGTTCTGGCTTTTGTCGAGAATTATCAGGTAGAACGCGTTATCACTAAAGACGGACCACTACAACGCACAATTGTTTGAACTTCCATCGCGTATTTCAATCCTCTTAGATCGAATCTTTCCAAGATAATACTTTCTTCTAAAGTTTCTATTGTAATCTTTTGAACATGCAGTTAATTTGCATTGTCCCTGTATTTAAGATAAGAAATTGAACATTTATTATTATTATTTTATTGATAAAAAAAAAGGTATCGTTTTATTGTTAACACGTTGAACGCCCAGCGTGAATCAGTGGAGTTTCTCCTGGGACCCAAATCTGTGATATCATGTCTCCAACGAACAAATGAACTGCGAGATGTTTTGGTAACCGAAAGCTCGGTCTCGTTGGCGACGGATAAAGCCGCAACAATAGCTAGGAGATTATATATAAAAAAAAAAATTCTTTTTTTTAATTTTTTTTATTAAAATGTACAAAAGACTGTAACGTATTGTTCTCAGTGTCCAAAGTCACCTCATATATGCCTACAATGTTTTAACGAATATCATCGTAACTAATAAAATCTTTTGTAATATTTTAAAAACAAACTTATATTAAAGTGTACTTCTCGTTTGTTATAGTAAAAGTATATTTAATAAATTATTATTTTATCTCAAATATTCGTCATAATTGTATTACAAATAATATTACTATAAACTACCACCAAAATCTCCATATTTGGGTGACGGAGCGTTCAACGTGTTAACTATATTAATTTAGAAATTTTATTTTATCCTCCCTGATTTAACGAAACATTTCTCGGTAAAGGATTAAAAATACAAATCATTTCATCTTTGAATAAACATCTTTGATTTGTGTAAAGAAACATAAAGAATAACGATGAAGAGAAAAAGTTGAAGAAAGATCGAACTGTGTCCGAACCGAATTCGATTCGAAACTTTTCTCATAATCTGAAAAAGAAGATTCGAAAATAGATACGAACGGATACGAGATAAGGATATTGCTCGTAAGTACTCGCCGAATCTTACGCATTGATACGTACATACGTTCATATATATACATACATACATTCATACATACATAAAATATTTTATCGACCAATCCTTATCATACCTTTTATCATAAAAGTCAAGTACGGATGTGAGATATTTTCGAATGTTTGGATCTTATCGAGAATTTATTTCCACTGTTCGAATGAAATACATATACATTTTTAATGTACAAAACGGAACAAACTTTTTTCTTCTTCTGATTTCCGGCAAAATCTTTCCATCAATGGAAGTTAATAATTCGAAGATAGAAAAATAAAAAAATGTAGAAAATATGATTTTGAAATCATTTGAAATTGAGCCTAGGGAAAGTGTAGAACTGTAATAGGTGTGATTCACAGCCGGAGTGCCACCAGAGATAGAACCATGCATAGTTAATGTGACTGGTGATGAAGCCATAATCAGCCATAACGATGTCGAGGATAAAAAAAAAGTAGCTGAGAAGGAGGGCATACCTTTGGACTGTATGTGGGTGATAAGAGTGAAAGAAGGATGGAAGGTAACATATTTCTTCATTTTTTACATAATTAAAAATTCAGAATAATCAGACAATTCTCTTGTTATAGTTAAAATTGCAATGTCACATTTAAAGTTCATCTTTGCACTAAAAATAATTTTCTTAACATATTACTTATCGAGAGTCAAGTATTATGATTTCTATTGTCAATGTTTATAAACTGGTAGCTTAAAAATAAGCTTTTCGTTTATTTTGGTTTTTGACAGCTCGACTAACCATCGATTTTATCTAAATTTTAGTTTTCAATATTTAATATTTTCCTTCTTTAAGATTTATTTATTTCTAATATTATTTTTCTAACAAGCAAACACAAAATATCATTTATTTATCTTATCATTCTGAAAATGTTTAATAATAATCATTAACAATCTTCAGAAGAATCGATGTCATAAGTTTTGATTTTATTTCTTTCATACGAACCAACCGATATTATTGACAAATTAATGTTTAAATTGGCTTGTATTTTCTATATTTCCGCTACATTTACCACTTTTTTCGTTCTTCTTCTCCGTATCGCTTTTTCTTGTTACCTTGATTTGTAGAAAATGAGTTAACTCGTGAAGTAAATGTCTGGAGATGTAGATACTTATGTTTAACAAGGCGAGTGATATATTTGCCTACTGTCTTCTTAATTACTTGAAGAAATCTCTATAGTAAGTCTTTGTGTTAAGAAAAACAAAAATAAAAGGAGAAAAAATGTTTCTAGAACAAACCTGTTACTTTCACCGTTGTAACAAGATATATTATTTGTTTTTATTTTGGAAAAATAAAAAGAAAAACGAAAAAAGAAAAAAAATAATTAACGAAATTGTCTTCCGTTACAGATACAACTAACATTCCCGGACTCGAATCACTTCAAGTTACAGAGGCCAAACGAATGCGATGCCAATTTCCTCGACGTTTTCGAAGAAAAAACAGATCTGCGTTCACGTTTGAAGAACTTTTGCGGTAGCATCGCCGATACGGTCATAGTTAAATCAAATTTAGCTTATGTCCGTTATTACGCTGAACCTAAAGCCTTGAATAGCACCTTCGAAGGTGTTATGACTGCAATCAGGGACAAGGATGCTGGTGAAACATGTGAGTTAAAATATCCATAGGAATTATCGATTAATTTACAAGATGCATCACGTTCAAACTATTTTATTTCTATTTATCCTTAAAATATTTTTTTCAATATATCTATACACTTATATACATAAAAGAGAATTTCTAAATAAGAGAGAGCCAAAAATATATAGTTATTTTTAAAATTGCAAAATACCTTTAAATAGTTATCTTTATTTCTATGCATTTAATTTATCATGGTTATGACATGTTATCATTGAAATTCATTATCATTTATATAACTCATAACAGTTATAATTCGACATTCAATATTTAATAATTACAATCTAATAATAAATATAATAAGATAACAAAAAAATATGAAATAATATAAACTTTCAAATTGAAAAGAAATCGTATAAAATAAAGTACATTAACATTAAAATCCTAATGCTAAATTATAAAGAAAAGTGTACTAAATAAGAAATATAATATTCAAAGTATTTTAAGTTGTACGATTTTGGCGATTCTTCTTTATATATGTAAATAAAATGAAAAAAATTAATTTTCCTTTTATTATTCCTTTGATAAAATGATTATTTCAATGATAACAAGAAATACACGATGATTCAATCGGTGATAGAAATAATTTGCAATGTAGCGATATCGTTTAGTTTAAAATTGAAAATAATTTACAAAGAGAATCGCGTACATTTTGTTCGTTAACGAAAGAGAGAAAATTGATTCAATTAATGCTTGGTAAATTCATATACATATACTTGAGTTATACGTTGATAATTTACTTAATACGTTTAAATTTATGCGGTCAACGAACTGATCTTTATTAACTTGCGAAATATCTGAAAAGATTTGATATCATTTTAATAGAAAAATGCTATTGTGCGAACCATTAATGAAATGTCATTTATTATTAGAGAAGTATAATAACTCGTTGTTAATAACATTAAAACGCTAATCAAATTCTGAAAGAATATCAGCAAACTAATAAGAATAAACGAAAAAAAAAGAGGAAGAGGTAGAAAAATTCAGTCAATAGAAATAATAACAAAGACTGATTTCTTAATAATTTAATAAAGAAATCGATTTTCACGCTTGTTAATAATTTTTTATTTTTTTTTCCTGACAAGCTTCATTTGTTCTTTCTTTTTCTGTCCTTTTTTTATATTACGAACAATGTGGACCATCCCAACATTAAAATTAATTAAATTCAACGCTCGCGTGACTCGTTCGGACATGTACGTTTTTGTTTTCGCAGATTAAAACCCACACACGTATTACTCTCTAATGAAAGTCTTGAAATTAGCGTTGATATTGTCCAGTTTTTGCATTAAGAAAATTATAGGAGTAATATTGTTGCAAAACTTTCAAAGGCTTTTTGACTGTCTCAGAATAGTCATCGGAATGAATGATTAAAAAAGAAACGTTACAATAAAGATAAAAATTTATTTTCATTAATTACATTGGCACTATGACTCGTTTATATATTTTTTATTAATAATCTCAATGGTTTATATATATATAAATATAATTGCTTATATACATAAATATAAAATAATAATAAATTTTACTCGATAATATATTTGCGTAAAACAATAGTTTTTCGTAACATTTTTTTCTTTCGGAAAATGAAATAGCAGTATATATGTACTGGTAATATATTTTATATTTAATTATTATTAAAATCACACAAGTAAGACAAATTTTAATAACAAAAAATACATTTTGTTTGAATATATATATAATTATACACATTAAATATTATTACAAAAAATATATTTTTATTAATTATTCAGATAATAAATTGTATTGAAAAAAAAAATATAAGTAATTAATTTTATAAATAAGAACAAATTTTAGGGTTGCGTAATGGTTTGTTCCTTAACGCAACCTCGAACGATTATAAATACAAACACGTATTAGGTAGTATCTATCTTTACTCTAATAATTATATAACTATATTATTTAAACGACGATAATCATTCGATAAAGGCCACGAATTCGAAATTATCCCTCGTAAATCCGCTATGAATCATAAATGAGGTAAGCCAAGCAAATTCGCAATTACGTGTATGGAATTCGCGTTAGATATCGAAGAGAAATCCTACAGTTACGACGATCAAACCTTGATACCGATTCTGATATCTCGTGCTACGAGAGAAGGGAATATTAAACGTTTAAAGAGAAAAATCGAACATATTATATATCTTCGAACATTTCATCAGGTAATACAAATAAAAATTCAGTTAAAGCTTCTCTTTCTTTTTTCTTTTTTCTTTTGTATTACGGAAGAAGCAATTTTTTAATAAAAAGAAAAGAAAAGAAAAAAGAACGATAGGGAGGAAACACATAAAGTTTACCCTTTATCACGAATCCGAGTTCTTAGTTTTTTATTTACGAGAAAGAGACGTGTTTTCCTTTTATCTATCTATCTATCTATCTATCCATCTTGCTGTCTCTTTTATTCTTTATCTGTCGTTCTCTTTATCTCACACACAATCAGTTGAAACGTCGCAAGACTTTCAAAGGGATCCTTTAAATTTCGCAGCATGCAGAAGCGGAGAGTACGACTGCGAGGACGCGACCTGCATCGCCTCGATATTACAGTGCAACGGAAGAGTCAACTGCCGCTTCCGGTGGGACGAAGACGATTCGACATGCGACGTGAGTGGTGACTCTCTCTATCCAAGAAGAAAATCCAATAACCGACTTTCTATGATCACACTACTGGGGTGCTTTCCAATTCTCGACTTTGAAAATCGCCGTGCATCCAGTTCTCTCCCTTTTCTTGTCGAATCGCGTTAATTTCAAGCCCTTTCTCTCTCTCTCTCTCTCTTTTTCTCTCTAACCATCTATCTATCTCTTTTTTTCTCCCATTTTCTCTATTTCTTTTTCAAAAATAAAGTTAATCCGCTTCGAGGAAAAATAACGAGAGGAAGAGAATAAAAAGAAAAAGAAAGAAAAAAAAAAAAAAAAAAGAAAAGAAGATGAAGAAGAAGAAGAAGGAAAGAAAAAAGACTAGGAAAATAAATCTTTGACTCTGTTAGGACACGATCCTAAGAGGAAAATTACGCGTGTAAGTTTAAACCTCGTAATTCCGAGGCTTTTCGCTGTGTGTTTGTGAGAAGGGGTAGCTGCAAAGTTGACTATCGTAAGCGGTTTTATCTTTGATATAGGTACCCCAGGTACCTACCTATCTATTATATGAATTTCTGGAGGTAATCGTGCACGTTAATTATAAAACATTCTCGAAATTTCTTCAAAATATCTTTCTCAAACAATTCAGATATATATGTGTGTACAAAATGCCGACAAAAATTCTATGGATATTGATCTTTAAATTCCAATATCAATAGACCTTTCTAAAGTGAAGTATAAATTTTCCATTTGAATTAATCCCTTTTACTACTATCAATAATTGAATATCTCTATAATCTTTTTATCGTCACATTTCTATATTCTATTCTTTTTGTACGTCTAAATTATTTGTTTTTTAATTGAAAAAGAAAACAAGAGATATTTCAAACATTAAATGAAATGTTCTTTTTATTTTTTTATACGTATACTCTCTAGTATTTTTTTTTCGAGATCAATACTCGAAATAATTGAGCTGAGAAACTTCAAGAAATACTTCATAATTGCTTTCTAGATATGAAGTCTCATGAGTATGATGCGTTGCAGATTTAATCCTCACGTCTCGTTCCTCCTCATTTCGTCCTTCTCCAACTCTAATTAATTTATTCGGAGGAAGTTTTGCTTTCAACTAACTAATCTCCCTCTCTTTCTCTCTCTTTCTCTCTCTATCTCTCTCAATCTCTGTCTTTCTCCATCTATCTATCTTTCTCTGTCTCTATCTTTATCTTTACAACGTAGCTGTGGTTCCTCCCACTCTGTTCGACCCCTTCTAACCGTCACCATCTCGTACTGCTCGTTCTCCTTTCCAGGAAGCTTTTGGGAAATTCGAACGTGTACCGTCGGTTAGATAGGTGGGTGTTTCCGCTTCCGGAACGCACAATACCATGCGCTTTTGGCAAAGTACCAGGAACAAATCCTGTAGAAAGGACACGATGGCACCGACGGGATATTAATCTATTGTAGACGAATGACCATCGTTCTCTCTCTCTCTCTCTCTCTCTCTCCTTCTATCTCTTTTTATATCTCTTTCTTCTTCTTTTCTTTTCAGATAGGTGTTGAGTAAAGATAAGTTTTTTACAAATATTTTTACGATTTATAATAAATTTCTCTTCCATTCTTCTATTGTAGTTTATTTGAGTTCTCGTTACTTTTCTACAAACATTTACGAAAACTAAGTCTTTGATAGGATAACGTAAATTTATTTTGTTCTCATAATTTGATATTAAATTTTCGGGATTACTCCGACGATTAATTCGTTCGAGTGAATATATAAAATGTTTGTAATTCGTTTGAATAATATCATTCTTGCTAAGCAATGGTAACAAGCTTTGAAAATAATGTTAATGTTTATTGTTCTGCATAAAAAAGAAAAGATCCCACATAAAAAAAGCAGGAACAGTTGAACTTTTACATTAATCGTTCTTTAATATCCTCAATCCATTTATCTGTTTATTCATTTGTGAGATGAAATTTCAAAGAGAGAGACAAGCTTGAAAATGTCCGATAATCTAGTTTTTGTGAGTAGATTCGTTAAATCGAAAGTTTAGCTTCTGCGGGAATTGTTTTCTATCCTTTTCCCAGGATTTTACAAAGTAAAACGGACAGGCTGTAGAAAACGATACGATGTCTATTCTTCACGAGGCTGTTCCCGTTTCACCGAGAAACGATCGTAACTACTAAAGTTATAATAGTACAACGTTGGAAAATGATGCACATTTAATCCTATTACAAAACGAACGACCGTTAGCTTGGTTGTGTCAGGAATTTTCCCCATTCACAAAGGGAATTTCCCTATGAAGCCCGTGCCTTTCCTCGTGTTTTAAAACGAATTTTTAAAAGAAAATAAAAAAAAAGGAAAAGGAAGGATCTAGAAAATTTTCTGGTTATTGCGCGCATGCAGCCAGGAACCGGATAAAAATTTGTCCATCGATCGTGTACGCACGTGTTGGCGTTAAACGAAAAATGGAAAAATTACAAAATTCCACGAAACGATTAGCGAACGAGCAGAAACCGCAAAATTTGCGAGAACTTGGCAAGCATGCAAATGGCGACAATTTGCTTTTGCTCTCTTATTCTCCCTCTTTCTCTCTCTCTCTCTCTCCTTCTCGCATTATCTTTTAACATTTTCTTTGATTAATCACTAAATAATTATGATTTATAATCCGCAAAATGTGCGCCATTCGCATATTCGTTGAAATGTAAAATATAAAAATATGTTTATCTATTTTTCTCTTTTTTTTTTTTCTTTTATTTGGTTATCTCATTCTTTGCCGTTTCTATGTCCACGAGTAGGATCTCTCGACCGCAGTAAACCAAGAAAAGATTGTACGACACAATAACCGTCCTCCGTTTCGCATGGAAACGCGAGCATGAAATTGCTCGTATGGAGAAATACATGCGGAAGCGTGACAAAATCGCAATCTGTAAGTTGGGACACACACCGTCCTACCATCCAATTTTATTTTGGACGTAATAGAAAGTAACATCATTTAAGAGTGAGAGAGATAGAAAGATATATATATATAGAAAGAGAGAGAGTGCTGTTGGAAGACTGGCCCTCAAAAATCATAATGGAAAGCATTTAATATATACATATATATATATATATTGAAAGCAACCATTTTTGAATTATCCAAAATCGCTTTACATATTTCGAAAAGTTAAATGCGCAATAATAATTATACAAAAAGGAAGAAAATGAAAATACAAAAGAACAAAATTACGAGAGAGTAAAATATAACACGTATTTAAATAATAACGCATTTGCCTGTATAAAAATGAAGGAACATATCTCTACATACATGTATGTATCTGTATATATATATGTAAATGTGTGATCGTTGTAAATGATACGCAGTTTTTATTTCTTTTTTTTTTATTTCTTTCTCTTCTCTACTTTTAATTTAGAATTTGAAAAGAAATATGCCATGGCGTAGTGTAATACACGTTCGAGACGGGTAATTACCCGACACACATGTGAACGTCGTAAATAATACCTATACGCTTCGTTTTTTGAAATGTTTCTTGTTCTTTTTCTTTCCTTTTTTCTTCTTGTTTTTATTTTCTTTTTTCTTTCTTTTTCGAAGATACAAAAATACGTAACCACGCGTGATCCTTGTCTAATTAGACGAGTAATAGTATTAACATTGAAGAGATTTAACTTTTCAATTCCGTCTCAATTAATTTGATAGAGAATTGATTTAATAACTTCGACTTATAACCGCGATGCAATTTCGCACGAATTTCACGCTAATTCCCAGAACGTGTTACTCTACGAAATGGGTGCTAGGAGGACAGGAGTGGGAGTATTGCAAGAAGGGGTGGGGGTTAGAGAAGAGGACTGAATACGTACGTGATATTTAAAGAGATTCAAGATAGTTGGTAATTCAATTAATGCGGCAAAATTTGCTCATCCGTTTAACTTAATTTCATTTCATTTGCGTGATTAACATAAGATAAAAATCTTGCGTGTTTCGTGCTTTAGTGTAAAATTACAGTAGTTGTAAGGTTAACGAGGAATTGAATATTTCTTTTTTTTTATTATCAAGAGTTCAAGGTTGTTTTTTACAATCGGTATAAATATAAACTAATTTTTTTCTTATCAATTTTTTTAGCACAGTTTTCTTTATTTTAAAAGTCAACCCGTTGTTTTTATCTAAATTAATTTCTTATGCTTTATATTTTTTCATTGCATTATATTATTTTTTTCTTTTTAGTTTCTTTATTTATTTCTCGGAAAGGATTTCTTTTCAAACGTCGATATTTACGCGACGGAAGAACTACTTGAATATTTAGGAAGGTACTTTTAGTATACTTATATACTTACATAAAAGATACTAGTATACATATATGTATGTATCCACGTTTCCTTCGAATTTGTTCTTTTTGTCAGTTCTTTTTTCGTTGTTTCTCCATCCCCTTTAATTACTTCCTTGCAGCGGAGAGTTTTCTTTTGTGTACGCAGTAGCAATAATTTCTTTTTTTATTGCGACTATTTCGATAGAAAAGAAAAGAGATAAAGATAGAAAGAAAGGAATGAAAAGTAACAAAAGAAATGCTGATACTCTATAAAAAAAAATGAATACGACGACATGATAATGAATTCATGTGAGATTAAACTTGAGCTTGGAATTGTTCCATACAAAAAACACATTACATATATGTAATACGTATACGTCATATATCCTTGAAATAAAACGCGATCACAGATATTATCCGATCGACAGGTTGGATAAGAGCACGTAATATGAGTCGCTTCTATGTTCGTCATGTCATCCCTGAGTTTTCTTTGATAAAAGTGCTTCCAAAAGCCATTCTCGGTGCTCCCATGCTACGTGTCACGTTAAATCGTTCATGACATCGAGTCAATATTACATACAAGTATTTCTTTACGCTTTAAGGATCTCACCCTATTCCACGTCCTCCCCCTCCTCCTCTTCCTCTTTCTCCTTCTCTTTCGCAATAATAAGAAATGAAGTCTATTTTACAAATTGAAATGAAAACATATCGTTCCTTCCCTAACAACGGCTTTAAAGTACTTATTGAAATAAATAAGTACGATTATATGAAATTAGAATAATGGACTTTTTTTTATTTCTTTTTGTGCTTTTTATTTCTTTCATTTCATTTTCTTTTAATCGTTGTTTATTATTTTCATCAGTCTTGATTATTGAATACTTTCTCGCTAATGTTAACTATGTTGATTAAATATACCGAGTGAAACTAACAATAAATTATTGTTGTAATATTTCATACATTCATATTAAACAATGAATAAACATTAGTTTCGAATATTAATTATTTATTAGGAACGGTTAAATTTACATTTTATTTATTTCATTTTTAGATCACTAGGTTCATTTTACACACAAAAAAAAACAAAACTCTTATATCGTATATAATTTACCGTTTAAACATGAAATCCGTTAAACCATGATATAATTATACTGACTCGTTAAAGTATGAAACAAGGTTGGACGCATATATGCACTCATAGAACTCAAAGGACTAAATATTTGCTGCAATATAATGATTACATAAGACACTATTGATGTCCGATTTAATAAAAAATAAAAATAAATGAATAAAATAATTACAAGATGAAATGTGTAAGAAACAAAAAATAGACATATTTCTCTCTTGAAGATATTTTGAGACATTTAATTTATCGGTCTGACACGTCTAAGGATCAATTCGATTGTTCCTCCTTTCAAGATCGTGGTAGACGTAACGTCTCGACTACAATACGTTTTCTCTTGCAAACATTTCACCACGGCTTTCATGGTTTTCTCGAAACTCGTGTAATTGAAATGTTTAGAGTAAGATTCGTTGAGTGGAATGTTTGCTTTACGCAATCGTAACTGTTTGTCGTTTTGAAATAATATTTTTGGAAAGACTGATATCAAAAAGAAATCACACAGATGGAGAAAGAGAGAAAAAGAGAGAGAGAGGGAGAGAGAGAAAGAGGTGGAAAGAGAGAAATACAAAAGGGTGTAAAGAGAAAGGTTCAGTGAGACGAATAATAATTAGCTTGCTACTCAACGCGTCTCATCTTCTTATTAACGTCTATCGTTGCACCAGTCAATCCCCTTTTTAAACTTTAAGAAAGTCACCCTTTCGTAACATGATTAGACACGCTTGTAATTAGAATGTTCTAGTAATTAAGATAAAGCTAGTAAAATTAATTTATTTACATTTAGCAACGATACATTTCTGGATATTAAGAAAAATAAGTAATTAAGCTGTATTAATCAAGCATAAAATATTATAATATTTTAAACGCTCGCGTTAATTGTAACAAATTGTTGTTGTTGGATATTTTTGTAATTGTTGTTTTTTAATTTACAGACACAAAAATCAAGCATCATCGACTCTCAACACATCGTCATAATACTTATTGTTTTTTCTCTCATCATTTTTGGCATGAGCTTCGCGTTCTTCTTCAATTGCGTGCGGAAACTAATTCGTGATCATCGTATCATTCAGGTCAGTAAAAATAGATTTTTATTGGACAACGAAATTAAAAAAGATAGAAATTAAAAAGGAACTTTCTAGGAAAGTTATCGTCCTTTTATCGACTTAACTCGCGAATTGTGAGTCATGGCGCGTCGCTTTCGACGTAGTATCTTCGGGATTTCAATTACGCAATACACGTAGCAGCATTTCGTTCGATTCTCGCCTCGATCGACTCACGTATCTACGAGTAGAGACGTGCCTAACATTCACCCGTTTTTGAGCTAAAAAAAAGAAAAATAAGAGAGAAATAAAA
Source organism: Polistes fuscatus (assembly GCF_010416935.1). Classification (NCBI taxonomy): domain Eukaryota; kingdom Metazoa; phylum Arthropoda; class Insecta; order Hymenoptera; family Vespidae; genus Polistes; species Polistes fuscatus. Next base: position 10,248,584 of record NW_025113096.1, read on the forward strand.
AAATATAGGTAACAACGTTTATTAAAAACCACACGAATGGATTTTGGAAATATTTCCAAAATAAAATTAAACTTAAAATATAAATTTTAATAACAACAAGTAATGAATTTTTTCCCTACGAAAATTCGTGAAAATAAAATATACTTGTTCCGCTATTTATTCATTGGTTCTTGATTTAAGCACTACTGGTATCATATTATATTAGTAAATTTGTAAAGATCGGTATGGAAATGAAAAAATAACAAATTAATTAGAATTGTACACGTTTTAGAAGATACATTGATTAAAAGACATTTAAAAGAATATTTAATAAAAAATAGTAACAAAACTATTGAAAAAGTTGTCAGATGTAATCTCCAAAATTGAATAAATCTATTAGAAACAATAGATACGAAAGGAGAATTCATCTAACGATAATCTAACTTAACCATTGCCTTTTATCTGTCCAGGAACACATAAGACAATCTAGAGAGAATCGATTGGATGAACTAGGTCGTAAATCTACTCCAAGGCCACTTTCAACTTCGAGAACAGACATAAGAGACCGAAGTAGCGAATCACCAAGCTTAGAAGTGGTGCCGAGCAAAGAATTATTACCACCGAGCACAGTGATACCAGAAGAATACACGGTAGCTTATAACAATAAAATCACTTACAATGGTCGAGACATGAACGACATACATCAAAGTAATAATGTAAGCAACGCGACTCAAGAACGGTTGCAGGAATCAAACGACGAGCCAGAAATGCGAGATAATTCGTGTCAAACTAGGGAAAGTTTATTCGAGCCACGATTATCAGACACCATAGTAACTCCAGCGTTCACGACTTTCGGATTTCGGGGCTCGCAAAATGGGACCAATTATCATCGTCATCACCATCACCATCATCATCATCACCCGCAAAGTCCGCAAAAGTCACATCCAAGTCCATCGCTTTCTCATCAGAGTTCTCAACAATCTTCTCAACAGAGCTCGCATCAGCAGAGCAGTTCTCAATGTTCAGGGTGCAGTCCAGCATCGAGAGGACGAGATGGTAGTATGGGTGTCTGTCCAAAGCACAATCCAATTCCAGCACCACCAGGATGGTCGACGCACGAGTTGAGTTATCCTCCTCAACATCAATCCGGGCAATATCAAGAAGTCGCAGACTATCCTTCCTATCAGAGGTTTCAAAGTCCAAAACCTAGCGGAGAATGTGGTACCTATCATCAGTCTCCTAAATTCGTCAGACAAAATACTGTAGGTTCTGGTGAAAGGTACGGTAGTTCAGTTTATGGTTCTGGTCAAAGTTCTGCACAAATTTCTGGCCATGGATCGAGCAATGTAACATCGAGTACACAACACTCGACGTCTTCTAAATCTCAGCAACAACAACAACAACAACCACTGAAGCAGCAGCAGCAAGTTCCAAGTGACCCAAGATATAAAGCCGAAGCTATCATCGAGATCGATCAAAGGAGACCATTCAGCATAGAGAGCACAAAATCTGCCCCAGACGTTATAGCGACGCACTGACGCCGGGGCTATGGGGATTGGGAGCCCTATAGGAGACGCCATCCCCGTAAAAGCATAGAAGACACTCAACAAATTAAAGAAGAAACAAATAGCGAACGAGTTAAAATAACTGTGGCTACTCAAAGCTCATTGGACGATGACACATCGACCAATTCAACGATAGAACAAACTTCGTCCTCTTGATCCGCGCATCAAACTGTCGTAGTCGATCCACCAGAGTCTTTCATCGACGAAAAAGACATCTCTAATACACCGTCTCTAACTATTTTACCTAAGACACAAAAAATAAATCTATTTAATGAACTCGCTCTAGCAAGATTGTCTCCGAGATTGGACGACTTACCGATCCTAAAACCACCTGGTGACTTCGGAGCGCCTGTCTTCAAGTGCAAAACACCTTCCCTATCCTGGCAGCACTGTGGCTGCCCTTCTCATTCTCATTTACCATCTCGAAGATCGACGATCACCTGGAGTGCCTTGAAACGTTGCGGACAGGACGCCTTCTATCGCACTTGGCCTAATCGATCCGCTAAAAGGCTGCCAAGACCTCAGAAGAGGACCGTCGGTACTCAGAGTTCCTTCGACGGTGTTAGGTCATCGCTTGGGACTCTTCGTTGCGTGTCCAGGTCGATCGATATGACCACGACTACGATGGATCAGGAGATTGGGGTATCTATACCTTTCTAACGATGGATTTATATGTTCTACTCTTCCGCCGATCGTTTTTTCCATGTTTTCTCAAACTTTTCATTTCTTTTCTTTTTTTCTTCATATTTTTGTTTCTAGTTTTTTATCCTTTTTTTTTATCCTTGTTCTCATATCGAGTCTAAACGAGAATGAAATCACAAATATTCCACGTTGAGATTCTCAGGAAGAGCGGACAAATGAGAGAAAGAAAGAGATCCAAAGAATTGAATGAATAAATAAACTCTATCTCTCTTTTCAAAGCATTTTTAACGATCGTCCAAAGGCTGTACGTAAAAAAAAGAAGAATATCGCTCTTTCATTCCTGTTACTGATGTGAGAGAACATCCTCGAAAAAAAGAAATATCATATGATCTGAAAGATCATCTCCGAGATTCTAATCGGCAGAAATTTTCTATCTCGTTGTTAAATAAAGTAGAAAAATGAAAAAAGCATATAATTGATAAGAAAAATCACTGCCTTCGATTCCTAAAGAAGAAGAAGAAGAAGAAGAGTTATACGAGATCTAATTCGCGAGCATTCATGAAAGAGAATGAAAATACAATAATAAAAGAGAACGGCCTAAATCGTAATGGAATTCTTTCGTGAAGTAACATATCGAGAGAAAAAGAGAATGAATTCGTTTCTCGACAAATCGTCGAGCACCGTAATTGCCTAAAGTTCGAAGGGTAAAATAATAAAAAAGAAAGAAACAAACAAAAAATATATATATATAATAATGATTATAAATATAATAATATCTAATATTAATAAAAATATTAATGAATAATATAAATAATAATATTAATAGTAATAATGATATTAAAAATAATATTAATAATAATAAAAAATAATGAAAAGATATAGGAGACGATAATCGACGACTATTCAGTCAGTGAATGTGAAACATACGCGTACACGAACTTCTACGATCAAAATATATATTATACTACTAAGAATATACATACGTACGTATGTATGTATGTATGTATGTATATACATAAATGTACGATACATATAGAACAAATCTGTCTTCTCCGTGTTCGATCAACGTTCGACGTTGAAAAGGCCTTAACTTGCTCTCCGAGAGAAGATTCCATCGTCTCAAGCAAGGAAGGAAAGACGATTTCCTTCGAATTGCTTTTCGCCAAGGATGAGAACTACTCTCAGAAGCGTTTATCTTTCTCCAATGAAAAGTTTCTATATACATATATAGGAACTTAGGTACATTGATAATATGCGTCTAACGCGTACCTATACATGCTATTGTACTTTAACGAGTGATAATGAGGATCGATCAAAATAACAAAATGTGTAAAAGGAAAGAAAAAAAAACAAAAGAAGAACGATCATTTCTCAATGATCTATAATAACGATCAAAATGATTCGTGCGTTTATATCTAACGACTGTACGATATTTAAAAACGGATATTATTTTTCCACGTAATAAAAAAAAAAAAATTATCCATCGTTTTACCGAGTCGGTTTGCGCACACACGGCGACAGGAACTCATTGAGAATACTGCATTTATAATTACGTATATCCTCTTATTAATCTGCTATTTTTATGCCCAATTAGCATTCACAACCAGCTTCGTGTAGTATCAGAAAGTGCATTTTCCATGAACAATAAATATAATTCACGAGAAATCGTCTAAATGAGATTATTATACATACGTTAGATCGATAAGTATAGTTTATTGATAAACGAATATTCATTATAGGATCATGCTAATTTATGTAAGTACTTATTCATTGAAGTAAATATCTTTTTGATTATCCTCAGGATCTTATAAATCTTACCCATCGTTATTTTCTGTTCACTTATTTTTTTTTATTTCGTACGTGTCTTTTTCTTATTTTTATTTTTTTTTTTAACACATTGGACTATGTATCGTGTACTACTCATGTGTGTGTGCTCATACTGTGCTCCTCGCGATCAGGAGAGTGACTAAATTAGTCAATTAACTATTTCGAAAAAAAAGAAATAATCAAATGAACATGAAACTGCAAGCTCAGCAAAGTTCTATCATGAAAAAGAACAGTGTTAAAAAATAGATACATACAGAAGTGAAGAGATACCGATCAATACTTGATATTCCCGTTTGTGTACAGGTTAACGATTAGCAATTTAGGTCTTTAATGTACAGAGTGTACACATTTGTATATAATTTCTCTATAAACACTTTAATAAGCTGATAAGAGTAATAAATATAGTACTTTTAAAGTAAATACTGTTTGACTTCTTGCACCCTTTTCCTATCCCTAAAAATAAACCTAAAAAGTGCTTATGATTTGAAACCAAAAAAAGAACATATTCTTATATAAAAAAGGATTAAGTAAAAACTTAACATAAAATTAGTGTCTGTGAATTAATAAACATCTTTCATGGCAAATGTGTTTACCAAATTTATTATTTAAAATAAGACAGACAGAATTTGAATTTAATTCGTTTATAAGATTAATTACGAACAAGCATAAAATTATTTGCTCAATTTCATTTCAAAGTTTCTAGATCATTGTGGAAACAAACTAACGTAGACGAGCGCGTCTATTGAAATTTTGCAAGAGGAGAAAGGCGTATGAAAAAGCGAAAAATAGGAAAGGAAAAAGGGTAAGAGAATAGATTGTTCTGCGGTTTTCTCTGATTTGAGGAATTTTCGTGACGCGAGAGCGAGATCAACGAAACGTGAATAACGAAGACAGATGGGACAAATCGCGCAAAACGCAAACACGGGACGTTTCTCCTACGAAATTATGGCTTACAGGTTTCTCTCTCAGTTTCTCCTATACCTAACATACACAATTCATACCTGACTATGCATATACTTATATGTATAGGTATTACATATAAGTCTATACATATGTATATTCCGAAGTTTTATCTCTTCCACATAATATATAATTTATGTGTGCGTACCTCGTGGTCTTACTCAGTAGAGAGTACTACCGGAGAACGGTAAAATGACATTTTTAATGGCGTATCCCATCTCGCTTCGTTCCATCAAAAACGTCACTCCCAAATTACGGTTCTTGGCAAGAAAGCACCGACTCTGGGAAAATCGAATGCTACGATAGTAATTTAGTGGGCTACTCTCACTATTTTACTCTTCCTTCTTTTTTCATTCGCCATTCATTTTTTGGTCTCTTCTTTCATTTGCACTACTATTACTTTCTGACGTGTGTGCACTTGCATATGCGAAAATTTTACCCAGGATCATGATAAAATATAAAATGAGTACATTTTTTCCCGTGATCATTATAACATCTTCTTTTCTTATGATACGTGTAATTTTTTATTTATTTTTTTTCTAACTTTTATATTCTGAAATTTTCACGTGTGATATTTACACACACGAGTAAAAATTATATCCAGAAAAGTGATTGATAACAATAATCAAATATACAAATGGACGACTTTTTGTCTATGACTATTAGAAAAATTTTGTTTAGTATGATACGGAGTAATTGATGATAATTAATATTTCAAATTCATTATTGATTTTCAATAAATTTGAAATGGAACAGCTCGTCGATTATCCAATTGTATCTTCCAGTTTGATCCAAATTAGTAGGACAATTTAGCAATCAGTGGATCCACTAGTGGGAATTTCGGAAGGTCCACTAAGACAAGGTACGTATTGCAAACTATAACAGGAGTGTAATGTATCTGTGAATTCAAGAGTACATTGCAATAGGGATTCAATATCGGGTAGGTACTTGACCGAAAATCGATTCTATCGAGTATTCATACGTCTAACTGTATGGTCCTTAATCACTTATGGTTACAGAGATATTAACTATAGGTGCAACTGAATTTTTCAAGTTGAATCAGACTATTTTTTCATGGATTTTACTTCTAAAGTTTTAACGTTCAAATATATATGAATATTATCGTTCAAAATTTATACGATATTTATTGTATTAATCATTTCAAATATAAATTAAATACAAATAAATATTTAGTCTGATGAGTCAAGCGATTCAATGATCAACAAGATTTCTATTTAGATCAGCAAATTTCTTCATATACAATATGAGATATAAACTATGTATGGTTCAAACTATCAAAAGTTTTAACCACAAGTTTGATCGTTCGATCATGTGGAACAATGGCACTATACATCACTCAGTTTTTCCAATTATATCGTAACTTCTATCGTTTGTCATATCTCGCCAATATAATAACGATCTCTCGTTATTCGATATTTGATGTTTCGCGAATTTTTTGATACAATTTTTACGTATATTCTATAGAAAATAAATTTGTACATACAATAGGGAATAAAAGAAGCATGTAAAAAGAAAAAAAAAAATACGTATAGCGATTTTGATGTATATTTCTAAACCAAAAAGCAAGAACATATGTCGGATTAGTTCGTATGGTAAAATTCGTTATAAAAACGAAGCAGTGGTTTTGGCATAGAGTTTTATCTGATATTTGTGTTAGTGATTCTGATATTAGAATAAAAAGAAAAAAAAATTTAATAAATATTGATTTTGTAATTTATTTTATATTACAATAAGAAAAAAAAATTAATGTTTTTAATTATTAGACTTACAATTAATTAAACTGTTATAATTTACCAATACATTTTCGTTTCATAGTCAGACTATTATTACGTAAATATAGATCTACTATAATAATTAATTGATACAGAGAAATTAAAATGGCAATCGTTATATTAAATTATATGTAAATAATCGATTTTATTACTTTCTCTTTCTGTACGTTTCCTGTATAACTTCACAACATTCTCAATAAAGTTCACGATTGCTTGAATTCGGTTGGTCTTTAAAATTTAAATCGACACTGCGTACGTTCATGAATGTATGCATAACGAATATAAAACTAACACTTGCGCTTATATAGTACCAACTTTGCTTTGAAAGGATACATTGATAGAAAAGAGATTAACCGACCGATTGAACTGGAGATATTTTCAAACGAATGGTATCAAAATAAATGAAAAATTCACGTTTGATTTTTTGAAATTTTTGAATCAAACCTTTATTTGCTTTATTTTCTTCGTTCGCAGCAACGACACAACGACAATAGGAACTCAAAAGGCCTATGTATCTGTATATTAGATATAATAGATAAGTAAATGCATATACATGTATGCATTCAATGTACCATCGATACTTTTGATCGTCGATAAGTCACGAAGTTCGTAAAATCTGTGTAATCGACTGATTTTCAATTTTTTTTGTTTAACATGTTTTTACGAAAGAGAAACGATACGTAACAAGTATGTATATTGATGGGATTTAATAAATTGCGATATGTCAGCAAAATATATGAATAAACAAAATAGACATGAGTTGACAGCATAAAAGTAAAAGTTGTCATACGAAGATGAAAAAAAATCAAAAGACTGCTTCCAATTAATTGATAAACAAATACTAACCGTATTATTTGCTCAGTTTTTGCAATCATATTTTATAATTTTAATTAAATTTAATTTAATTTAAACTGAAAAATGTATCATTTCGGCACGCTTAAAAAAAAATTATTTTTCTTATTTATTATATATTATTTACTTTATAATTATTAATTTTATTACTTGCGTAATAATGTTGATTTCTTAATAAAATTTATATATTTAACAAAAAATAAATTTACACTCTCTATGATACAAATGCATTATTTTTTTAATTATATTTCATATAAAATTATTATAAAATACTTTAGAAAAAATAAAAAAACAATTTATTAAGCTTACTTCACAGTAACGAAAAAAAGAAATTGGGAAAAAAAGAAAAAGAAAGAAAAGAAAGGTTAACATACTTGTTAGCACTTTCGAGATAAGATATAGATATCAGCGACATCAGAGATACACATAGCGCCGTTATTGTAGACTACTACACTACTACAGCCAAAGGGATACGTATCTATGTGAAATTTCAATCCGCAATGGCTGAATATCTATGCCAAGTTTAAAGGCACAATGAATTTTCTCGTGGAGTACTACAAGTGTGCAAAATTTGAAAAAAATCTGAGTTGTGGTTTACTGTTTTTGTATTATGTATTTATTTGTATTTATTTGTTTAAAAAACATTCTGTTAAGTAAACGATATCAAACGAATGTAAATTTTCAAGATACGATTGTAAAAATTTGTAAAAGATTTATTAGTCGATTTATTTATCTCTGATCGCGTTAACAAGTGGAAAAGCTTTTCTTTATTACCCACAATCCGATATAGTTAGATATTAAAAGAAAGGGTCAGAGCTATTTACATAAACGGTAGAACGAGAATACGAATATAAAAATGAAAGAAAGGAAGAAGAAAAGATGGAGAAGGACAGAGAATGCAGGTGGAAGGTGACTGAGGGTAATAAAAGAAATTAAAACTCCACGGTCGCGGTTGGAACGTAAATTTAAATTTTATTGCCGTGCGATCGTTAAAGACGTCGTTATTCTGAATTTTCATGGGTTCGCCTGTAAAGGTGGTTGCAACTCGTATAGCGTGAAAATCGGCAATGTTTCCGGTCGTCTCTTACGTCTCAATCGAAAAATCTAACGGTTCGAATCGTAACAACAATCGTAAATAAAAACAACGGAATTTCGTGAAATAACTTTAACGGAGATTTCGTTTAAATTTTGACTAATTGCAAACACTATCAAGAAATTAAGAAAATAATAATTGTATCAATAATAACATGAAAATAGTTTTTTATTTTCGAAATAAAAAATAAAATATCAAAAGTAAAATCTTTCTATAAAGAATTGTAATCTTGGCTGGTAAAAAATAGAAGAAAAAAATAAAATAAAGAAAATAAGTCTTTCTTGAAAATAGTATAGTGAAAACAATAAAAGAAAAATTGTTTACTTTAGAAATAAAAAATAAATACTAAAAGCAAAGAATCATTTATCTTAGTTTTTGAAATGAAAAAAAGAAAGTTCATATCGTGATATATCTTTAGTTATTGAAATCTTTACGGATTATGGCATCGAACTTGTGAGTTTTATGTCCATAAAAAGATCGTGGCCTTTTTATGACGCATGTATCGTAAAGAAAACATTACGAGAGATCCTCGAAGAAGAGGAAATCCATTCTGAACGAGAAATTCGTATCGAGAAACGAGAAGACATTTCGGAAAATGAAAACGAATTTACGGTGATTCGTTACTGATTTCGTTAGATTCAAGACGAACCTTTGTTCGAGATTTAATGTTCGAAATCAATTAAAATAGTTGCCATAAAGTTTTTCACGTCCTACCGTATAAATGATTAAAGGTTATTGATATGTCTAACTATTAAAATAATCTCTTTCATTTTCTTTGTTCAGATTAATTTTCTCTAGAGAAATTATTAATAATAAAATATAGTTCTCCGTTTTATTTGAATTCAAAGTTTCTTTTCTATTATGTAGTTTTATCTGTTTTTTTCAAGATATTACTCAAAAGATTTAATTAAACAAATAATAATTTTATTAACAAATAGATGTATTTATTGAATCATATAGAGCTCATTTATTTAAAAAATTTAAATGTAATTAATTATATAATAATAAAGAATACAAATTTTTCAAAAATGATATATTATCTTATATTATATTCTTATTTTATATTTTTAAAGGATTCATTACTGAGAAAAATAATATATTTAAATATAAAGGAAAATTTTTCATTATTCACCTCTAATTAAATCAAGTTTTTGCAGGACTTGTATAATATTATATTCATAGAAAAAGTTTAAAGAATAACATTTTTTAAGGATATTCTCTTTATATGAAAAATGTGAGAATATTAGATTTAATATCGAATTAAATGTATTTTTATCCTTTAAGAAATTTAATAACATACGAAATATAATATTTCAGGATAATTAATGATTTAATTAGTTTTTATTATTTAAGAATTAAATACTTATATATTTTTTTACTTGTTAATAGTATAAAAATACCTTTTTATGATACATAAAAATATATCTATAATTTAGAAATAATAGTAATAAAATATTGTATTTTTTTCTTTAAAAGTAATTTTCTTCTCAAAACATAGAATTTACGCTCATTGGAAGATTACGATTTCATGACGCCATATTGTCTACTGGACTGATGTACAGCCACTAAAGGGACCTTTAGAATGTTCTCTCTGGGCCTGTCGTTCAACGGAGCCTATTGGAAAATTGCAATTTAATGTATAGACGTATAGGATACGCCTTCCCATTATACGTCGGACGGACAATATATTTCCTCTTGTCTTGCATGGATATAAATGTACATTAATGATGTGACGCTTAGAAACAGATATGTATACCGTTCGTGTTAACACACGAACAGATTAATCAATTATGTGCAGTATGTCAAACTATAAATGTGTAAGTTATATTTCATATTTCTCATTTTACATAATTGCGTTTGATTATGGAAGGATGTATCAAAAATTGTAATAAAAATCGAAAATTAGGTTGATTCGTTCATAAAAAAGTAAATAGCCAATATATAATAATAATAATTCGTAATACAAAGTTTTGTTATTAAGAAAATTGACTGTAAAGTTCTGTCGAATATACGTGTATCTGAATGGTAATAAGAAGTTTTTTTTAAATGAATTTTATCAAATACAGAGCGTTGTGTCTAAAATTCTTATTCTGCATTGTCGACTTACTTTTGCACGGAGAATCAAGTCCTTTATATTTGTATTACGATTTTTGTTACATCCGTGTATTTCAATATAAAGTAGAAAATGTATGTGTGTGTGTGTGTGTGAGTATGTATATGTGATTCTTGTTATAAAAGAACATCATAGGATAGAAGTTTAGAAAAGGAATCATTTTCAAATGCTTTAAACGTATCTATGCTTCTGGAAAAAGCTGGAAAGGAACATGGCAGGTAAAGGAGAAAAGTTCATAGCTGTAATGGCTTCGTCAGATAAAGATTTAAAGCTAATGCTTTAGGAAGCTATCCAATCGTCGTATCTTTTAATCATCGTCTACTCTCGCGTTCTCTTTACCCATGTGAAAGAAGGAATGTCTGTTGAATCAAACGAAAACTGTTCCTAGCGATTCGTTTACGTAGAAAATGCGATTTCGTTTATTGAAATATTCGTTTCTGAGCCGAGTTAGAAAGTTATTTGTTCTATGCTGCTGATATCTAAAATATTCGAAATGTTTATAAAACTTTGATAAGAAAACTAATTTAAAAGAGAGAAAATAAAATAAAACCTTGAATAAAGTATAAGGGATGAGGAATTTAAATGGGAACATCCACGCGTTATTTTAACAAGTTTTTATACGATCATACTTATTTTAAACTAACTGTTCGTTGAAAAGTACCATCGTTCATCAACACAAATGTGATATATTAATTAATAAGAAATACTTTCTTTATTTATCATATAATACGAATAAATAAGATTTATTTTTCTAGCATTGTAAAGGTAGTGCACCCTTAGAAACTTAGTTTAGTCAATTCTCCAAGTATGATATCGCTGATAAAGCAAATCGATACGACTACGTCGGATTTTGTTCTTGGTTATGCAAACAAAGCTTCTCTCATAAAAGATGCTGGGAAGCAGAAAAAGAAATATAAAGTGTGAAACTAAAAAGAAATGAAAAAAAAGGAAAAATTTAAGAAAGGTCAAAAGGGAGAATGAAAAAGTAAAGGAAATGAAAACGAAAAGTAGAAAGAACGAAGGAGCTTGGTAAAAAAGACGAAACGAATGTATAAAAGTGTAGAAGAATATAAGAGAGTATACGCAAGCTGCACGCCAGATAGAAGGATATAAAGTTTCGGCTTTACGAGGTAACGCTCTCGCGTTACTTTTGCAGCCTAAAGGGAACGAAAGAAGAGTGGCATAGACTAGGGTTTAGGCAGCTGGCATTGCCATTGCTGCTGATGGGACCGCATCGTTGCACATCTGTATCAACGCCAGACTGCAGTCGGTTCGTAATATCGGCAGGCAAATCGTGATTTATGCTCCTTCTGTCTCCATATCCCGTCGTTTTTAATAAAATGTAAATATCGGAATGCGACCTCGAAACCCACATGTATTCAACAATCATTCGTATTATTTCGTTCGTGAGAAAAATTGATTCGGCTTTTATAAATGTTATTTGGAATTTCGTCGTCGCGTTTTAGGACTATTGTTTTATTTATTTCAATATTTATTTATATTTTCTTCTTAACCCTTTGACTGCTATGGACGCATATATGCGTTTGGTAAACGTTACCAACGTGGTCTATCTAATGGGTTAAATTGAAATTATTTTCTCTTTTTCTTTTGTTTGGTTTTTTTTTAAATATACATATATATATATATATATATATATTTGGATTCTTATTACAAACGTTGTTTATCTTATATGTAAATTTATCATATAATTAACGTATTTTTAATATCACTGGCGTGATCTCTTCACAAACGAGCGATTAAATGTCCCGCATGAAACAACCCGCGCCTGTATCCCGGCATCCTGCGGTCCCCGTATGTGAATGCTAATGAAAAGAGCACCGCATTCAATCCGTCTGATATGACGACGACTTGTAGATGAACGAAATCACTGTGAAAACTCTATGGAAGTGTTCCTATTACGTAAAGGGCGAATATTAATCCGTTTAATGTAATAGAACTTGTTATCAAAGGCAAATGAAAATCTATGTGTTGGCAGATCCGTTAGATGTTTAATAACGTACTTGGACAAATTAGATATGAATCCTAATTACATTGAAGGAATTTCCGATTGACTTGAATTACTACTAAATGAGAAATGGAATATTTCTAACTGCAATCGATCCGAACGTTTGCATTAGACTGCCTTTGATCTTTATTAAATTATGTTTGATTAGGTTCAGCTCGGACTAGGAAATACGTAATTTATTAGACATCATGTAATGGAAATTTAGCGTTCAACTATATTTACATATCATTAATAGAACACTGATTGTTCACTACAAATTATATTCCTATGAATCTATGGGGGTATTTTCGTGTTAATCAATACACTATAATACGATCATTAAAAGATAATTCTTTTAACGTAATAAATATAAAAGACATTGTTTATGTTGGTTGTTACTAATGAAATAACTTTAATATAATTAGTTTAATAACTTGGCTTAATTGAATTGAGTACTGTAACGTACATAATGTTTTAATTAATTAATTATATCGTGTGACTAGTCTCTTGTGATATTATAATTAAAGTCTAATAATAAGTATAAATTGTCTTTTTTATATATAAGTTTAATAAATATGTGTGAACTATTTTTAATAGAATTGTATTACACAAGTAAATTATTATCTAATATCGATTATAACGTATATTATAATTTTGACAGTATTCTCACAATCGAAATGAACAAAACAAAAAGATAAAATAATTAACAATCCTGAAAGAATAAACGTTAACACTGCTCGATTAAAAAGTTTTTTAATTTAGAATCGTAAAACTACTTTTCTTATTTCTTTTTGCCGTATCGATTGTCCTATTATAAAACGATTTTCTGTCAAAAGTTCGTAAATGAGATCGAAAAGCTTCCACGGCAATCTCGAGAATAATTTCTACAAAGTTATCATAACCCGATACAGTATTAAACTAATTGTAAGTAAAGTAAAATATAACGACATGTATGTATAGCGATAATTAATTAAAATTAGAAAAATTGTATTTTAAATACAAATTAGCATTAAAACTTCTAGGAGCAAAAGAAACTTTTGAAAAATGCATGAACGATAATGAGTCAATCATCTTTTTAAACCAAGCGAGGATATTTAATTAAATTTTACGATAAAGATTAGCCGAAGAAAACTTTAATCCTTGGCTGAACATCTTGGTGTCTGATGAATCACTTTTTGTTCTTTATTCTCGACTTTGTCCTTTAAATTATCAAGAATAAAGGTTCCTAGCTTGTATGAAATCTTTTCAGTATTCCATATCTTTCATCTTGCGTGATGTTAGCATTTTTATTTTAACATTTTTCTAAATGCCAATCACGTTATCTTTATTTTGATTGACAAAATCTAAATAAAATATTATTAAAATCTTAATTAAAGATTAAGTATATTCACTCGTCTAAGTATTAAGATTATATCGTACTTTAAGGAAATATTATCTCTTCCACGTAAATTTGGGAAAGGCAAGAAATATTTCGCTTTACTACAGCTTACACACCATGCATTTCATTTTACTTGCTCGTGTCCGTAAAACCACAAATGTCAGAGTTAAATCTGTACTTAATACTATGTTATTAGAATTAAATCCTAGATCTTCCTGCTTTTCTCAGAGACCAACCATATTTCTTCTACCACCATTACCGTGCTAAAATCTTATACTACATAAAAAAGACCTATCCATTCTGTGAAATGGTTATAAATCAAAAATCATTGATATGAAGAAAAAAACTATAAATAAAAAAATACATTATAATTAAACTATAAATATAAATAAAAAAGTAACCGTAATTTGAAATATCATTGTTTGTTATTATTTTGTTACATATGTGTATTTTTTTTACGCCTTTTACTGCATCTCCCCTCTTAAAGTAAGACTAAGATTAATTTAGACGATTATAGATACTTATTATTTTATTCTATCTCATCTCATTATATCAAATTAAACCTAATTAAACATTATTAAATATTAAATAAATTAATTAAATTAAAAAATACCATAATAAATCTTACATATATGTATATATTAATATTAAATTTTCTTTACTCTGCAATTTGTAATTTTATTTTTCTTATTAAAGTTAACGTCGATATAAATTTATACTTCTCTCAGTATCAATATCGTTGATTTCATTTCGTAGAGTTCGCAAAGATAGATTTTCCAGATTAATAACTCTTCGTTTCGATTCAACTAATCGAGTTAGCAATACCTTACGAGCGGTGACAATGGAGGCATTGCTGCAAACAGATAACACGCCGTAGTGTTCAGGATTCATTAATTAGATCTACAGAACAATGCTACAATAAGACGAAATCTAATAGTGGCTTTGTATAGTAGTATACTATGTGAGTACGTTTTGTTTAAATGACTGCCTACTGTTGGTATGCTACTGGAGTGTGAATTTAATGATAATAATCATTAATATGACGAAAAAATGGACAAAAATATACCCTTAAATATAATTTTGGTTTCGCCTCTCTAAGGTTTTTAATTCCGAAGATATTTAAATATAAATAACAGAGATTTTTATGTTGTCACGCTGACCAACAAATTCTTTCGCAGCCCAATGACTTGTATAAATTCCTGGAATTTATGTTAACCAACGTATATATGAATTTTTATTTACTACGTATCGTACAACTGTTACAATGGTAGACGGTTAATGAAATAATAAATAGAGGATTTCAAAGTAATATATTTTTCAAAACGAAATATCATAGAGATTTGAAAAAACATCGTTTTAAAGGACGAAATATTCTCTCATTCTTATATGAACTCAAATCATCATGATAGTGCCAATTTTCTTAAACTTTATTTAAGTAGATCCCTTCGATGTCTACGTACAACTATTTGCAAAAATTGTTGATAATTTAATATTCATGATATAATAATTTCTATCCTATATATGATTAATGAGAACGATTAAATTGTATTTTGTTTTTATCCAAAAATATAACTTCAACATAAAATATAACTCTAATTAAAATACATAAACATAAATTATATTTTATCAGATTTTTTTTTATAAATTAGTACGGATCATTTCATGTAACGAAGCAGAGTATAGTTCTCTTAGGCAACACCATAATAATGTTTCGAATTTTACAGTATGCATTCAGAAAACGTTGTACGATTCTGCATGAGTGCTACCATCGTTCTATGATAACCATCCAATCGTTGAAACGATTCAGGTAGACACTAGCAAAATAGTAGATTCTGTGCCCGCCGGGATCTAGTTCGTTGCACGTTCGCTTATTATAGAGCTCTTCGAAAAGGGTTACCAGGGGAAAATAGTTATGGTACTTGAGTTAGCTCATTTCCTCTAGAATACTCAAAACTGTTCAATTTCTACTTTCTACTCTGATGCTTCGAACATAAAGCTTCTGGTTCTATCTAAAATCTTGTTCTTACGTCTAATAATAAAACCTTCCCGATTATGTTGACTTCAAGATAATAGATATTTCAAGAAGATTCTATGAAATTGAATGAACATAATGAACTTTACAATTAAATATATTATTTTACTTCAAATTATTTACATTAGAAATTAATAACAAGTGTATTATAATTTGGCAAAATAATGTTTAAAGAAAAATCACGAATTTAAAACTTGAGAACTTGCATCTAAGAATACATGCCAAAGGAATGTTCAAATCTGCATATTCTTGAACGACAAAGAATCCACTTAGGTAAAAAAATAAACAAGCAGTTCCGAATGGTTTATCTTAGTCAGCCAATTTTAGATCGGAAATGGATAGAAATAGAGTGCACTGTCCTTTGTCGGAACATCTAAAAGAATTCGTTGCAACAAAAAATTCCTGATCGTGTTGACCAACGATAAAGATACCTGAAGATAGATTTTCACAGAAAGGATATATGATATTTACTTATTATTATTTTACAACGGGGTACCTTTCCATCAACAAACATCCAACGATTTTGTTATCTATCATAGCTATCGCATTCGATATTTCATCTTGATTGCTAGATGATAATGTGAAGAAAGGAATACAGTCTCTTATATTATATTTTAAAAACCCCTTCCTTGCAAATTATCGGAAGTTGGATATTTATTGATCATTTTGATCAGTTTTTATACTAATTATCGAAATTGTATAGCAAGTAATTTTTTAAATCCCGTTATTTGTTTCACCCTGTATATCTTCGTGCACGTATAGATATTGACAAATTCTGCTTGTTTGACCGTCAAGAATAGATGTTACGTATCCTTTTTAGAAATTGGAAGGATAAGAGTGTGTTATTCATCTAACAAAGATAAATTTATGTATCATGAGTGTATATATGTAAGTATATACGTAAGTATGTGTATGTAGTATATTGTTACCATTAGAAGGACCAATGATCAATCACACTTCTGTAGCACCCGAGGAGACCCACTCGAGACTAATTTTCTTCGGTACTCCAGTCTGATCAGGCGCTAACGATGTTAAGCTCCAACCGTTCAGCTGATCGTTAATCATTTAGTACTGTTCCTTATATAAATTCTTTCACACTTCTTTCAACCATTTAAAAATTTTTTTCAATACATAAAGATTACTTATCTAAACATGATTAATAAACAGCGTGTCATTGTATAAATTTTTGTAAATTACATTTGCTGAAAATTCGTTAATAGATTAAATTTACGTGCCTCCAATTGAAGTAAAGAATTAAAGAAAATATTAAAATAAATAATTTTCATTAGTTAAAAGTAAGAAAATTTCTTAACCAAATGAGATTAACAAAATTAAAAACAAAGTAAAAGATAATAAATTAATGTTGAATTACCAATATAATTCGCATCGATTAAAAAACTTTTATTTATATTTTCGATATGAATTTTAATTTAAAAATATTTCAAAATTAAAATTTTGATTTTATTAAATACATATATATATATAATTTAAACAATATTCGATTGAAATATTCAAAAATAAAAATATATGTCGAAAATATATTTATAAATCGGTACGAACTTATTGAGCAATACATGTTTACATAAATACATACGTAGATATTTTTGTATGTATAAAATAAAGAACATATGAACAAACGGAACGTTTCGTCAACAAGAGATAGTCTTTAGACTTTTTTCATAGGAGTCGCTTAGAAATGAAGCTGTAGCTTTCAGAGAAGCAACGGAGAAATGAAACTTCGTATAATTACCTAGTGGTACAGCGATACCGGCTAACTCAGCCACTGCTTTTCCTCGCTACGGGATGGTCCACCATCGCCATTAAGAATCTTAACGTCACACCATTTACGAGTCGCATCTTCCGGCTACGTAATTATCGTATGAATTAGTCATCCCTTCCAGCGTTCTATTAACCACCACCACCACTATTTCCTTCTCTCTCTAACCTTTCTTATAAATTTCCTGCAATAGACATCCCCGCAAATGCATTGCAGGAATTAAGAAGAGACTCTACAACTTTACGGAAAAAAAGGAGAATTTATTTTCCGTTAAGAAAATGAACGATTAAACGATCAATTAATTTTTCTTAAAGTCGTACGTTAATAATTACTTATTAGTATGTTCGGGTAAGTTTTATCACAGAATATGCGGTACGGTAATAGTTTACATTCATATTTTAAGTTAATCGTTGGTGTGAAAATGTATAATTTGTTTATTTAAAATCTTATTATGTGCTAAATCAAATAATTGATATGAATTAAAGTACATAGAATAATGATGTAATATAAAAATGTATATTAGCTTTAATATAATTAAAATAAATTTGGAAATTGTATATATTACCTATCGTAACATTTTTCTAAGAAAATATAAATATATTAAAACGATTATATGATGTAAAAAGCAATTTTTTTTACAACTATTGCATAAGGTAGAAGAAAGAATATATTTTCTAGTAATTTTACAAATTTAAATTTGTAAAAGTTTATCTGCTTAAAAGTCAGCAAGTAAGTCGCATAATGAAACTGTATTATATAACCTGCACCTTGTATCTTTTTAAAAGGTGAATCCTACTTTTTTTAATTTTAAGGTGTTGAGGACAACGATTCAACTTGAAAAACTTTTATTTTGAGTTTATACGACAACCTCTGTCATCGAGATTTGCTTTTTAAAGCTTTTGACCGCGTGATCCTGTTTTTTCCTTTCTCTCTTCTTTATTTTTTTTCATTTTCTTTCTTTTTTCGTACTGTCACATACAACTACGTGAAAAACCCATTTTATAGACTCTACACCCAGCGGTATAGATTTTTGTTAACGCTCGAGTCTAACTTCAAAAGGTTTTACGTTCCTGAGCTTTCGTTTATACCGAAAAAAATATTACTGTAGGAAAAATTGTTATCTAAATTTATGAACTTGCTTCGAACAATGGCAGTTAAAGTAAAGCTATATTCATATAAAAATTTCTATTTATAATAAATAAATATAACAAATTTCCTCTCGCAAAAATAATAATTGACAAAAAGTGAATAGAAAAATATAATAAATATAGAAAATATATGTAGGTATCCTTGTCTTTAAATCACTATAAGTTGTTAATCTCGAATATTTTTAATTACCTTGTCATAAATCCATATCATGTTTTACTACTGCACGTTTTAATTTTAGTTTCGTTATATCGTCGTACCGTAACGTTTCTACGATCCAGTTTCCATGATTAATCGTAAAATCCATCGAGTTGTAGCGATTCCGACTGAGCAAAATATTCGACGATTCGTCAACACCGCGTCTCTTTGATATACGTATGTACTTACTTCGTTATCGAGAACGCAATTTATTCCGTCGCAGACGAGAGAAGTATATAAAAAAGAGACTGAAAAATGACTAAACATATCGATTTAGGTACTTCCATTTATTATTATCCTTACTTTAACTATATTTTTGATCCTTTAAAAAAAAGATAATTTAAAAAAATGTCTTAACACACAAATACATTAACTGTTTCATTATTAGAATGAAAATCTTCCAATTAATCGTAAAAATCAAAATAAATTCTTTTAGCACTTGCTGAAAAGCGTTTGGTTTTTTCTTTTCTTTTTATAGCAGTTCAACGCCAAGATGTTTTCGATTAACAAAATGACTATTCGTAGGTAGAGCAACTATTAAAACTCTCTCAAATATATCAAACATACGCAAATGTATGAAAAAACGAAGCTAAGACGAGCTTGTTTTTCGCATGCATTCCCAATAGTAACTCTTAATCCTCAAGAGGAACCACCCTTTTGCCACTCTCGGAGGTAGTTATTTTCCGAAGTGGACCTTTTGGCTAGTACCTACCCTACGACCAGACCGATGAAACGAGCGAAGAACAATTCCCATATGTATCATCGGCACTATTTCAGCTCGAAAAGTATATCAATGTACGAAGAACGATTCAAAACAAAAAGAAAAATTAAAGTAAGATATATACTTCCTCGAGTATAGCAATGTACGAGGAAAACAAAAAGAATTAAAGAAGAAAAAAGTAATAAAAGAGATATAAATGTATCATGAAAATTATATGGTGGTTTCCTAAATGAAATTCGAGCAAGACATGGCAGGAAATTACGTTAGCTTCATTCCCTGCCTTCTTTCTTCACGTCTCTTTTTCTCTCTGTCTGCCTCTCATTCTCTCTCTCTCTTTTTCTCTTTCGATTCATTTCTACAGTGGTTCGCACACCTCGAATTTTCCCTTCGACTATTCTTTTCTCCGATGTATTCTACCGTTCGTTTCTCTCTCTCGCTCTCTCTCTCTCATCAACTTCTGTACCGTTCGTACCAACGACGCTGCTATTGAGAGTTGATAAAAGCGAGAACAATCGACGTGAACAGAGAAGGACGACGACTCTACGTACCAACGAATTGACCGCTTCGTGGTTCGACGTCAGGATATTTTTGTAGGACCACTCGAGCTAGACAAAGGCTGACAAGTAGTAAAAAAAGAAAAAAAAACTCGACTTTTCCATCTTCGTCTGTATTTGTATTTGTGTGCGTGTGTGTGTTCAATAAAGAAAAGAATTAATTACGTACGAAAATATACTTCAAATATCTACTTCCAATACATTTAATTACATATGTAAATTATTTGGTAATTTGATAATGTTTTTTTGATAGAAAAAAGTAAATTACACGAGTGCACTTTTGCTGTAAAATGCTTTTTTTAGATATAGAATGCGTATACGTTATTATATAAATAATATTTGCATTTATGTACACTTTTTCTCTCTTTTTATTAGTATTTCATCGATTTGATCATATTTTAAACATTTTTTATATAACTGTTAAAGATATTAAATTCAATTAGTTTCAAGTAGTAGTCTAGTGCGGTCTGACTAACCGAGCAACTAATTAAATTGACTTCATCGTAGGACTGCAGATCGAATCGGTAAACCACAAAATTGCGAATGTTTCTCTTTCTCTTTCATCCTCTCCCTTTCTTTCTCTCTCTCTCTCTCTCTTTATCTCTTTCTCTTTCTCTCTTTCTATCATTTGAACTTTGTCCGTCTCCTTCTCTTTCCATTTCTCTCTTTCTCTCTCTCTCTCTCTCTTAAGTGCGAGGAAAACACTCTCGGTTAGATTTCGGTGTCAGACAAATTAATCCCTTGGTTTAAGACAACCGCCAAGTAGTTAAGGACGTTAAACTACAAACAAAAGGGAATACATTTACCTAGAAAATATCTTGAGAGACCCTAGGTTATTATTTCATATATCATTTTATTTTAATTTATTCTTATTTAATTACGTAGGATCTGTTACACTGATAAAAAAGATCCGATAGACCTATTTTATTATTTTTCTTTAAGAGATAGAAGAAATGAGAAGGATTGAAAATTTTTTTTTATGAAATTAATTTCTTTTTTCTTATTTATTTCTCTTATAATTCAGTAAAAAAATACGTTCCGAATATAGACATTTATTAAATTGACCGTAAAATGATGTTAATGATATAAACAATTTGATCCCCTTAATCACTCTAATCTCTTTACGAGTACAACCTGATTTACCATCTATTCTTTTTTGAAAGATCGTTGTACTATAAATTGCATTAGAATACTTCATTCATTTTATCATTCAATGTGTTACTTTCTATCCCTTCTGGGTTCATACCCAGTGGTACGCAAAGTATGCGATTTTCTCACAGGGGTGCCACGAAATATTACATAATTTTTTAATCATTTTAATTCCATTTTAAACTTCTTATTTATACGAAACTACTGGGTTTTCGGCAATTGCTATGATAAAATCTAAGTATCGCGCGACAATCAATGCGGAGAAGGAACGTGGCTGATTCAATTTATTTCCATGATTTGGAAATAAACAAACTCCCAAACAGACTCATTTATCCCTCTAATTATTACAATTAATTGAATTTATTCAATTAAATTTTTTATTATGATCTAAAACGTGTTTGTATTATTTTTTATTTAACTCTTGCAAAAGAATATTAGCTCTTTCACAAAGTGTACATGTTAGAATTGGGAAAATCAGAATTCCGCAAAGACGCCCGAGATAGAATCGAAAAAATTTGGAAAACATTGTTCAATACTATACATACATTATTATTGTATACTTATGATATTCACCTTTATTTAGAATCATTCTTAGAAAAAAAGCAACACCCAAAAACAAAAATAGTAAATATATATCAAGTAATCTTAGATTTAGTTTCAACAATGTCTTCCCAATAATTTTGGATGTTTTTTCGTTACATTAACAAAGAAAATACTATCGGATATAATATATTTGATGTTACTAATGAACTTCATTGTCTACCAACGATATGCAATGCACATTAGCGACCTTATTGAACGCGTCATTACTTATGCATATGAATACGATTGGGATTGGAACACATACATATCGTTTTAAAATTGTAAAGATAATTAACATAATTAATCGGTAAATAATAACATTTAAAAGATAACAACAAAAATGAATCACTTCAAAGTGAACAAATGAATATTGTACTAATGAAAAAACATGGGCTACGTCAAAGGAATTTCCTGTGGTCTTTGCGCGAAGCGAACTTAACGCAATATGTAACGCGTTTCTCATTTGCTCTGTTCTCGCTCTATACTACTATATAATAACATTAAACGCAAGCTTAACTGCGAATAATAATATTAGAAACTTTGTAATCTACGTCGTTGTGCTAAGTCTCCGAGATTCCTTCATCGCATTTACGAAAATATGTTCTTCTCGATAAAGTTAATTTTATTGCTTATGATCAGAGAAGATTCTTGATGTCTGAGAAAGTTTATTTTATCAGATCATGTTTACTTTATTATTATCAATTAGGTAGATTTTCAGTGCCTCAAATACGTTTCCTACGTTTAATGAAATAAAACGTTAAATTGAATTATCGACGACACGTTAACTTTTCTTTCGTAATTTTTCTATCCTTCTCGTTTATACTCTTGCCATGAATAGGCTAATAATAAAAGGCAAGGAAGAAAAAGAAGAAGACGAGAGAGAGAGAGAGAGAAAGAGAAAGGGATGAAGGGTAGGAGGGGGCGAAGGGAAGAAAGGGAGGCCAACCAAAAGGTAGTTGAATTCGGTTGGTATAATAAAAACATTTAGCAACTAGCACCATTTCGTGCCGTTAATCATCCTTGCACGAATGGAGAGTAAAATTTCGTACGTTTCTAGCTCTGTTCGCTGAAAGGCAGACTGGCCGATAGAAGTTATAGGTACTGTGCCATGAAAGAGGAAGAATGAAAGAAAGAAAGAGGGGGAAAGAGAGAGAGAGAGAGAGAGAGATAGATAGATAGATAGAACATCCATGAGTAAAGCCGGAATGAAAGGAAAAAGATGGCGAGGGAACGGGAAGGCGTAAAGAAAATTTACGATTGGCCAATGCGCCGGAACGTTCTTACTACGAGTAATCGATAATGTTTTACTGCTTTTCTCTTCAAACTCTACGACGAAGATCGATCGTTAGACGTCGATATAGGTTCATAGAATTCCCTTCACCTTTCTTTCGCTATACACTACTTATCCCTTTTTGTAATTTCGACATTTTGACAAAAAGTAAAGACGAATATCAAAATGAATAACCAAAGAGACTGAAATATAAAAATGCATATGAAGTTTATAAGGAACGTTTGGAAATAATTCTTCTCTACAAACGAGACTATGATTGTTAGTATTCGAAGACATCGTTTTCTGTCTCTCTCTCTCTCTTTCTTTCTCTATCTATCTCTTTTATCTTTCCTCCCTCTTTCTCTTTCTTTCTTTTTCTTTTTCTCTGTATTTCTTTACAACGAAAAGAAAAAAAATTACCAGCTTATTTTTTTTTCTTTTTTTCACGTTTTACGTTAAAACTTTGCGAGTTTCGCGAAACGCTCTCCTACGACCGCAAAAAGTTTTCTTTCACAGGCATATTGCAAAATCGTATTTCGAAGTTCGCGGGGTTGCGGCTGTATCTTCTTCGAATAAAAACGATTCAGCGCGAAGGCACGAACAGCGACAAGGATATCGTTAACTTTCTGGGCGTTTCGTTGAAACTTCATTTAAAAAAACTAGCAACGTCTGAAGAATAATCTGCGTGTCTTCTTATATCTGATTATATTTTATAAAACTATAGATGTACGATGTAATATACATATATTCAAAATTATTTTTTTTTTTTAAAATTATGAATAAAATATCATTGTTTATGAATTTATTAGAAATTAAAAATTAAAATTAAGAATATAATTGATTGACTCGTTTTAACAGATTTGTTATAAATTTAAAAAAAAAAAAAGAAGAAAAAAGTAACAAAAAAGTAAATGCATGAATTTTCTAGTAGATATCGTAGACCTTTTTACAATTTTATATAGGTTCCTAGAGAAAATATACGAGTATAGGAAGGTATCATGAAAACTATCCGAAAGTTCACTGTTGGTAAGTTGCTTACAATATTGGACCATTAATAAATTAAAGCCATATACTGGTCCTATGTTGTGTATCAGTCATGATAAAAGTAAAATGTATATATAAATATAAGATTTGTTCATATTAACAAAGCATATATACAGAATTCGTATACTGAATGTTTCATCTAATAAAAATATCATATTATCAAATATCGTAAATACTGCAAGCTTATTTATTGTACTACTTTTAAGAGGCATTCAATACTTTTCGTTTTTATATGTTACGTCATAGTAATGCCTACTTTTATTAACCACCGCCTGCAATATTAATAGAATAATAAAAAAACAATATTAATGTTGTAAATGTGTATTATAATAAACAGGCTTAATGGATTTTTAAATAGAAAATTCAGGGATTCTATTTCAATCAAATATCTCAAATAACATCATAATTGCATTAATTTTTAAAAACATCAAATCCTTATCATCCAAGATTAAATTAAACAGCGATAAATTCAAAACCAAAACATAATATCGAATAAATCCAGATTAAATTAATGCAATCAAAAATAATTGCTGTAAATACCCTAAATCTCTCATAATTAGATATTAGTAATAATAATAATCATGTATAATCCTATGGGATTAAAAGTATTTATGAATACTTTTACATTCTATAATATTGTACTCAAGTATCACAATTAAATTAATTCCTACAAAATATATTAAAAACGATAAAAAAACTTTATTCAATATATTATCTTTCTTTATACCTTTATATAAAGAAAATAAAATTGAAAATAATAAAAATGTGATTTATCTTTAGAAAAATATGTTTGTTAATAAATATCTCATTACAACCTAGGTACAGAAAAAATTCTTTTCTTCGTAACTCGTCCAATGAATTGTTTGGATCTCTTTATCATTTGTCAATGAAATCAAACAAAACTAAAGGATTTTTATCTGCTAAGCCGGGTTCGTTTCGTGGAAATGGAAGTATAGCGAAATGAAAGAGAAGTACCAGGATTCGTTTCGCGGTGAGAATTGCTAGAGATTCCATTTCTTTATTCTTTCTTTTGATTTGGGAGGAAGCTTTTTTTTATATTGTTTCTCGCAAAATAAAAGACAAAGCCGCAGTGCGGGGCCTTCAGGACAAAAGCTTACCTCCCCCCTCCCCCCTATTTACGGTCGAACGAAGACGACGTTAGATGGTGTAGGTACATTGGCCTCTCAAAGGCTTTCAAGTGCAATTAAATCTCTTCGAGACTTTCATGGATCGCTTTAACTCGATCGACTGGTTGGATCGTCGACGAACTCGGTCATTGTTCGAGAAACTTTCTTTAATGGCACCTACAAACGAAAGAAAGTACGTAGTAGTTTCAACGTCCAAAGGTAACTGACTAACTTCTTTTTGAAAAGTTAACACACCTGAAACATTGTTTACAAAGCGAACATTTTCTTTACTTCACGAAATCGAACTTTTGAGTTTTTAGTTTGGGTTTGATCGGAAAAAATTTATTCAATGATTTTCTTTTATATTTTATGAGATCAATCAATGCGAGTTATTTTCTAACAATAAGTTAAGGATAGGTACGTTTAACGAGCTTCATAATTAGTAATATTCATTTGTATCTAAGAAAATGTAACCGTTTTGAATAAAATAATAATATTATAATAATAATTACAAAAGTGGCCTTTGTGTGTAAGTCATAAATTATCTTTTCTATTCAAATATTACACATCAATATCAATACAAAGTAATCGATAAATTCAATATTTCTAGAATAAATAATCATTTGATCAATAATAAGATCTAAATATAACATAGCATACCATTTTATTTGTTCTATATTAATAAAAAATCTATTTTAAATTTAATTAACTTCACTGTCAATAATTTAATATTTTATTAATTGTGGAATACTGTCCTAAATTACTAAATCTATTGAAATTCGTGAAATCTGCTCACAATTGCGGAATCAGTTAGGATCGTAAAAGAGATTAGTTACGGCCTATTGTAGAATAGAACAATAAGAATAGGACAAAGAAAAAGAGGGAAAGAGATCATTTAGAACTACTCGGAAAAGATTACTATACGTGAAAGGTATCAGTGTGAAATCTTTTATGAAACTCTTAAGTATGTAGTACGTTCCTAATCTTCGAATGTAGCAGACTTTAACTAGGCTTCTACATAACGCGTATACGTGTCGAAGTATACTTCGCATTGAACTGCATGGAATTTCGTTCAAGAGTACAATCGAGACGACCGGCACGCTCGTTCGCCACCCGATCGACACCATCTTCATTGAGAAACATCGTCTTATTGGATGCTTTGGTGAAATGGATCGTTCCTTCCTATTCTCATTTTGCGACTTAATATCTTACGTGCGAATTCAAGTGATCGAATTATTACTAAAGTCTCACTACTCGACAAAATAATTATTCGTAAATCATAAAAAGTATTTTAAATCGTTCAAATTACAAAACAATAACAATAAAATTTAGCATGAATTAATAACAATGCTTCATTTATTTATAGATACATTCGAACCGTTCTATTTGAAAATGAATTAAGCTTATTTATTCTTATTTTGAGATATCTAAAGAGTTTGCGTTTGAATTGATTTTATAGTATTGCTAAATTTTCATAATTTTTTGGTAATTTTTTTTTATTATATGAATATTCAATTTTATTATCCTATACATGATAGTTCATAAAAATCTCAAAGTAAAACGACGATTTTTAGGGATTGCAAACGGACTTCATGAAATTTTAGCGAATATTAATTTTATATCTATTTTTATTAGAAATCCATCAAATTGACAAATTCCGTAAATCTAGTGATAATCGCTTTCAATGTAAAATAAATATAATAAAATTATAATACGTACAAAAATAAATTTCCTTTAACGTCTATCAAAAATCGTTACCGGAGGAATTACAAGTGTGCTTCGGTTATTAAAAAATATAACAATTTAAATATTTTAATACGAGTATAGAGTATACGTGAACTAAATAAATGAATGATTATGGAAATACAGTGCTTATACGAAAAGCACTTCTGTTTTCAATGGTTTGAATAAAAGTTTCAGCGTTTAGCTGTTAACTGGTAAAAAAGGAAAAAAGAAAAGAGTGATGAACTTTCACGAAAATGTGAGAGGGTGTAATAGAGAAAGAGAGAGAAAACATAACGGAATGAATAACCTTTACAAAGGTTCAACGATGATTAATAAGCGAGCATTATCAGTCGACAACTTGTGCCAACTCGTTACAAATTAATTAAGCGATTCCCAGTTCACGAAAAGAATATGATTTATTACATTACGTTATTATGGTTATTCTGTGTGAACGTTAACGCATAAAATACATTTTTTAATCAACATGCGCACACGTATGTATTCAAGGTAATTAACTATTTCGCGAATTCTGAAAAACTACTATTTACGTTTACTTATCCAAATAAAAATTGTATATTAAGTAATTAAAAGTATGTATTATATTTATTATCAAGATATGCGTGTATATGTATCTCCCATGATTGATATTCGTTTATCTGACAAGATAAAATAAAAGTTTCAGCAAAGAATGATAATTGAAAATTTCCAATAAAGTTCGCATCCGTTGGGAGATGATGAATTTTGCTATTGGGACAAGTACGATATAAGATTTATGTTTCGATTTTGTGCAAGCCGAACATGCCTAGCCGTACGAGATGATATTTTTCTGTATCATCCTCTCAGCGTTAGAAAAGACATCCAGGTGACCATATTCGATTATAAAAGTTTGTAAAAGAAAGAAAATTAAAACAATCATCCGCGAAGAGTAAAAAAGAAATAAAACGAAGATAAGTATATACACAGTTCCTCGATCATGGAAATGATTGATATTCTCTGAAGCGTATAAAATATTAAAAAAGTTTTTTAAGAAGATAGTAACGGTTCATCCACCTATCGAGTATCACAAATCAATCTTTAAATTTAGCCAACAATCACTCTAGAAGCAATAACGAAGTAACAGGTGTCCATAATCCGATACATTAAAACTTTATCGATTTATCGCAAATAATAAAGTATTGTAATACAATGCGTATTTTATAAAACGTATCGTGTAACAAATGAAATTTTTATTTCCATACATGTTATTTGCAAATCTAAAAAGTACTTAAAATACATTATTTCTTTTTAACAATATCATCGGTGAATAACTTGAAAATAGTTGACGATATATACTCTCGTTGAATTTTGACTATTGCGTGAAAGATAACGCTATCGAAAAAGTGATATAGCGTGATTAACGATCGTCAGAAACGAGGACAATGATGTGTCCTCGTTCAAATTCTTTCTTTCTTTCGTTCGTTCATTCATTTGTTCGTTCGTTCGTTGAAACTTGATAAATACGACCGGCATGAAATTGCATTTAAATTACAAATGGCTTACCATCTTATTTTCTGCAAAGTTATTACTAAAAACTTTTCTCCGCTATAATGAACCGCGAATTTAAGTTATCACGAGTTGAGAAAAATTTAACAATACGAGAAGTTGGATAAAATGAAAATAGTATCTACTGGTGACCGAGTTAATTCGTCGATGAGAATGAGAACGCCCTAACTATTATATGTTAATAAGTATAGTTAGAGAAAGAAATAAAAAGTCAAAATAAGATTCGTTCTTAACAAAGAGTTATCGAACGAGAGAGTGCGAGAGAGAGGGAGAGTAATTTTAAAAACCTGATAGAACTCGTTCAATACTAAGATTTTTCTTAGTTCTATGTTTCCATAGAAAATAGCATCGACAATAGATCCTATATCGAGACAAGGACAATAAGGAACCTGACTACTCGTAAATCGAACGATTTGTCGATATATCGATCCGTTGAGATTTACCTACGTGGATAAGGTAAACTTCGAGATAAAAAGATAAGGGACACATCTAAATCTATATCTGTAGATATAAGAAAAAATATATAGACGAAAAATCCATGAATATATTTATGCTTAAAAACTAATACACGTAGAAATCTTGCTTTATGGAAAGAGCTTTCGTGGCTTATGTGAATTTCCAAGGTGTACCAGCAACGTTGTATTTAAATATCTTCTAGCTTTTATATTTTCAGACATATTACAAATCTTAGATCTGTCTGTTTCTCGTTCTCCCTCTCTGTCTCTCTCTCTCTCTCTCTCTCTCGTGTAATCACTTTTAAAGATGAACATAAAAAAGTATTTATAATTTTGAGAGAACGAACGAATTCAGCAGAATTAAACATTTTTTTTCGGAACACGATGTGAGTAAATGATTTTTATTTTTATTTAAAAATCCTTTACATTTTAAATATCGATCCACGGTATTTATTCGTTTTCCCACTTAAAGATAGATATACGATTGAATTTCATTTAAATTAAATTACAACTTAATTCCTTAAATTAATAACGTTATTAAAATATTAATAAAATTAACAAAATATTCAAAACAATCTCCTCAATCTAGTATAAATAAATTATTTTCTTTTTTATATTTCCACATTCGTGTTTTACTACAATATATCGAACTAAAAAAAATGTATCAAATACAAAGACTTTCAACGTAGCCTTACGAATGTTGTCTTGGAAAATGAGAAAAAGAAGAATCTCACATATCCTGTAGATGAAAGTGGTTCCTCGGACAAGTATAAATTGTAAGTACACGAGACACCGTATCGACAGAGAACAGATTACGTTGTATTTCACGTGTTGGCCCGGTCATTCGATTTCCCGGCCGAGAGCAAGGTCCGAACGGTAATAGAAAAGTTCGTTTTAGTCTGGAGTAACTGGAGGGGAATAAAAAAAGGGTAGATTCGGCAGGGTTAGGATGTATCAATCCTTTGAGACTACCTATGGATATGTTCGGAAATACTGATAATGATGATTAAACGATAAAATATGAGGATTATCTGGACTCGCGCGTTTACGAATATCGAACGCATATTGTATGACGATAAATTCACATGGAAATATGGTTGAACAAATACGAAAAAGCTTTTGCTCTACCAACGACTAATTGAATTTTCCCATTAAATTCTCTCTCTCTCTCTCTCTCTCTTTCTTTCTCTCTTTATTCTTCTATCTATGTCTATTGCACGAAGCTTACATAGTTTCACATACATATTCGCGATCGCATCAACATTCGCTTTACAGACCAAATCCCGATGGGATATCTATTACGAAAGGGTTTCTGAGTCCCTTTTGTTGATGGTATACAAACACATATATACACATATATACATATAGCATTGAGAATTCACGATATAGAAACCTTTATAGATAAGTGATCACTCCGATCGAAGTGCTCCAAAACCTTAATAGATTTAATGCACATGCTGACTAGATATCAACGCTATAGTACTAACATGAGCACGTGTTTGCACTTCGCTAACACGTACCTATATACTTACAAACCTGTTGCAATATTACCTACCGATATTCCTGAATCAGTATTTGAATTTATATATGGATATATTTTTATTTCGAATTTTAAAATATGTGCTCGCGTATGTACGGCGATAGAATAACTATTTTGTAAAATTATACAAAATGCTAACGAGTACGAATCATTTAAAAAAATTTTCCACATTTATTGATTTTTATACATATGTCAATATTCTTATTATATTATTACATTCTTTTGTATCGAATTATTTTATTTTATAAAATTCAATAAGTACAAACATTTATATGTCCCCGTTTTTAATGTAATTACAAAAAAAACTGCGAATAAAGAGAAAAATGCGAAATAATCAATCGTTCGATCGTTTGAAACAAGATATGAAAAACGATACATACCGCGAAAAGTTAATGGTTCTTTGTAGAATGCGTATAAAAAATCATTCGAAAAATTTCATTCGACTAGTATGATCGATCGTTTATACATTTTCAGGTCTCCGTTGTGATCGATCGATCGTGGAAGGTTTTCCGTTCTTATCAAAAGTTTTCCTATAGAATTCGCGAGAAACGTGAGACTGCGATGGACAGAAATTTGATATATTGCATACGTTGATCAATATCGCGATCGCGAATTTTCCTATGAAGAATGCACAAAAGTTAAACGATCGATGACCTATCTCACCAGTTGATATGATAATATAACTATTCGTTACTCAAGCGAGCGGAAAAGAATAAATCGGCAAAGAAATCAGGATGATTTTAACGAATTTTATCGTGCCTTTAAAATCTCGTTTACTAGGTAGAAAGAAGCAATAACGAACAATCGTGTCGAGAGTTTCTTTTCCGACGTACTTTATTTTCCTTTCTGTATGCATACGTGCTCCATTATTTTCGCTTTTCTCGATCTATTTGAGTGGAAAAAGATACGAGCCAGAAGCTTCTTAAATATTATCTTTTCTAATACAATCTCTTGAATATTACAAAAATACTATTATGTAATAAAATTAAAAATGCATATAATACAATTATATTGTGTAGTAATTTGTTTGATATCTGAAATCATTATTATTCTTAAATTCCGAATTATACGTGTAACATTATGCGAGAAACATGTGGCAAATATTTAAATTGTTTAATATCTGAAATCATTATTATTCTAAAATTTCGAATTATACATGTAACATTATGCAAGAAACATGTGGCAAATATTTCAATTGTTTA
This sequence comes from Polistes fuscatus, assembly GCF_010416935.1. Lineage (NCBI taxonomy): Eukaryota > Metazoa > Arthropoda > Insecta > Hymenoptera > Vespidae > Polistes > Polistes fuscatus. The sequence goes on from NW_025113096.1 coordinate 10,280,855, forward strand.
ATATCTGAAATCATTATTATTCTTAAATTCCAAATTATACGTGTAACATTATGCAAGAAACATGTGGCAAATATTTAAAATGTGTGTGATATATATTTGACATCTGCATTTTATTTAAATTTTGTATAAACAATTTTAATTATGGTATAAAAAGACAAGCATATCAAGTAATACTTTAACAAATCATAATTTATTAATTAGAAATAAGCTACTGCTAATACATTATAATAAATCATGTGTAAATTTATATACAACATATGCATGAAATATTTTCTTATTTTATACCATTATTTTTATTCTCCTAACGAATATAAACAGTAGATTGTACTATATCTGTATGCATGTATAATGTACAAATGAATCTTCATTATTTAAAAATAACTACAGTAACGAAAAGACTGACTCTTTCCGAAAAAAATATGCTGTGATATATGCAAAGTGCATTTATTATGAAAATAGGTAGAAAAAAAAAGTATATTTTGAAAATGTTTAAACGATTTAATAAACATTTGTTAAAATTTCACGAAAATATGCCTAATCGGTCCAATTTTTCTTCATATCGAATAGATAAATTTCTAAAGAAAACAATTACACGATACGTACGTTTTCGTGTTAAAGTTCAAAATATTTATAGTTCATCGAGAATATTATTATTATAACTATTGAATGTTTGCCAACTTTAGCTGACAAATCGTAAAACTTACAAATTTCAAAGTGCATAACTTCTGGAATCAAATAGAGATCACCCTAAGTGTTTCTTCAGAAATGTGTAATTCCATTTAAGCACTGAGATCAAAGGAGAGCGACGAAAGCCACGGTCCAACCATAAACCGAAAGAGTAAAGTTCTCAAGAGTTTCAGTTCGTTGGAGCAATTTATCGGCGATTGGAGAAAGTTATTTTATCTGCGGATTACAGAACTGTTTAGAGGTGTCTAGAAAGAGAGAGAGAGAGAGAGAACTGCCCTAACTTTGTCTCACCGTTTTCGGCCAATCGGATAAAAGTTAACTATCCCCGATATCATAGGGTTATTGTCGTGCTGATATTTTTATGTTTTTTCTTGTTTTTCTTAATCTCACCTCGGAAGCAATGCGTATTTAGAAAAAATGTGTATTAAAGGAAAATAAATCAAATAAATTCATCAAATTTTTAGGAATAATATAAACGATGATAAACAAAATCTCTAATATTCATTTTACACGCAGTAAAATACCTTTAATCGGCGTCGGGTAGATGGTAGATTAATTATAAATGAAAAATAAACATTGAACAAAAATACGACGGTAGGGAAACAATAACGCTAATTAATTTGTAGAAATATGAAAGACATGAAACAATTCCTTATACCGACAAGTACACGTATTCAACTTGATCTTCCATAAGCTCGAAATTTTGAACACTTCGCGAACATTATCCTTGCAAGTTCTAGGAGCTTAACGAGGCTAGAAGAGGATAAGGCATGATAAGGTACACATAAGGAGAGAGAGACAGAGAGAGACAGAGAGAGAGAGAGAGAGAGAGATGAAAGATACATAGTAGATATAGTTACGTACGCTTACGCGTACTAGCTCGTATGCATTATGCACGTTTCTACGCTCGGTTAAGTCGGTATGGCAGGTGCAGCGCCAAGAGAAATGCATAGTTGCTGGGACGAAGGGTCTCGCACTGCCGAGGACACCTAACAACGAGTTTCTCTCCCTTTCATATAATATATATATATTCTCTATCTTTCTCATCGCGTATGCCTTCTCTCTCATATATAACCTCTTTCGCATATTCTCTCTCATTCTATCTAACGTACATATATTCTCTCTCATAGATACATTCTTGTCTTTCTCTCTCTCTCTCTCTCTTTCTCTCTTATACACGCATATTCTTACTCTCTCTTTCTCTCTTTCCATCGTTCTGGTTCGACCGGTTGACGAATACCAGGTGCCAACTAGAGAACCAAGTCCCGTTTTACTTTGCCGTGCTTTGTGGATTTCCCAGCTTGCTTTCCCGCGGAAAAGAGCGAAACTCCAAGCTCCGAATTCCGAGACACGGCTAATGCCTTGCCTTACTAACATACTGAGTATTTCGTATTATGAAATTGCAAGCAGAACCACCGAGTGCTATTGCAGAGTAAAGCACATTACGCGAAAATGATGCACCATCGTTGGGACGAGTGCTATATTCATCAGAGATTCTCAACCGTTCTCGCTTTCTCCCACTCTCTCTCTCTCTCTCTCTCTTTTATACACATACGGATACACGTGTACCTACATGGATAGATATTTTGGAACATTCTATGGTATCATACGATACCAAGCTTGAACCTCCACCTCCCACGAGATGGATCATGAATGTCCGGCTTTTAACGCTTTCCACTATACCATTTTACGTGAGAAGTTCCCTCGACGCGATAATCATAACAATTCATGAAAGTATCAGCAAGGGAGAATTGAGGATATTTACGTGGATGATGGGAAACTCGATTTGGAAGCAAAAGTTAACCAATTTCTACTTTTTTTTCTTATTTTACCTATCTTTAAACGATCGTGATACGTTTCCAGAAAGTTTAATCAACCCTTTTCTAGCCCCATACAGGGATTATATTTAAATAAAAACATAAAATACAGATTTTCGGGGAAATATTATATTAAATAAATATAAAAATGTTTTGTACAATGTGTGTGTGTGTGTGTAGGTGTGAGGGGCGGGTACTCACCTGACTAACCTTTAAATATAAATTAAAAATACATTTTTATTAAGACACTTCATTTACACCGATATTTCAAGTGTCAAAAATTTTTAAACGTATAAAGAATCTTTTGTTGGTTACGAAATATAAAGGAAAAAAATAGTGTTTATTTAATTATAATCCCTCCAAGTTATTGTACCTTGAACCCTCTTTTTAGAGAGAACATTTTTTTTAAATAAATATCCATTGATTCTAAGTTGTATTTTGTTTTATAATTACAAACAAAATTCAAACTGCAAGGAGTTAAAATTATTAAATATTCATCGATTAATTTACTCCGTGTTTAATCATTTGACAAGTAATAAAACCAAAACATACCTTCCGTTGTATAGGAAAGCAAAACAATGTTTATACGTTCACACCGTTGACCAAGATCAGTAACGTGAGAAATAGAAGATACACCAATGGCTTACATTGTATCCTGTCCAAGATCGAACACGAGACTCGATGGCGTCGTGCATGCAAATCAAGCACAGGAAGCTCTTTGATTTGCTATCGTACTTCTCATCGATCGGTAGAGGTATCTAAGGCGTTGCTACGTTAGATACTGGGAAATCCATTTTCGTGTCCATTGACACGTTCGAACGAGCATCAAACCAAGGAACATCTTCTTCTATTATCTCTTAACCCCCCTCCCCTATTAACCAAAAGCACTTTGACTTGTTAAAGGATTTCATGTCGATCAACATACTCTCAAATATTTCTCTAGTAATTACTTCATTCCGGCTGGTTCTATCAGCCATCAAAATTTGTCCATTAATAAGGAAATAAACTTTCATCCTATTTCGTTCGTAAATTTAACGACGACCCGTTTCATTTGATCCTTTTCTTTACTTTCTTTTCATAAAAAGTATTTCATATTTCTTCGAATGAAGAATTTTTTTAATTAAATCTTATCGATCTACTACGAGCGTTGGATTAATGATAAATCCTTGTAAAAAGTTTAATTAATGGATTAGATAACAACTAGCAAATTGATTATATAATATAATAATAATAATAATAATAATAATAATAATAATAATAATAATAATAATAATAATAATAATAATCTAATTAATTGTTATTCGTTGAATAACAATTAAACATAATGAAGAATATAATAAACGAGAAAATGTCAAAATCACAAACTACGCGCATAATCGATTCAATTATAACTATATACTAGATAGGACTCATTTGACATCTCATTATTTTTCTTCGTCCCTCATTATCATATTTCATATTTACCGCTGTTTAACGCACGTTGTGATATCGGCATCGAATATTGCCCGTTAGCATTATTGTTCAATGCGAAATACGGGAAACATTATTAATGTACCATGACCTTTTGTCATGCTTTAGAGAATTCGATTACGAACAAACACACTCCGAAAATCTCAATCTCTTCGATCGTAAGTGAGAAATTTTAATGAGATTCTCTTCCTAGTACGATAAATTTTCTCCTTTTACGTTGCCACGATCGAACGTATACAAACGATAACAAAGATAATCCTGTTTTATTATCAAATTAATACGATTCTCTTTTGTAAACTACAAATGTTTTATGATTAAAACGACTAAGCCGTGCGATTCCTACGCCCACTCAATTTTAGCATATAGTCAAATTTTATACTGATTGTAAGGTAAAAGCGGTCAGAAATAGATAAACATTTTAAATTATTTTTTACACACCGTAACGCAAAATGAGAGATGTATTATACATAGCGATTTTTCGAAAAATTTCGAAACACACGAAACATAAACTTAAGATTCTAAAGTCCCAGGGTAGTTTTGGTAAAGGACAGTACGAATTTGAGACGTCTCCAACAATCAGACATAGTATTGAACTATTGTATTAACGCAACACTAAAATTTTTCTCAAGAGAGCAAGAACTAACAATAAAAATTAAAAAACTTGTCGTAGTATTGAATTTTTCATAATGTTATCTGATAAATAGAAGCGTCGTGAGAATCGTCAAGCTAAATAATTATTTAACATTGTCATTTACATCTATCCTTACGGGATCAGTTACAATATAACATCGCTAGCAAAACGAATTGCATTTTACCATCAGTAACAAACAATTGTATTATAACATCAATATTACATAATAGCTTTAACATAATAAGATTTTTTGCAAAAAATGATAGAAAGTTAATGTAAAAATAAAATTATAAATAAAAGTTCTTAGAAAAAATTGATGTTTTATTGTTAGAGTCGAGACATTCGAAAGTACAAAAAACAAAGAAAAAAAAGAAGAAGATGAAAAAGAAGAAAAGAAACATTCAAACGAGATTCTTAATCGGAATCAAACGTTGAAAGAAATTGCTTTCTGAGTGGAGAGTACTTAGTGTCGTTGCGAAATGGAAATAAGTAAATGCAAACAAACGTTAAGTGGAGCTACGCGAGTATATCGTAGTTCGTCGACGTGGTTGATAAAAAGATGGAAGAGGAAAGGAAAAAATAAAAAAAAAAAAGAAATAAAGAAAGAAAGAAAGAAAGAAAGTTTTTTCTTAGAGATAACATTTTTTGTTCGAACGTGGAAAATCTTGGAAAAGCATTGAAGTTGAAGGAAAAGATATAAGAGAGAGATAGAGATAGATAGGTAGATAGATAGATAGATGGATAGATAAAAAGAAAGAGAAAAAGGGAATGAAAGAAAGAAAAAAAAATGAAAAAAGAAGACGATAAAGACCGAGATGGACCGGAAGAGAAAAATTCTGCTCGAGCACTTACAGGTGCTTCTTCGAGCAGCTTCGCTTCGTAACCTTCCTTCCGATGCCTTTTATATCGCGTTCCAAGCCACAGCCATCTTCTAAAATCTTCGTGAGAAATCACGGCATTATTTTTTTTTCTTTTCTTTCTCTCTCTCTCTCTCTCTTTCTCTCTCTCTCTTTTGTCCTTTTTGTTCACTTTTTCACGAACGAAGAAAAATAAGAATTTACATGATATCTTGCTGGAACATGCGAAAGTGTAGCTTATACCTTTTCGAAAATGTTCAACCTACCACGATATCTTTTACAATCTACAAATCTATCCTCTTCTTTCATTCTCTCTTTCTCTTTTTCTTTCATTTTTTTCACTTTTCACTCTTCTTTCCTATTTTCACGTACCGCGAAATGCAATTTCTCTGCTCCGCACGAGACTCTGATAGAAACGTCAGTCGTACCTTCAATCAACCGTATTTTATCCCAGAGACTACATTATAAACCTTATTTACCCGAGTAAATTGAACGAGGCGGTGCGATACCTTTCTATCGATTAGGTGAATTTAACTTGTCCTTGAGGTAACACTTCTGGTCAAATTTCGTATGTAAAGTTATTTTAAAGGTTGTCTCGTTTCGTGGCTAAGCGATACGCTCTTATCTCGAATTTCTAAACTATTTATTTAACGGAAAACAAATTTTATTCGAAACTCTGATCCTTATTTTAATCTTATCTTATTTTGTTTAGAGTAGGTACGATTAAACTTGTGGAAAGAATTTAGAAAGTGATTATTTACCAATCGTGTATCGAAATCTCTTCTTTCCTTTGAATGCACGAAAGAGCCGAAAAAAAAAGAAATAGTTGGATTTGAATTTTCTTTTCGGAATACTGAAATGGATTTAATACGATTACTTTGATGAATCTCGTTGCCATATCCGACGACGTGTTCGAAATCACTTAGCTGTGAATTCAGACAAATCCGATGATTACTACGTATTTTCGTTGTACGTTCCTACCCTGTTAACATATTATTACATTATTTCATGACATCGTAACGGTAGAAACAAAAAGCATTTCCCGACAAGTGAATTACAATTTCATTTCATATTCTTCTTACTCAAATATGCATCAATATGAGGTTCCAACACTTTCCATTTAGAAATTAAAATATTGTATAATCTATGTTTAGATGTGCCCATAATTATGAAAGTGGTCTAAGTCATATATCTCTTGTTTCGAGATATTTAAAGGATTACATTTGAACACTAAATGAATTCTATATAATATTGAAATAAAAAACAATATCTTACGGCTCATTTTTTATAATATCGTGAAAATTACATTGAAATGATTTAGTTTAAAATAATGTTGTGTGAAATAACTGAAAAACGCATTTTTTTTTAATTTTAACTTAGATCACTTTCATAATTGAATTGATTTGAAATGTTAGAATTTTTTTATTTTGTCAAAATCGATCATTACTAAGTAATTAATTGACAAAAGATCTAAACATTTTCCATATATTTTCATTATTGAACATTTCCTATCCTTTATTAAAATATTTTACCTTTTTTAATTAAACAATGCTTATAGCGACAAGCAATTTAATGTCTATACTGTGATGCGAAATTTAATATTTATTAAATTATAACGCGTTGCTACACACTTTAAGCAAAATTTGTTACCATATTTACAATTCGGTAGCAATTTTCAGAACACGTTTTTGACACATCGTAATTAAAATAAAAGGTTAATTGAACTGCTCTGTTATTTTGATTGCATTTACTGTTACAGTAATTAATTTTCATTATATTATATTATACGTTACTTGGAAATTTTTAGTTTCTTTTTAATTGTTCACTAAATATTTACCATTAAATGAATTTTTTACTGTTTAAATTAATAATAAATATAAAATTACAAAAATAGAGATTTATCTTTGAATCTTACTAAATTGTTATATTATTCTAAGTATTGTAACCTTCTTTGATAATATCCTTAGGCAAAATTCAGTAATATTAGTAGCCATCGCAGTGTCTAAAAAGTACCAAAACAACATACAAGAATGTGAATACATATCTTCACGAATCTTGGTTGTAAAAATGGAAGCGGATGACAAAAAGTTAAATATAGTGTCAATTTATGCACCCGAAGATAACAAATCGAAGGAAGAAAGAGAAGCCTTCTACGACCAACTACAAAACTTAGTCGGATCATTACCAAGTAATCAACAAATAATAATCCTTGGAGATTTTAACGCCCGCATCGGAAACGAAATAATACCTGGAATTAAACAAAGGTTCAACGAAAATGTGTTAAATGATAATGGAGAACTTATGACACAGTTGTGCACATTTAACGAGCTAAGGATTAACAATACATTTTATAACCACAAAGAGCACTACAAATTCACATATAGCAACACCAGAGGTTTCAGGTCTACAATTGATTACATTGTTACTAACAGATACGTCCAACCAAACCAAATACTAGATGTTAGGACATTAAACTCCGCGAATGTAGGAAGCGATCATAGTCTGCTATTAGCAAAAATAAGAATGAAGTTTAAACCACAAAGGAATCTTGCACGAGCAACTCAAGAATCGAAAATAAACATCGAGTCACTATGGAACTTACCAACCAAACAATTATACGAGAACAGGTTGAAAGAAAAAATCGAAAAAGACCCAATAAAAGAAGAAGATAACATAAACATAGCCTGGAAGAAACTAAGAACCAACATGTTAGAAGCTGCATACGAAGCCCTGGGAACACGAACTGTAAAAAACCGGGCTAGAATGATCAAGACTCCTTGGTTCCGCCCAGAGATTAAGGAAATATGCAAAAAAAAGAAAATGGCATACCTTAACTATAGGACATTACGAACACCTGAATCATACGAAATGTATAGACGAATCCGGAATCAAGCAGCGACATTAGTAAGGCAAACAAAACAACATCACTGGGAGATTTTTTCGAAGAGAATGGAGAGTGACTTCTATGGACTACAAAAACAAATCTGGCGATTTATTAGAAATCAAAGAAAGGAGGTCAACGAAATGATCGAAACAAATCAGATCACAAGAGAAACCTGGATTAGTTACTTAACAGAACTCTATAAATCAGAAGAACCTCAAGTGGAACTAAATACGCCAGAAATAGTAACTAAAAACGACATACAAATTGAGTCCAGTGATGTAGAAACAGCTATTCGAAAACTAAAGAATAGGAAGAGCTCAGGGCAAGATGGCATCCCAAACGAATTACTAAAATATGGTGGCCAACGTCTCACACAACAGTTAACATTCCTAATCCAAAAAATACTATGCCAACATAAAATACCTGATGAATGGCGAATCAGCACAACTATAGTTATGTTTAAAAAAGGAGACAAAAAACTACCTACAAATTACAGGGGAATAAATCTTTTAAATACTTCATTGAAACTAACAACAAAAGTCATAACGAATAAAATTAACAGCTTAACGAATCTAGAAGACGAACAGCAGGGATTCAGATCAGGTAGATCATGCACAGACGCGGTTTTCATCATAAGACAGATAACAGAAAAATCAATTGAATACAACAGACCAGCATATATGTGTTTCATTGATTTGGAAAAGGCATTCGACCGAGTGCAGTTAAAGGATGTTATACACCTCCTCTATAACCGGCAAATTCCGAACAATCTTATCAAGACCATAGAGGACATCTATAGAAACAATAAGATCCAAGCAAAGATAAATGGCGCCTTGACTGAACCGATTGATGCAGGTCGCGGTATCCGACAAGGGGATTCCTTAAGTCCCCTGCTTTTTAACATCATTATGGACGAAATAATAAGAAACGTAAGATTGCTAAAAGGATATAAAATGGGCAGCGAAGAAATAACCATCCTATGCTATGCTGATGACGCTGTATTAGTGGCCGAAAATGAGGATGATCTACAACGTCTACTACACCGATTTAATTGCATAGCCAAATCATTCAACATGAAAATATCGGCCCAGAAAACTAAATGCATGACAACATCAAAGACGCCGTTAAGATGCAAACTGGAAATTGAAGGAAAGGTTATTCAGCAGGAAATGAGATTTAAGTACCTAGGAATAGAAATCTCAGGATATGGTGATGTTGAAGCAGAGGTAAGAGAACAGACAATGAAGGCATCCAGAATAGCGGGTTGTTTGAATGACACAATATGGCGAAACAAAAACATTGACATAGAGACCAAAGCAAGAATCTACAAGGCAATGGTAAGACCTATTATGTCACATACCGCAGAAACTCGACCAGACACGGCGAAAACGAAACAGTTACTAGAGACAACCGAAATGAGAATTCTTCGCAGAATAGCTGGGAAAACACTACTGGATCGAGAGAGGAGTGAAGATATAAGAAGAACATGCAAAGTGGAAAACATCAACGAATGGATACTAAAAAGAAAAAAAGAATGGAACGAACATATTAACAGAATGGACAACGGAAGAATTGTCAGAATTGCACGGGATAAGTCACCTGTAGGCCGCAGAAGCACGGGACGCCCACGAAAACGATGGTGCGACAATTTAACAGTGCAATAGGCAGAAAAACGTCTTTTACGAAACAGGCAATTTGCCTAAACTAAAGAAAGAAGAAGAAGAAGAAAATTCAGTAAGGTGGAACAAATTTATATGAACTACATTCAATAACAAAATCGTTGATCTTATATGGCGTCGTTTACAATAGAAAATTCGAAATATAAAATTATTTAATTTTCCTTCCCGAATATAACATGATTTTTAAAAGATTAATCATTTTTTGTGAAAAAATATTAAACTTCATTAATTAACTAACAGTCTGTTTAATTTTGTAACAACAAAGCAAAAATAAATGTTCGCTATAGAGATTAGAAAGTCGCTTCTCCGGGGGAATAACGAAGAGTATCAGAAACGGAAGTAAAAAAAAGGTGAAGTTTGTTATCCAGGGAAAAAGGAATCTCTCCAGGGTCTCAATCTCCGAAGTCTCATATCTAAGTCCATACAATTTTTAATCACTTACGAGACCTGTGTGTTTGTGTGTGTGTGCGTTTAATAAAACGGAAAACTTTTTATCTAACTAATATTATTTTCTCTCACATACATATGCCGTTAAAAAATTTCTATGAAATATGTGCGAGAAAAAAGAACGAGAAAATGGCATATAATAAACGTGAACAAATAAAAGAATTTCAGTCTTGTTAAATTTTAAAAGAATTAAATTTTTAATTATAATGTCATCATACATCAGAAATAAATCAATTTAAATATCTGTAGAAAATAAATCACATTTATTTAAGATCTCGTTACTCTCTGTCATTATGATAGATCATTCCTTTACCCATTTAATTTCAGTTATCCACAAATGAAACCGCAACGTCGGATGTCCGTATAACGTAATAATCATTATAGAAAAAATTTCGAGACGATAAATAAAATTACAACTATGCGAATCAAAGACGAGCTAAAACGTGAAAAATCGATAACGCACAAGTACTCGACGTTAATTTCATTTTAATTTTGATTTGAATACTCTTCTTTCGAGGAAACGAAATTATTAATGTCAGAAACAAGATGTAAAGATATGACCTGAGAAAATTTGACATTTATTCGATCTGTTAATAAAGGATAGATACAAGAGGAAATATCACGTTTTTGTTGGAATCGAAAAATCGTAAAAATCCTATGAAAAGGAAAAAAAAAATAAAAAAGTACGTCAGGATCGAAAACGAAATTAGGACAATTGTGAAAGGCAACACGCAGAATATAGGAAACAGAATCAGAGTGGCGAGTCATGTTTAGGAACGTGTACTTGATGACTATGATTTGTGAATACATGGATGATAGTTCACGCATATGCAATACCTTATAACAATACCTTTTAAAATTACTATGAATTTGTTAGATACTGATGGACGAGGGCATGAATATATGCATTTATGCATCGCCTCATACTTCTTAATGAAGTTAATACGAGCCATTTAAGGTGGAAACATATTAATATCACGTCACATGAATATCACATGCTATTACAAACGTGATCTCATGTAATATTCGTGTAGAGTGCCAACTCAGACATATTTTCGTTATTTTAAATTCGTTATAATCACACTACATCTGTTCACATCATTACTCGTATTGTCACGTGTTAAAGTATACTATGATTTCACGCTGTAACCAGATATTCTTCTAGCTTGAGCTTAAAAATGAAAGAAAATTTACTATTAAACTTTTACGAGTACTTATTGTAGCCAACGAAGCTGTATAATCGTATTTTTTATATTACCATAAAAAAGTACAAATTCATTTTTAGTCATCCCACCCAGAATCCATACAATATTTATTAAGACGTTCTTGTAATATGATCGATAAGTTATTATAATTTTCTAAATTTCTTTATATTTATTTCGCGTACTAAAATTCATTCCAGTATTTTATTGAATTATAAATGCTAACAAATATTACAATAGGAAAAACCACTGCTTGATTTTTCACATTCTAATAGTAACAGGAGTCAATGTATCATTAAAGTAATATAAATATGTATAATAATTACAATATCTCGTATATACTATGATATGCAACGTGATAACATGCATATAATAACATGCATATAATAACATGCATATAATAACATGCACGTGACGAGATGTAAAAGTTTTTATACCTTTAATTTCGTTCTAAAGAATAATGATTTGTATCTTCTAATTGTTTTATTTATTATTAACAGAAAAATCATTTAAATATGACAATAATTAATTATTTATTCATTTAATTTCCGAAAGAAAATTGTTCATTTTTGGTTACGTTGTTGTCTTTATAGAAATCGAATAACGATTCAGTCTCGTATACTCTATCTCATTGATGCTCTCCTGATACGATACACATAGCTATATATATATATATATATACATATATCTAATATATAGATAGTATATACATATAATATATTTCCAAATAAGAGACTAGATAGAGAGAGATAGAGAGAGAGAGATAGAGAGAGAGAGAAATGGAGAGGGAGAGAGAGAGTGAGAGAGAGAGAGGGAGAAAGAGATCGTCGTATCTAACGGGGAGTCGAAACTGAAAGCTGGTTTCAACGTGAAGCAGAGAGAGAAAGAGAGAGAGAGAAAGGGAGAGACCAGCTCATTCATCCCCTCGGGACTCTTACTAGATATGCAAATATTCGTGATTTAACAGGAGGTGTCTCTTATATGCATGCAGATCCGTGTAACCACCTTCAGAAAGAGAGAGAAAGAGAAAGAGAAAGAAAGACGAAGATAGAAGACCCGGAGAAAGAAAGGGAAGGGGTGATAGAGAGAGAGAGGGAAAAGGAGAGAAGAAGAACGTGCTTTGCAGCTTAACGTTTTGCACCCTCCCGATAGTCATCCACGGAAATTGAGGAGACAATATCGCAGCTGTGACTAGCTCGAGACAATTAGTAGAACGCGAGACGACATAGAAATCTCTCTGCGGTCTTTGTAAATTCTTGTTCTCTTTCTTTTTCTTTATCTTACTCATTTTATATCTTTCTCTTGGTCTTTTTCTTTCTTTACCACGGATTGCGAAATTTCGTTCGACAAATTGCGTTTTGTGGCTCCTACGTTAATGCCCACATCCTTCTCGAGACTTTGATTCTTTCGCATTTTTTTTATTTTGCCCTTTTAACTGTTTTTCTCTTCCTTTTTTCAAACTCGTCGTAGAGATTAGAACGAAGAGAATATCCTTTTTTTTTTCTTAACGTTAAAATGATTCTTCTTTTCCGAGAGATGTTCTCCTAATCAGGACAACAATCGGTAAATTATTTACAAAAACGAAACGTTTTAACGATATTTAATTTTAATTCGCAAATAAAAAAGTTATGCCCCCGTGTAAAAGGTAAATAAACTAAAAATGCACGGCAAAGGGAAAAATATATTTCTGACACGAATGGATTTAGTTTTATTAATTAACCGTTTTTCTTCCGATTTTTTTTTCCTTTTGTTCTTTTTTTAAGGGGAAAATTAAACGTAAGCTTTTACGCTGAAGTGCATTGAGCAATATTTATGAACATATTTCGTCCTTTCAGGTAATACGCGTCAATGTAAGTATACACAAATATTATATCCTTCTGGTCAACCTATATAAATGCATATACGTTGCCCAGAGAAAATGAAATCTTTTAACTAGCTCATCTTATTTCATTTGAAACTAGGTAAAAGAGATATTCAATATCAACTCATGTTTAACTCGTTGTAGATCAACATTTAAGTCTAACTTTGAAAGTCTAATAAACAAATGTAAATCTTTGCATACTGTAACTATTTTCGTAATTTATTCTCGACCAACTCTGATTTGATTTTTTCTAGCTTACGTATCTCATGTTCTTGCATACATATACGTTTACTTTAAAAGTAATTTTGAAATGAAAGAAACTATGAAATGAAGGAAACTATGTTTTATTAATTAAATGAAGTGTCAAGTCTCAGTATTGACTTAAAAGTTTTAAAAGAAAAATAATATTTTCACGAACTCGTGTAAATATATTATTATAAATAAAAGTTACATCATTAAAAATATTAAATAAATAAATGTTAACTTCAATCTTATTATGTCCTTAAGTATTACATTTTTTATATCTAAAAGTCAATTATTTTAATGTTTAAATGATTCGAATTTTTTTTTCTTTCTTTTTCATACCTTTTGATTGCATCTGCCCATAAAACTGTTTCTTTTTCTATACACAGAGCTATTTAATTTTATTATATTTTATATTTTACATCATTTGTTAGATGCTATTATTTTCTTTAGAAAAGACTTTTATTCTTTCGATTGTATATCGTCGTATTAAAATTTACAATTTTCGTATATTGTTATCAAATATGTCTATTAAATAAATAAATTAATTAATTAAATCCTATTTAAAAATATCAAAATTTTCAACTCTCGACGTCCATAATGAAAAGAATCAATTTGATACGTAAGCTATTAAATGTTCCTGCATATATATTATACTATTTCTGATGTATAACGAGCAAGAAGGAGACAGGGTTGAGTAGCTTGTCGGAGTTGAGTATATGGTATTCATGGAAATTGAGGTTGGATCTTGAAATCAACGATAGGGTTGCCGTTCAGGTGGTAACTATAAATCAGGATCATACATCACGATGCTTACGATTCACGCTTCCATCAAATTGATCGAGCTATTAGATGGTGGAAGGGACAAAGGACCACGAAGGATATTAATTTCGCACTTTGTCATTCAATCTAAATACTCGTTAAACGGCTTACAAGACACGAAACCATTTTGTATTTTCTCGTGTAAATATTCTCGCTGATCGAATGAAAATTTAATTTTTCGAATAAAATAAACAAAACGTTTGGTTAGAAGACTTATAAATAATATAAGAAGTTATTAAAAATGAATATATACGATTAAGAGATATTAAAAATAATTTCACTTGTACTCACCAAAAACAGTTATGCCAAATTAATTCTAAGAGACAGGATCTTCCGTATGTCCTCTCTCCTTGGTAGTCTTCTTGAGAATAACTTCAGACAAAAGCTAAAGTCGAATTGTCCGTACTGTCAGTTTATTTTGGAGACCCCATGCGTCGCTTGATGTTTCACTAATAGCCAGGAAATATATTATATTGTACATCTCTAAAACTCTTTCTCCTTCTATGCTAGAATATTTAAATTATTTTTTTTATATCGATGAAAAATGAACGCATGCAGAAATATGTAAATTAATGAGTCGCCTATAATGAACTTTTCATTAATTCGATTATACTTACAGAATCTTTGATTTACACTACGTATGAAAAAAAAAAAATAGAAAATTATTATAACATATTTTTACAAATTTGATAACATCAATCTTATATTCCCTATAAAAAATAAATATCTTTTTTTTTCAGAATATTTGTAATCAATTTGATTACACTCCAAATGGTTTTCTTTCTTTTTCCTAATGGAACACGTAATTTTACAGAATTTATTAACTTTATTGCAACAAATTTAGATATTTTACATTGGAAATAAATTTTAAATCGAATATCTACGATTAATCATAAATTCTCCTCGTTGTTTAAATCCTCGTTTATATTAACATATAGGTTAATAATTTCAATCTTATATAAGTTATGATCGAATTCGTTGTGTCATTAATTATATCATTCACGTTCCCGTCATTTTACGAAATACGATCGACCATATAATTATGCGTATAACTACCGATTTGTTAACGTTATTCGTAAACGTCGCTTGTGCACGATTCAATTGTAATTTCAATTTTAGCATGTTCACCCATACCAGACACAGACCAGACAAAAAAGTGAATAGTAACGAGCGTGGCAGATGTTCGGGAATCATTTGCTCGATCTTCCTTCAGCAAAAATTTTCTTCTTCGATATACTATATTTATTCAAATTAAATATCTGCCCATTCGTAAAAAACTTACGTGACGAGTATTCGTTTAAAATTTTGCGTATTATTCTAACAAGAATATCATTGAATCTCAAATAAATAAGCATATTAATCCTTGAACAATTGTAAAATAGCCTAATCAAGAAAATTTTGAAGAAAATATTAAGACTAGTTCATTTTATTGCACTCGAAGTTAAAAACTACTGTAATTTTTTACGATAAGTTTTTAACCTTTCGATAATTTGTGACAGAGAGAGAAAGAGAGAGAGAGAAATAGAGAAGTTTCATGATGCAAATATCAGCAGAATCATTGAAAATCAGTCCACGTCCACGTCCAGAATATCACAAACCGTTACTGTTTGAGTAGAAATGTAGGGGATGTGAAGGATCTCGGGGTGAACACGTAACTCTCGTAAAAGTGAAACTCGTGAAAAAGTGCTCGTTAAATCATACTTTTTTTTTCTCGCCCTGTTGCTATTTTTCCTCTACCTTTTCATTTATTCTTTCGCTCTTCTCAACGTCCTTCGAATGTCGAATATTATATGAAAGTTCGCTCGGTCGAATTATTTCGTCCCTTTTTTACTAGTTAATTATTCGAACAATTCTATTCGTCTAAAATTCATTTACGTTGAATTATATTATCGCGTTTTAAATATAAATTAATAATTTCTAATAAATAAATATAAAAATAAAAATTATTAATGGATATAAATAAATGAAAATATGAAGATACGATGTACACACCCGTTTCACAATTTTTATACGTGTCATTTGAAACGGCAGAATACCAAGAACTGATATTACCATACAGTTATCGTTGTAACATTTGAAAATTGATCGAATTAAATTCACCACGATTTTTTCATATTTTCATTAACATATTTTTATAAAAATTCTTTTTAATATTTTTGTTCGCATTGGTAGACTCTATTTACGTTGTTTCTTGTCTTTAAAAAAAAATACCCGTGTGAAACGGATAATTTATTAAAATGAAAGAAAATTTGTATAATTAAATATTCAATGTGTTTGTAATTGAAATCAGATGAATTTGTTAAATGAAAAAAAAGTATTATAAGTACAATTTGAAAATTAAACTTAGACGATTCAATTGTACCCATTTTCTTCTCGAAGAAAGAGGTAAATACTGAAAAACCATCTGCTCGTGACGCAGAAGCCAGTAAGTTTACTTGCATTTAGAAAGAATGCCACAAAAAAGTTCTAGGATTCTTCTTGGTCGATTTTAGAGACGAAAAAATTAAGACTCTCCTTTCTTCCTTTTGACCCTTCTTTCTTATTTTCTTCTGACAAAGGATAATAATTTTTCTCGTTGCTTTATGTTCGGGAAGAAAAAAAAACAAATAAGAATGTTCCTTTTTCTTTTTCTTTTTCTTTTCTTTTTCCCTATCTGCTCGAAGAAAAATAATTTATTCTCTTTCGAACATTTTACCTTCCACCATTCTTTGCGCTTCAAGGTCACTTAAATCACTTTTCTCGTAAAAGTGATATTCCCAACCGAGATATAGACATTTTTTTATTGCAACTTATAGATTAACGACTTGAATTATCACATAAATTTCGGAAAATATATACAATATTTTTCATAACACACACACCTTAAAACCATTTACGTTACATTTTATGAAAACAATAAAATGGAAATCTGAAAAAATGAGATATACAATTTTTTCTTTTATAATTTCTTTATCTTCTACCTGTTGAATTAAATAAAAAATTTCATATTAAATATGTGCGTAGAACATATTAAATATATGCGTAGAACATATTTTATATTATATTTGAACGGATTTCCGTGAAAATATAAAACAACTGTGCATTTATATCAAATTAAATGAAAAATGTTGAATTAAAGTCTAAACCTTGGAATATTATTCCCTAAGCATTTTTTAATTTCAATTTTAATTTATCATAATTCTAAAATAAGAGACAGATTTCATCCGAACAAATGAAGAGAAGATGTGGATGGATGGTAGTTCATATATATCTAAACTATTCAGATGTTCATGAATATCTCAATAGTTTAGCCTAGTTAACTGACTAGAGCAGAGTTTCTTGGTAGAACTTCTACGATAAGGACCAACCTATGTTGCCTAGCCTAAAACAATGAACGTTAGCCAATAGCGAAGTCAAAACTGAAGTTACTTTCTAATAGCATGCACTAATAGGAAATATACTAATACGATTCACTAGCTATCCCGAAATTATAGATATACGAACTGAAAACAGTGATATTCTAATTGAAAAATGAGATAAACGTTCGCATTTCGACATATCAGTGCAATAATAAATTAATTATTAATTTTATAAAAAAGTCATTTTCTTGAACAAATTATTGCCTACTTTAAAAATAATGAGAATTTTACATACGAAAATAACGAAGTTTCTTTTCCATATAATATATCAAAGTTGAAAAATAAATGAAATATATAAGCTTTAATTTTTCGTTATTTAAATTGAACGAAAGAAGATCGAACGAATGAATGAAATGAATAAAATATTCTTCAAACGATTTTGCAAAAATTCTCCTTTGATATTTTTCTACCCACAGAGGATCGCAAAAATAAAATTTTATTTTGCATAACATAACATCCACACACGTAAATTCGTCTTTTTGAAATGTAAACAAAAGAAGTATCCATGTACAAAGAGATGTGGATTTTGTAAATTTAGATATCATATGATTAGATATATACATATGATTATGATATATACATATATTACCCACATGTGGTATCCAAAAATAAAATTTATTTTCTAAAAACAACCACGTAAAGCTTTTATTCGCTTGAGTTGGTGATTTTGATTTAGATATCATATGATTAGATATATACATTTACATGTACATATATATGTATATATACACATATGTATTATGTATTACGACCAGCATGTGGTATACCTTGTTGGTATTGATTATCTAAAAACGAAACCTCTGCAAAGCTTTTATTTCGCTTGAGTTGGCTCCTTGCTCTGTTAATTAAATTCGAGAGAAAAATTTGTGATTTTAATTGTGTTTACTCGTTGTGTCGTGTCTTTTCTTTCTCTCTCTCTCTCTCTCTCTTTCATTCTATTTGTATCACTAATAATCCTGATGAATTAATAATTGCTTTCAGTAAACAATTAATTAATAGTAACATTTAAATATCATTTAACACGTTGAGTGCTACGTCAGTCCCTAAGAACTGACATTGAACTTTCCGTTTAGGGGTCAATCTCTGGGGACTGATAGTAAACTTTTCGTTTGGACGACGTGGGTCTTCTTTACTCCTCCGTGGCTTTTTTGACTGATCGTCTCTTGGTGATCATCTTTTTGCCTTTCTGGTTCGCTAGCGCCTAAGCGAAAAGTATATCAAAATCAATGCCGTACTCAATGTTTTAATTGAGATGATCTTATTAAATAGAATTTTTTATTCATCATTTAAAAGATCAATAAAACGATTTAAGCTTCATTCGTATTCATTTGTTATTTCAATCACATTATTAGAATTAAGATAAACTTCGTTCAATTCTTAATAACTATTTTTATATTTAAACAAAAATTATAAATAAATATTTTCACAATCGTATACTTATTGTCATAGAAATTTCTTTCTTTCGTATATAGAAATTGTATTGATTATAATAAAAATATATATTTAACCTTACGATATTCTTTTCTCTTAAATTAGATAATTGAAATATTCTTTTTACAAGTTACATAAATAAATTCACTTAGACATAAGATATAGACGTTCACCTAATCAATAATTAATTAAACTATGTGTATAAGGCCATAAAATGCAGGAGTCATGAAACAGAAAGAAAGATATATGAAGAAAGAGAGAGAAAGAGAAAATAGAAATCACTATTATAAAAACGTGAAAGTGCTCTGGCAACTGGACAAGCGAGTAACTCCGAATCTACTCCCGTTTGGCTTTGACATTTGAAAAGAGAGAAAACCATCTAATACATCTCTAGCCTGTTTACTTGAATCATTGTGTGTATATGTAGTATATTTGTTCAAAAATTCTTCGAGTAAACTTTCGTGAAAGGCGAACTAGTTTTTTTTTCGGTGAAAGCAAGTAACATCGAAGATCAATTTTGCTAATAACAATCGTTCTAAGTGGTAGACAAAAACATTTTTTCAAATAAATATTATTTGCATGCGCAATTTTATTTATACCAATTCTAAGAAAGTAATTTTATTGAATAATTATAGAAAAATTGATTTTGATTTAACTTGAATTTAAAAGATTATTCGAATAAATTTTACAAGTATATATTCAAATACGAAATATCTTTTTAAGAAATAAAAAATAAGATGAAATTAGAAATAGATTTAATGTTGTTAAGGTCGAAATTATGACAACGGAAATAAACTTTCGAGTTTCGCATTTCCGGCAAAACAAATTTTCAGAGTAAAATTTTTTACAATTTTAAAAGCGTGATTTTTTTAAAGGATCAATTGTTACTAAAAGTAAAAAAAGCGATGATCTGCACAGTCGAATCAAAAACACGTTTTTTTCTATCTCCAAAGTGCACAATCCAAATAGATGAAAATGGATTATGAATCGTCATAGGCGTTATGTGCTTACGAGCATTTGTTGTATAGTACACCTATATTTTTGTAAGCGTATTTTCAACTATATTTTGGATTTTTCCAGGATTAATAAACATTCTTTTATCTTATATTTTATTTATATTAATATAATGTTTCAATTCAAAATTATAATATCAGCGTATTTTTATCTCGAATTTCTAGAAGTAATAAAATTTAATATCATTTACTCTACGTTCGCTCTCGTAAAATTCGTATTTCGAAAAATTTTATTTTATTCTGTAATAAAAAAAATTTCAGGAAAATGTATTTGTTACATCGTAAAATTATTATTATTATTATTGCATTCTTCGTAAATTTGAATAATATTTTATCACATAAATACGCTCATCGGGTATTTATGTAATAAAATAAATAACAATTTAATAGCTCAAACAAATTAGAATTGAAAAAATATATTTTGTACAATTAAAAAATATACATATTTATAGAAAATTATAACAAGTATAAAAATATTTATGTAAAAATACTGTACCTATTTAATTAAAGAAATACGAAGAGACGAAAGATACCTAAGTTTATTTTCAAAATGTCAATGAAGAAACGATATTATCGATTTCAGTCTTAGTTAGTATGTGACACACTTTTCCTGAGGTTAAATCGCACGGAACACATCTTGCTATTTTGATGTAGAGTGCAAGAAAGCTTTCAGCAACTGTTTGTTTTTTCTCTCCCCTTTGTCTTACTACTAGTTCTTTATCTCTATTTCCAACGTTTTTTGAAAAGCAAAGTACCCAGAAAAAGTACAGCACTCAGTAACACGTTTACATTTCTACCTAAAAGACAAGGAAGAGGTTATTCAAGCATCGATTTATAGAAAAATAGGACTCAAATATGCGATTTGTCGATTATACAACTAGAAATTCTTGTTTGCAAAGAACTCAATATTTTTATCCCAAAATATATCTACAAAATAAAAACAATTGAATGACCGTTAAAATACTTTTAAATATGTATAAATTATTTTTAAATCAATGTTTAAACAAATTTTTCATCAATCAACAACTGATGTCAGATTATTTCCTTTTTTTTAGATTGTTAAAGTGTTTAAGCGAGAATGAATATTACGTTTAAAAAGATTGCAAGAATCTAAACGTGGAATGCTTATAAATGATCAAATTATGCGTGTTACCTTAGCAATTCGGGTTAGCAGTAACTATAGTTCGCGAAAGATCTGACCAAGATAGGAAGCTCTTACAATGTCTAACGTGCAAACACGTTCACTAAAAAGGCGAATGTTTTTACTTAAATTACGTATCCCTTATAGTGCAAAAAAATTTTATTTATGCTAAAAACAAATTAAAAAAAAAATATATATATATATATTTAACTGGTATTACTTTTATATTATATAAGAATAATATAAGAAACTTTTTTTTACTTTTTTTCCCGATAAACTCAAGTTCACTTATGTACAAAAAATGAAATATTCTTGTATTTATTATAAATAATAAATAATAGTAATCATTAATTCCAACTATATTGCTTTTCAGCATAGTATCTTAAAATTTGTTCAAAAGATTTATTATATGAAATATTCTAGAAAAGTACAGAACCACATAACTATATACATTTTATCCAAACGTTGATTCCTCGATTTTCCTTCTAGAAATTTTCAAAGGAAAATTTTCAAATATTTGTCACGTTGAATAAAATTCGAGAATAATTTATATTCTATGTATCAAAAAAGATCCGACACGATAAAATTTGTTATCAAGACTTCAACTTCGACTATAACATGCAATTAATTAAATAATAAATATTAATAAATAAATTTCTAATTAACGATATAATTAATACCACGATAAAAAAATGATAATAATTGCAATAACATTGAACTAACTGAATAATTTTTTTTATTTGAATTATCGATATATTCTTCTTCCTTGTCGTTCATTTGAATGTATAAATTATTTAAATTAATAGTAATTAAATAAAACGAAAATAAGAAAAGAAATAATATTGCATTTGCACTTTTATCGAATCGGTAAGAAAGTTTTCTTAAGAAAGTTTGAAAAATTTCATTCGTAAGAATAATCCACGAGAAACCGAACTGGTTTCTTTGTTACGTTTGGCGAAAAGAAGAAGAGTAGTTTCGAAAAGTGAATACAAAAAATGGTGATAACTAGACACCCGTCAAGTTTATTGTCACGTCTCAAAGAATATTTCAATGTCTTCGAACTTGCGAAAAGGGAATTTTTCTATAACGAGATCCTTTCTATGATTTGCATTCTTGCTTATTTTCATCTAACTAAATCGAATTATATCAAAAAATAACAGCATATATAACAATTTATCATTTCGTCTAAGACTTGTTTAAATATCATTGACAATTAACGTTAGTTAATAGTATTACATTTTAATCGAATTAAATTAAATTCATCTCGGTTTTATATATTGTTTTTGATATCAATACAAAAAAAGAAAAGAAATTCAATAAACGTTTCTGTGATACACAAAACAAGTTGAAAGAAAATCACACTAAATTAACATTAACTCTTGTTTTGTCCTAAATTTTAATAATAAATAAAATTAGTATAACAATACTTAAGATTTTATTTAAAGAAAATTTAAATGAAATAAGATTAATCGTAAAGATTATATTTAAAAGATGTGTATTCTTAGCCACGACCCGACATCGACTGATGTATGAAGCCAAAAAAAGTGGAGGAACGAAGTATAGAAGCAACAAACATACACAGCGGTCACATTTCAACGTGATAATCATAACAATAGATATCAATCTAAATATTTGTCTACTTTTTCTCTCTCTCTCTCTCTCTCTCTCTCTATTTCAATATAAAAAAAGTATCTAATAAAAAACATAGCTTTAAAAAATTCAAAAATTCTTTTCAAATAAATTCGTTATTCCTTATTCGAATACTTTATTCGATCGAACGAATGATCTTTGAATTTACCAATCAATCTTAAATTGTCTCGAAAAGATTCGTTTGATTCGTTTCGTTATAGTCGACACAAAATTTTCTTCCTTTCACAAGTAAAGTCCAATGAAAGAAAGCTACAATACTTTTTTTTCGGCTGCAATTTGGAAGAAGGGGGAGGATTGACGGGGTAAAGGGGCTTATAGAGAACTGCTCCGTTGTAGCACGTAATCGCAACAATATTAGACGCTCATTCAATCCGACTAATTGTGAAAGACCTTTGCACCTACCTTCCTTGAATCCTAATGCAGTGGTTTCAGTGTCTATTCCGTGCGTTATCTTCTTTGTCCCTTTTTATATCTCAAATACAAGATAAGTGTTATAAAAATACTTGAAATCGCATTTTATAATAATCTATTTAAAAATATAATTAATGTAACAATGTGATTTTTCATCTAATGATAGCAAAACAGAATAAAATTTATAGGTACGTAATATTTTAGTTTTATGAATCACACAATCACAAGTTTTTTAATTTTAATAAAATTTTAATAAAAATTTAACGCACGTGACTAAATAAATATTTCAAAAATTTGTAGAAAAATTGATTCTAAACGATGATCAATCTCCTTTTTCTAATAATTATAAAGATGACTAAAATTTCATAACTCCAGACTTATAATTAATAATTTGTAAGAAAAAGGTTTCTAATATACATAAAAAAATACACATGTAATTAAACTAACTAACTAATGTCTTAAAATATTTGCGTTATTTCCTTCTAAATTGTGTACATTGATTTACTCATTCATTTCTGCGATAAAACTATTGCATATTTTGCCTACTTACGGTTTTAATAATTAATAATTTTGTTCTTACTATTTTCTCTAAACACACACACATATATGTATATTTAAATGAATACGTAGTACTACGTGCGTTTAGTTTTATAGACTGCGATCACGAACGTTTTAAATGTTAGTACTATCATTAACATAATCGTTATAGCCTTAGAACGATGTCGCCTAACGTAAAAGCCTGCACTTAACGGATTCTCAAAGGTTATTTCATTGAAAGGCAATTACAAAGACCATCCTGTACTTCATATGTAGGTCACGGTGATGACATTACGAGCAGTAATAGTAATTACTCGAACCGGAAATGGAAGACTGACGAAGAGACCGTTTGCGTGGGCCATCGCAAATCAAATTAGCCAATAAATCTGATGAGCAAACTAACTACAGCAAGCTTAACAAGCCTACAAATTGACGTATTCGATTTTCAGTTTAATTAATAATCTTCATATTTAATAATAAATTTCTAAAGCCATCTCAGAACGATTACATTGCAAGAATATTTATACGAATGAATTCATTAATCTCGTTTGATTATGAGAGTAATAAAAGATAACTTACCAAAATCCTCTTCTAGATTCTCATTATCGCTTAAAATAAATCTTTAGGATCGGAGAAAACTTTGGAGGATATAATAAATCGAAAAAATTAATCAACAAAAATGAAATTAGTTATAAATATGAAATATCATATATTACATAACTATTCGTTCAAATTTTAACACTTTTCAGATATAAATCGATATACGATCAACTTTATTTAATAATATTGGCTTTATATAAAATATCACTAATAGTAACTATAATTAAAAATTATATTCTAATTTTATTTTTTCAATTCAATATCCTACACAAATAATAGTAATAATAATAATAATAATATTAATAGTAATAAGTTCCTTAGAAGTTTATTATAAATCCAGAACGACACATTCTTCCTATCAAAGTTAACTAAACTTCGTAAACCTGTCGTGTACGTTGAGATATCCTTTCAAGTGTATCAAGCTCCCGATAATCCCTACACCTCCTTCCTCTTCCACGTGCATAGTTTGTAAGTAACTATTACCAAATTCTCCTGCCTTGCTATATAAACTTTCATAGATATACATGTACATTCGGGAGGAAGAACCGTTACATGACGAGTAGCTCGTAACCAATCTAGTAACGAACAGATTAAATAGATTCTGTAAAACTTAACTTTAGGTTATACGGATTCCTGAGCTTTTCTATACTCGAAAACGCTTCCACGTTCGACGAACGTTCGAGATGTTTTCTTCATAAAAATTTGTTGTTTTGTATCGAGGGAACCGTAACCACCACCACCGGGTGTTTCTAGGATGAAGGTATCCTGTGAAATATGAGAATACATTCTTTTTTTACTTCTTTTCTCGATATTCTTATTTTTACATTTTTTATATTCCCATGTTCATACAACTGGTAATTATAATTTTATCAGATTTTTGGCGTTCAAAGTCATTTGGAGGTCATGATACAGATATACTTAAACATATTTTTTCACCCGCTACGAGATACAATATAAAAAAAAAAACACCGATGATCTTAAAAAAATCCATTAAATAATTACTTTATAAGAAACTTTTTTTCCGATGATTTTCCTCTTTTGAAACTAATCAAAGTACGTCTTGTGTTAAACATCTTTCATATTATAAAAAAAAAAAACACAAATATTTTGATTAATTTTTTTCAGCTGGTGAAGCACCCTGTATGTACTATTATAATTTTGAGTTGTACTTAATTCAATAAAGGAAAAAAAAATGTTTAGAAAATTCGTTACTTTCGAAAATCAATCTGTCACATAAAAAGTGAAAAAAAAAAGTTTATCATTTGTTTTCAGCAACGAATCTTTTTTTTCTATTCGAAAATAGGAGCATTAAATGAAGAACCGAGAACAAAACGTCTTACATTAGAATGACTACGAAAAAGAGAGAGAGAGAGAGAGAGAGAAAGAAAGAAAAATAGAAAAAAAATAGCGATCTTTTGGTGTTTCTGCTCTTGCGCATCAATCGCGAGAACTCGAGACGGACAAGAAGGTGTATAAGATTCACGAATAGAGATGCGATTACTGCTGCTCTGATAAACCTCAAAGCTTTTACTACTGGTGTAAACTCGAATGGACAATTACTATAGAAAAAGAGTCTTCAACATTGAATCGTTGGTAGTAATCTAACTACTCAAACTTACGTAGTTGTCATACAAGTCGTTAAAAAAGACTAGAAAGCAAACGGTACTTTCTAATTGGAATTAGAAATTTGCTGGTTTAATGAATTAGTCGCGAATGAGAATAAATAATAAACATATACGTCATTTAAAACAGTAAGAAAAAAAAAAGAAAGAATTAATTAATTCGTATCTATATCTAATCATAACTGTGAACCAAATCAAAACATGGAAGAAATTGATTTTATGATATATTGTATAACACAATTAATTTTAATATATTTTTAAATATTAATAATTGTAATGTAAAGATTAAATCATAAAATCAATTTTGTTCTCGTTTTTCCTTACATTAATCCACTGTCATAGTATTACCAACACATATATCGAAATATATTTTAATATATAAATATTATTATGTATATAAATATTATTTGTTTAAACATATTTATTTATAAAATTTACGTTCACAAAGGAAAAATTGGTTCCCTTTTCGAAAAAAATGATGAGATGCGTAAACGTCGATCGTTATCTAATAACAACCATAAATTTCACAAAAATGATGTCGCTCTTTGTACGAAAACGCACATGAAGGAAACTCGAGTGGGATTTTTAAGAGCAGACGGGAAAGGCAGATCGCATCTACCGAGATAAAATCTTTACGAGGCTACATAAAAAACCGGAACATAGCTATCCTTACTCTTTCTCTCTCGCTCTCTTTCTCTCTCTCTCTTTTTCTTCTTCTTATTTTTTTTTATCTCTCCTTATACTCCTTTTGCTTTCCTTTCATGCGAATTTTAAAAAGTCTACGTCTGAAGAAGGCACATTTTTGCTTGGTGTCTTCGCAAAGCTATTACTCTACGAGTTCTTATCCTCTTTTCAGCACTATGTTCAAAGAAGATAATACATGTTTTCTTTTTTTTTATTTCACTATTTTGAATCACTTAATTCTTTCGAAAAAAACAAATTTAACAACATTATTAAGTCCAGAAGCAAAAGAATAATTAGATTTTTTAAAATAAACAAACAAAAAAGTTAAATAAATATAGTAAATTAAAACATTTTAGTATTATTGTAATATTATTTAAAATTAAAAAAAAAAGTAATTTTGAATTCAATATCTAAATTTATATATAGTAGATATATTTCATTAATTAAAATAAATTATTGTGTTAATATAAAACTGGTTTATAATTACTATTAGAATAATGTAAATAATTGTTTTAACATTATTCCGCAATATATATACATGCGATAGAATAAATAGTGAAATACATTGAAATGAGAAACTGTTAGAGAGTCTTAAAGAGTTAAAGAAAGCTAAAAATAGATCAAGGCACGATGTCTCTTAAGTAACCGTGAAAATTGACTAACAGATGATAAAAATAGACGAATCTTACCCCAGCATGAACGGGCACAGCTGTTTTCGGACCTAAATTGATCATTCTTCCATCCATCCTTCTGAGAGTATTTTTGCCACGAGCACCCGGTGAACCACCCGCTAAGCCTGGAGGACAATGGACTCGTCTTTCAGTTAATACCGACAACGTCATTGGAGACCTAAAAAAGATATTCAAAATACAAAAATATATAATTATATAATATATATGAAAGTATAATTAAACTTATTTTCAGTTTCGAATTACGAAGCTTAAGCTTTTTCTATTTCTGTTTTCATATTGTTAACAAATTTGAAAAATCATTTGTTCAGAATATTTTTTAATGCACCTGAAAGTCATTTCTCGTATGACACCATCACCACCACGATGAGCACCCTCACCACCAGTTCCAGGACGAAGAGAGAATTTGTTTAGTATCACTGGATAACGTAGTTCTAATATTTCTGGATCAGTAATTCGTGTGTTGGTCATGTGTGTGTGAACGCCACCTCTACCATCCCAAGTTGGGCCCTTAATATTATATACATATATCTCCATTATTATTTCTAATACATTACACGTAATTTATAAAAGAATAATAAAATAAGTAAACAAAAATTAATAAGAATGATGTCTTACGAAGTATTTGATTCCTTGTTTAGAAGCATAAAAAAGTAAATAGGAAATAAAAAAAGATATATGGAAATGAATTGCTTTGTTATATAAATCAAATGTTCTATGAAGTGTGATTCACTTACAGCTCCACTGCCACCAGCAACAGTTTCGTAATAGCCCCATTCTACAGTACCAAGCGTAACATTGTTCATACATCCTTGAGAAGCAGCACAAGCTCCAAATGCTTGCAAAACAACATCAACGACTCGCTGAGATGTCAGAACATTACCGCCTACTACAGCAGCTTCATCGGACGGATCCAGAAGAGAGCCCTTAGGAATAATAACTTTGACAGGTTTCAAGCATCCCTACGAAAAATTATAATCTCATGAATGTATTCGACTAGAAAATTGTAGAGTTTACTTATTCTATAAAATATTTCTTACTTGATTTAACGGTACGTCACGGCCAACGATAGATCTGAGACAGTAAATAAGAGCTGAAAGTGTTACAGCACGTGGTGCATTACAATTACCCCAAACTTCATATCCAGTTCCACTGTAAATTAAATTGATAGAAATTTTTTACATTTCAAATGTCACTTATTCATGAATTCAAAATTTAACTAGTCAGATAAGAAGTTTGAACTTACGTGAAATCGCAAACTGCTTCACCCTTCTCAACGTCAAAATCTAATCGTAACTTAATTGGGCTACCATCGTCGAGATAATCGACTGCGGTAACACTGCTACTCCCACTTTGCTGAAGAACATTATTACCGACTAACTTCAGCATATCTCTAACAGCAAGCTCGGCATTTTGTTGAATGTGTCCCATGTACGCTTGAACCACATCAAGACCATAAATATCGATCAGTTCGTTCACCAATTGTGATCCCTTTAATTGAAAAAAAATGTATTTCATAATCCTCATAAATGTACTATTTACCAACGTATTTTACAAATATAACATATGTAAATATAACTTACTCTGTGATTAGCAGCTATTTGTGCTTTAAGATCGCTCAAATTATCAGAAAGATTTCTAGTGCCTGAACTTCCTGGAATCTTGGCAGGTTCCATTAAAGCTTCTGTTAATTCTTTTTCTCGAAAAACACCTTTGTGAACAAGCAGGAAGCTCTTAAATGCTGCACCTTCCTAACAATATAAATAAGATAACCGTAATATAGTTCATATATTTTATACATTACAGATAAATTTGAATTTTACTTGAATCAATGTGGTCGAATGTGGAGGCATTGAACCTGGCGTTATTCCACCTATATCAGCATGATGGCCACGACTAGCAACAAAGAACACCGGTTGTTCCACATCCCTATGAAAATTAATTCACAGATTATTAAATTTGTTTATTTAGATAAATGGAATTAATCGAACACTCGCCTATAGAATACCGGTGTGATGACGGTAAGATCTGGAAGATGTGAGCCACCAGCTGAAGGATGATTAGAAAGGATTACATCTCCACGCGTAAATTTCCCTTTAAAAGCCTTCATTTGATATTGAACCGTTTCTTGCATAGCACCCAAATGAACTGGTATATGTGGAGCATTTGAAACAAGACCACCATCTGGTCCAAACACAGCACAAGAAAAGTCTAATCGTTCCTTAATGTTCGTCGAAATAGAAGTTCTTTGCAAGATTCTAAACAATTTATATAAAATATTTTTTAATAAATCGTGTTTATTGTAAACAAAATAAATTTGGATAAATTTACCTTCCCATTTGTTCAGCGATACTCATAAATCGATGAGAAAAAATACTAAGTTGAATAGTATCCAAATCGGCTGTTACTTTTGTGTGAATTCCTTTGCCAATGATAATTTTAATGTCTCCTTTAGAAGTAATAGATGCTGTACAATCAGGCTCTATTAATAGAGTACTCAAACTGTCCATGATTATTGCAGGACCTTGTATAATGTGTCCTGGTGATAGTGAAGTTAATTGATAAACTTTAGTATCTTGATATCCTCCTTCAAAGTACACCATAGTCGACTGAAACACGTAAAGTTTTTATAAAGTAAAATTTAGTTAATTAATTTGATTTGATGTCTATGGTTACATAATTAACTAAAAAATTAAAGATGAATAACTTATTTATTATGAAGATATTATCTATAGTTATTATTTTAAGTATCATTGAAGGTAAGACTAACTTTTTCGGCTTTAGCAGGTTTAGAGAATGGTGGTAGTGTTTTATCCTCGGTTATCGTTGTTCTTGCTGTTCCACGGACTCTGATATCGTTCACAAGAATCTTTCGATTGGGCATAGTAAACCCAAATTCTGTTTGATATCTAAAAGAAATAAAATCCAAATTTGGTTAGATTAAACAAAAATGTATAATTGATTGTAAAGTTATAATGTAAATCTAACGAACCTTTCTAAAAATGTTGCAAGAAAATCGCCATGTTTTGGTGATTCCGAAGAATATTCAGAGTCAAGTTTCGCTGTACACATCAAAGCACAATCAGTACCTTCATAACGTAAATGCAAAAATGATTCTACGTGTATCTGAGAATGGTCAAAACCCTGTTGAGCCAACTTGTTTCTTGCTCTTTCAGCAAGAATATCTAAACGTTCATCCAATCGTTGAAAAGAACCTAAACGAAAAATAATATGTAATGAATTCACCGTTAAAAACTTGAATAACTTTAAATATTGACGCTTAAACAATTACTTCTTTCATAGATCTCAGCACTAGGTTCTTGAGCTTCTTCCACAACATTGGCCAAAGCCATACCATAAGCGGACAAAATTCCAGCATATTTATGAACAAAAACAGTGCTCATACCAAGTGTTCGAGCGATAGCACATGCATGTTGACCACCAGCTCCACCAAAACACGCTAATACATGACGTGATGTATCGTATCCCTTAGCCTAATTAAAAAAATGAATATTAGTATCGACTTTTTTCTCGATTGCGCAAAATAGATCTTAGAAAATAATAATACCTGAGTTAGAGCACGAATTGGTCGACACATCGTTTCATTAGCAACTTTAATAAATCCCATCGCAACTTCTTCGATAGTCATTTTATCAGATTCGGATCTCAAACCTTCATGTATCAAAAACTCATTGATCTGTAATAAAAACGAAATATCAATTTTAGATCACTTCGATCATGAGATTTATTAAAATTTTTATTGAAAAGATATGACAACCTCATAAGTAAGTTTTTCGAAAGCTTCCATAGTTCGAGGTTTATCCAAAGGTTCATTCTCGTTAGGGCCAAAAATTTGTGGAAAATATTCAGGAAGTAATCGACCCAAGGCTAAATTTGCATCGGTTACTGCCAGTGGACCATTCTTCTTATAACAGGCAGGTCCAGGATGAGCTCCAGCACTTTCAGGTCCTACCTCGAAGAGACCCGATCTAAAGAAAAGCATTGATCCACCTCCAGCCGCAACTGTGTTTACGTCCAACTTAAACCCAATTTTATTTCCACACTGTATAATTCTGTTATAATACTGTTATAATATTTCTTTTTTGTACCTGAGCCGCTTGTATCGTTACACCAGCTGTAGTGCTTTCGTAAACGTGCTCGTAACTCCCACCATAACGACTGACATCAGTCGAAGTTCCTCCCATATCGAAACCAATTACAGGTAGATCTGTTTCTTTACCATAAGTTGTCATGGCATATCCAACAACACCGCCAGCAGGACCAGACAATATGGCTCGTGACCCATTAAATCTAAATTCGAATAAATTTAATTAACAAATCGTTCAGAATTTACTTTCTATTTTCTTTTTTTACGTTTTGTTTTAAGCTTACGAATCCATGGGAGTTAATCCACCATCGCTTTGCATGAATAAAACGTTAACATCTTTCAAATTGTTCTTGAATTTAGAAGAAAATCCCTAAAAAAGAGAGAATATCAAATTGAAAATGTTTACAAAACATGTGATTAAATGATATTGGTATTATTGAGATACCTGCAGATATTGTTTGATATGTGGTGTTAAATAAGCATCAGCACAAGTCGTAAATCCACGTGGAACGATTCTAGTCATCGGCATCACTTGGTGAGAAAGAGATATTTGAGAAAAGCCGAGTTCTTTAGCCAATTGGCCAACTCTGATTTCGTGCTCAGCGTATCTAAAAAATATATCAGTAAACTTTTATTTATTGTAGAAATAAACTAATAATAAATACAGCATCATCTAAAAAGCATCCTTTTTTAAACATATATGCCGGTAATTATGACAATGAGCTAAATCAAAAAATTATTTTAATTAATTTTATGACTTATTTTATAATATAAATAGTTTAAATATTTTTTTTTGTAATGAAACTTACGTATAACTGTGTGCCAAGACTACAGCTATACTTTTGATTCCTGATTGTTTCAATTCCAACAAGTCTTCTTTCAACTTCTCTTCGTTCAATTCTTGTGTGATGAACAAATCTTCTCCTGTCGAACCTTTTACTTTTCTCCAGGAATCTTTGACAAGTTGACATCTTCCTGGTAGTGCTGGTATTACCCTACATTTTACTTCCACTACTTTTTTATATAAAACTTCTGGTGTTACTATTTCCTGTGATGACAATCGTTATTTTTAATATTGTATAAAAGTACAGAAAAAGATAATTATTTTATAATAATACAAACCAAGTCAAAGATGTTTGGCCTTGCTTGATTGCCAATAAAAAGAATATCTTTGAAACCTTCGTTTAATACTAGCGCCATTTTAGCACCTTTGCGTTCGAGCAACGCATTTGTAGCCACTGTTGTACCCATTCGAATCCAAGCTATTTTGGAAGTATCGACTTCACCGTTCATTTTCACTCCAGTTTCCTACAATCTTATTACTCGTCATTATTTTTGCAACAACAAAGATAGTTTATTTTTAATTTAAATTAATTTCTACAAGAAAATATGACATGAAATAAGCAAAGATTACAAATTATTGGAAAATGGTTACTTTCAATATCTTAAATGGAGGATAATTTTCTTCGTAAATAATATAAATAAATATTATAAAAATATATAACATAAACACACAAAAAATATGAAATAAATATAAATATCTAAACATGCAAATCTTGAGCACCTGTTCGAGTATCCTACGAATTCCTTCGCGAGGCGCATCCTCGTAATTAGCAGGATCAACGGATAATAACTTCATAACTCTAATTTTCCCGCCAGGACATCTTGCGTAGACGTCGGTAAAAGTACCACCACGATCGATGGCAAATGCAAATTTCTCATTATCCTTATTCACCATTGTAACGTGGACTAATTAATAAGCAGGATTTAAATGCATTCGTTCAGCGATGTAGAAGAAAACCTAGTTCAAATAATTAATAGAGATAATGAATAAATCATTTATTTGACTGATATAATATCGATTTGATAAATTAACAATGTCGACTCTCTCCCATTCTCTTCGAGACTGCGCACGGTTTTCAAATTAAACATATTTTATATCTCACTTTGTTTATGAACATTTCTGAAGAATCATTGAAATAAAAACAAATCTATCCAATCGTCCAAATTTTATTCTCTTTATTTTTAAGCCATACTGTGCTAAACATTAATTTAAAATAATCTTTTATTGACGTTGATAATTAATAAAACACGTGATACTTACGTAAATTTATGAATTTTACCGATCAAATTTGTTTTCCAAAGAGTTAATACTAAACGACGCTGGTAACACTGATAAAAAGCGCCAACTCGTGTCAGTTTGTCGGAAAATTTTTCGTTAGTTCGTTATCTGATTGGAGACAGCCGCTTATGTAATATTAACGTCACAACGTGAAGCATTAAGGTTAGTATTCTACTGCGTGATGGGGAAAAAAAATCGTTTCAAATATAAATAGAATAATCATATTTGATTTAACTATACTTGTGTCATATCTCTGTCTCGACTTAATGTAATATCGATAGTATTTGATAAGAAGAACGGACAAAATATTTTCGAGTAATTTATATTTAATTTTAATTAATAAATATTGTCGATAAAAATAGTCACTAAAATTTATTTAAATAACTGAATATTTCTTAATAATAATTTCGTAAATCCAAAAAAAGAATGAAGATATCGTGAAAAGAAAATAACAGTAACTATATTCATACGGAGACTGCTCTCAAATTATGACAACATTTATTAAATCGGTAGTACGTGATTGAGGAGCGTTCAAGTTATTCTTATTTTTAATTAGTAAGAAAAAAGTTTGCATTAAAATATTACTCCTATAAAATAAAACGTTTTTTGACTTCCGCGAATCGAAAATGTGTTTTAATAAGTGAAGAAGTTTATTTCAACGAAACAGTTGTGATGTGATACTAAAAATATCAAACTCATATAGATATAATATGTTATCTTTATAATATCTACTACGTCACGCGATCATTGTTCCTTCTTTTGCGTGTAAAATTCGTAAGTGTTTTCATTGACATTGAGTATCGTTAGTACTTCTTCATAGTTAATGTGTCATATAATTGTGAAAAAATAATTGTTACGTCCTGCGACGTAAAATAAAATTTGTTTAAACAAACCTTGTTTCAATAATAAGTAAACGTCGACTGGTTAAAGTTAACAGAGAATATAGAATATTTTAAATAAATGTAACAGTTCCTGATTAACCGATTTTCTTTTTATACTTATTAATCTATTACCAACATTTCAAAATTTAATATACAAATTTATTAATTATTACAGAATACGGACTTAATAACTAATCCAAGACTGAATTTACAGGATAGAATTAAGATTAAGAATTGACGCTTTTTTATTCCCTGAGCCTTTTCTTCTAACTTTACCAATCTATACTTTCTACTGCATTTACTCCATGGTATAGCTAATCTTTTTCAGATATTAATAGAAATATTAATCCCTAACAAATCTATTTGGTTTAAGATCTTGCAACAAGTTGATTGTATTACGGAATAATACATTTCAATATTTTAACGAAGTGCAATTTTTAAGATAATTTTTTATCTTTCAAAATAATGATACATGTAATCTTTGCAAGATTCAACAATATTTATAAAAAACGGGCACAAGATGGCAAAATTTGTTAAATGAGTCATAAACAAGGCTCATGTTATATCTTATATTACACGTGTTCAGCCTTCAACAAGGAACGTGGGCAGTAAAAAAAAAAGAAAACGTACTCAGGACGTAACAATATCAAATATCTTAAACATACTAATTTATCAATTTAATAAAGAATATCTTTGATGGTTTACAAAATATATCAACACTTTTTAACAACATTTTTCTTCTTATTTTTGACACGTTCGCCTCATCACTGGTTGTTTTTTTTATATTAATAATAAATTTAACAATGATTTATTGTGCCATTAATTTCTTGAGCGTATTAAGCTCGACGAGTATCTAAATAATTTTTTGCAATCACACTTATCTTCAAATTTCTTAACAACGTTTCGATATAAAAATATGTTCACAATTTAACCCAAAAACAAAAGAAGAGAACTCCTATATCCGAACTGTTTCTTCAATAATGTTCTTGTATAAATCATCTGTCAGTTTCACGTACGTGCCCGTCCGATCAAGGAAATAAATTGGATCTACGAACTATATGAACAACATTTGATAAATAAAACTTTGTAAAGCTGATTATTAAAAAAATAATCGATTCAATGTCTACCTTTGTAATATCAAAACCTTCGGATTGAAGATCCTTCTTCTTCAACTTATAGGTACCTATTAAAAAGATATTGATAACACAAAAAAAAATCTTCAATAAGTTAATTAGATTTTATCATACAAATTACCAGTCATAGGTAGTTTCGAGAGGACACGAACGAAAAGTGGTCGAGCGTAGGTAGGAAGAACTTTTTTCACACCGTCGGCTAATTCTTTTAAATTTAAAGATCCTTCTGGATCAAAAATAGCAGCCATGCCAGCCTTACCTTCATTTCCAGGTACCTGTCAACAATTATATTGCGTTAGAAGACATTTGAATTAATTGTCGTAAAACCAATTTAAAAATGTATGTTATATTGTTTGTGTTATTGTTAAACAGTAGTTCTCGTTTGGTTTTTCATTTAACGCATAATAAATTTTCTTTTGAAATATTGAAAGAATTTTAAACTACCATCAAATATTGCAACGAAAATCATAAAAAAGAAAATTATATTACTATAAATTATTTAATTACATAAATTTAAGCAGAAAATAAAAATTAAAAATAAATGACTCACTTCGACGCCATAAACGACTGTATCCTTGAGACCTATGACGTTACTAACCACTGCTTCGACTTCAGAAGTTGCTACGTTTTCTCCACGCCACCTACAATAATAAACAATCATTTGAGAAAAAAGTTTATTCCATAAATGAAACAAACGTTGAGAGTATAAAATTTGAACGTCGAAAATACAATACATGCCTGAACGTGTCACCAGTTCTATCTTTGAAGTAGAAGTATCCCAATTCATCCATGACCAAAATGTCACCTGTTCGAAAAACGCGGTTTAGTCATGGCATAGATGATTTCTCAGTTGGTCGTACAAAATGACCGCATTTTTTTTTTTTAATTTTTTGTCTTATTATTTCAACCGACCGGTATTGAAGACACGATCACCCTTTTTGAAGACATCACGTATGATCTTCTGTTCTGATGCCTTCTTATCAGCGTAACCACTGAAATCGTTCACAGCTTTGCGCGGATTTATTTTTCCAACGAAGACACCAGGCTCTCCTAAATCATTGAAAGCAAAGAAAATAATTGTTTTAATCGACGATGAAATTAAACAAATTTATTTCAAAATATATTGTAAGTAACAATATCCAACTGTAATTTAATTATAATAATTTACATGACATCAAAAAACAACTTTTTCTAAAAAGGATATATTCCTCGTGATTTGATTTTTATATATTTTATTTTAAAAATGTAGAGGTAAACTAATATTCAAACATAATTATTTGAAAAATATTAAATCTTTGAACATAACATCAAGCATTTCTGAAAATATTAGTATTTTAAACATACCAGGCTTACAAGGTACACAAAACCCTTCAGGTCCTCTAATCGGTTCTCCAGTTTCTTCATCGACTCTCAACAAGGTAACTGGATAGAGATTACCAGCAAACCTTGGCACAAATCCAACTGCACCGACTCTATTGTCGATGTTCACTACGATATAAACGCGAATAATAATGAACATAATAAATCTAATTATACGTTGAATTGCTTCGTTAAGTTCGTCGAAAAAAAAAATAGAAAATAAATTACCAAGATTAGAATTTCCTTCCGTAGCACCATAAAATTCACCGATTTGTTTAACGCCAAATCTCTCAACGAAAGGCTTCCAAATTTGTGGCCTTAGACCATTCCCATACATGAGTCTTACTTTATGGGTTGTGTCATAGGAATTTGGAGGAACAGTTAAAAGATATCGGCAAATTTCTCCGATGTACTGAGCAATCTGAAAATAAAAAATATTTATTTGGTCAATAGTATATTATTCCATAAAAAATATAAGTATTGTTTAGTGTAAAATACTAAAAATATTTACATAACTTATTGATCAATCAATAAAGTTATAATAAAACTATTCAATTAATTTGTATATGTTTAAAATTAAAAACAAATTAAACATTTGTTATTATTAAATTTATATAAATATAAATAATAATAATAATAATAATAATAATAATAATAATAATAATAATAATAATATAATATTTTGATTTCTATTTTTTTACAATAAAAATTTACTTACGGTACATTCATAATGAACGCAGTCGGACCAAAATTTCGAGGCACTGAAACGTCTACGAAGAACAACAGTTATTCCTGTAAGCAATGGTTGTCCAGCTCCAATAATACCTCCAGCAGTATGATAGAGAGGTAAAGAATTGTAAATTCGATCATCTGAACGTAGAGCCAGCATGGAATAAACGCCATAAGCCATTAACATATACCTGAAAGAATCAAATTTTTCTATAATACATAATTTCATTTTTATGAAGAAATATTTAGTAAAATATTCAACATACCTGAGATTATTTATAACAGCTGCCTTTGGCATTCCAGTTGTACCAGACGTATAAATATATATCAACTTGTCTCGAGGAGTACCTAAAGCCATTTCTTTGAGAGGAGGTTCTGGATCTAAACTGAGGATTTCTTTGTTTAGGTCTATTGCTCCCTCTAATATAGATACATCTTCGTGTTCTGACCATTGAAACAATGTCAACTCTGGTAATTTGTCCTTTATATCACGTACCGCTAAAAAAATAAAGCCTTGATTATTTTTATTATCAGTGTCCCTTGTATCTGACTAATTTAAAATAATTTATTTTTCTTGAAAAGTACTTTAACATTATCCTAATTTTGAAATGTTTTTACATTCTGTCTCGAGTATTTAGAATAAAATAATTATCTTTTTAAATACGTTATTGACATTATATCGCTTTAGCAATATATTTAGTTTTGCTAAAGTTTATTGTTGATCTTTTAGATGTTTAATAAAATATATTTAAAGTTATATAAAAGTAAAAAGTTATACAGAAAGAAAAGTTTCTTACCGTCTTTGAGTTCAGAACCAAAGATGAGAGCCTTGCAGTTTGCTGTTTTAATGCTATGGATTAAAACTTCTTGTCGAAGATTGGTATTGATAAGAGCACCGACGAAACCGACCTTGCTAAGACCCAACCAAGTTCCAATGTATTCCGGACGACCTTCCATAACTAAAGCTACGCTATCCCCCCGTGAAAGTGATCGCGTGCGAAAGTAACGTCCTATTCTGTTGCTGAATTCGTCGAGCTATAATATGACGAGAATAAAATTTGGTTATTTTTTTTGCAGAAAATGATAATATTTATCTTCGTGATTTGACTTCGATATATTTTATTTTAAAATCATGAAATTATATATTGCTTGCAGAATATTTCAATTAAAAAAATTAATAAATCTTTACCTGCCGATAGGTCCATTCTTTATCCTCGAAAATATATGCTATTTTTTCAGGATGACGTTCAGTCAATCTTGAAAATACCCTTGCTACTGTAAAACCTCGAGTTTCCCACCACCATAAGAGTATGTTCACTCGTATAAATCTAATAGCACCTCTGGAAACAAACAAAAAATGTATATATAGATAGATAATATAAAATTAAATATTATAATAATCTCTTACAGATAAACTTCTCGAAAATATATGCTATTTTTCAGGATGACGTCAGTCAATCTTGAAAATACCCTTGCTACTGTAAAACCTCGAGTTTCCCACCACCATAAGAGTATGTTCACTCGTATAAAATCTAAATAGCACCGCTGGAAACAAACAAAAAAAGTTATATAGAGAGTAAGTAAATTAAATATGATAGATATATACTCTATACAGATAAACTTCTCTAAAAACATCAATCAAAT
Source organism: Polistes fuscatus (assembly GCF_010416935.1). Taxonomy (NCBI): domain Eukaryota; kingdom Metazoa; phylum Arthropoda; class Insecta; order Hymenoptera; family Vespidae; genus Polistes; species Polistes fuscatus. The sequence goes on from NW_025113096.1 coordinate 10,320,607, forward strand.
CCAACAAATATAATTCATCTTCATATAACAATCGATTTCCTTAATCGATATCGTAAATTTCTATTGTCTAGGGATATTTATACAATTTGTTATTCCAAAAGAAATCTGTTAGTCGTGCAAACTAGATCACGATCATAAATAATTCATCTATCAATTGCATTCATTCTTAGTCTCATAGAGACTCTATTTTGTTCTATAAAAAGTAGGGGGAGAAAACGAGCGAATCACGGTCACGAACACGAGTCCTGAAGACACTTCTTCATGCGTGCTAGCACATCTTATACTATCGATGTAAATTGATTAATTTCATAAAGAATGCGTGCGTGCATGGTTATCAAACCTACATGTAGAAAAGCTCTCTGAGAATAGTTTTTTTTTTACCGAGATGGTTGGATTTTGAAAGGAACAAATCCATTTAAAAAAATTTTACTTCATTAAAAAACTAATATATGAGTTTACCTTTATAATTATTTGAACTATTATTTTACAATACTTAAATATATTATTTTTAATTTCAATTTAAATGAAATGTATAGATACTAATGCATCTCAAAATGCATAATTATATACGTATAATTACGTATATACATTTTTTTTAATAGCTTATTTCTATTTATTTGTCAAAAGTTAATGTTTAATTAGCAATACAAAATTTATCTTTCACTAACAAGGAGAAGCCGATGTTTTTCTTTAAGTCATGCATATAAAGGATCGTTGTGAATTGTTCGCAACAATTAAGGCAATCATATGCATTCCACGCTTCTTTAATTAACGTTCCTTCCTGCTCGGCGAACTCGCTTATTTACTCTTTCCTCTTGTGACTTATAATAATTTTGAATGAAACGAAAAACGTAATAACAAGAATGATTATGATGATAAATATTATCTAATTATCATAATTTTTTCAAATTCGTTTAGAAGAATAAAATATCAATGACCGTTAAATTTTACTTAAATTAATTTTAATTTTTATTACAACACAAATGAAAAGTTGTTTGATGTGTTAGAAAAATATTTTGTTGTTTTTTTCTATTTTTTTTAAATAATTTATTATATAAAGAAATGGTTACGTTTATTTAAAATATTGCAGATTTTAAAGATGCCCCCTGAAGGATTACGCCTTTGTTAGCAAGCTCGTTACTATCAGTCGACACTAGTCACAGTTCCCCTACCAGATAAACCACGTATATTCACAATGATTAAATAGAACCGAATGAGATAACGAATGACATGGAGGAGAGTAAATTTCCACATTGAATTCTCGCTGCTTGAAAAACAGTTATCACGAATATCATCAATTTTATATGTACACAAATATATAAAATTTATGATAAATATTCTTAGAAATGTCGTATCGATCAGAATCTTTGTGGTTAGAAACAAGTTTTCCTGTCTGGAACAAGCTAAGTTCAACGAGAAGTAATAAAACCGTCAATGTCAACTGAATCTTTACGTGTCAATATGTGTGTGTATGTGTGTAGAATGTAAGAAATGTCCATTACGTTCATCTACGCTTGTTCGAACAAGATTTTAAAAGACAACCTGTAGTTTATTAATTTTTCTTACATGCAAACATTATTTTTACAATGTAAAAATATTCTTTTCATTAATCTATTATTATCGACTACTAACGATCAGTCCATCCACCGGAAGTAGTTAAATTTTCGATCCACCCTAACGTTTCCAGGACAATAAATGGGATCAAAGTCTAATCGCATCATACATGCGACCATGTGATATGACGATCCATCAACCTGTTGCGAATACTTCCGACGATTTTCTTTGCAATAACTTTGGATTAAAAATCGACGCTGTAATATTTTCTAAATGATTGAGAGGCGTTAAGATTTTCATTAATTAGATTTATGTAATTGTAGATGTATGTATATGCATGCATGTACTTACATTTTCTGACAACTCGAAATAAAAAGAAAAGTATCGTACGATAGAAGGTAGCCATTGACGATTGCTGAAGCATTTATCATGCTCGTTAGCAATAATCGTTAGTCACACAAGAAGACTCAACACTTAGTCAATCTGCTTCACTTACTGCTCATTTGTTAATATCAACGTGCGTCGATAGGGACTAGACTTTACTAACAGTAAAAGCATACTGGATATACCTAACAAGTTTACTACCTCGTAAACTACGAAAATCTAAAAAACCAAACAAATGAACTATGGATAAAAATATTGATAAAAAAGTGCATTTCAATATCTGTAGCATTCATCGATGAAAAATAATTCACAAATAATACAAAGGTATACCATGAGAATATAAATAAATTTACATTACTTATTTTAAGCATACAAATTGATAATGGTAAAAAAATGTAAGATTATTTATAATACTTATTTTGTATTGAATGCAAAAATATAAAAACAATGAAGAGAATAAAAATGAAATTAAAATAAAAATTATAGTAAGAGAGCGCAATATTATGTTAAATAGTTTTCGAATACGAATATAATTGATTAACTTTATTCGATTAAACGCATTAAGCGGAGATTTGAGTTAATACCAAAAATGTAATAACTTGACATTGCGGTTCGACCTATTGAGTATGATTGATTGACCTTAGACACATATATAATACAATCGGTGGATTTTATACGTGCATGTAGGATCAGCAACACCTCCAGCATAATAATTAAGCTCAATGACCCCGACTTTATCGAGGTCAAGTAAGTTGCAACGAACTCTGTCAGTTCGATCTACGTTAGTAAGTACTAATGACCCTTTCCTTATAGGTTATCATTAAATAAGACTTTCACATACTCTGAAGAAATAAAACTTGTAATATTCAATAGATAAAACAAATAAAAAAAAATTAAATGGAAACTAATAAGTGAAGTAAGATATAGAATATTTCCATATCGTAAGCTGTAATTAAGAAAAATTATGATAATTAGATGATCAAAGTCTGAAAAAAAGATTATATAAAAATGAAAAAAAAATTATACATAGGTAACGTAATAAGTTGCTAACTTAATTAAGTTACATAAATATTTTTATGAATTTCTTATAAATTTGTAAACATTTGTGAAACATCTTTTAAAAGAATCGAAAATATTAAGTTGAAATTTATAAATTATTTTTATAAAAACGGTACCAATAACAATTATAGTTGCACTAACAATTAAATATTAAACCTACAAATGAATCAATAAAATTTTGTCTCTATCTATGTATTTACATCGAAATCGTAAATATGATAGGTAAATATTATGATGACTCACAAACGAATCAAGCATAAAATCGTATTACATATTTTGCTAACATTAAACACGAACACTTTGACAGAGCAGCACAAAAGTAGAAATTATTACAGGCCATTAATCACGCGAGAAAAACTTTTTCTAGGCTATATATAGAAAGATATACATATAATGAAGCGAGTAATTGTCTTTGATCTTATTAGTCGACCAACAAAATAATCAATCTTAAATCGATACTATGACACAATATATACATAATAATTATAAAAAGAAAACATAAAAATCTTTAAATTACGCATGAATATTTAATAATCATAAATACGTATTTTTTTGCATATAATAATAAAGACATTTAAAAAAAAGAAATTTTATATAACGAACAAAAAAAAGGTAAACAAAAACTTTGATGTTCATCACAAACAATTACAAACATAAATTGTCTCTTGATATTCATTTCTTTTTCTACGTGTATTTTAATACTAATTAATAATCTATTTAATACTAATTATAATCTGTTTAATTACATATTCATGTAATCATAAATAAACACGTTGGAACATTCTAATTATAGAAGATGTTCCAGAGGTTGTCCTCTAGAAGAGTCACAAGCTCATATTAATTAATCTCGATTGAAATGATCGATATATTGTTCACACAATTGAAATGTATTTGAGTAAATTACTGGAAAGTTCGAAGTCCAAGATGATCGTAGATAATGTAAACAATGAGTAATTAACACGTGACGAATATGACACAAAAAACTTATTTTCTTTCAAGAAAAATTATCAATATGAAACGAAAGTGCGCTTCAAACGTATGAACAAAAAGTCATCTACATAATATTAATATAATGATAACGTGTGGTCAATATGTTTTTTACAATCGAATAAACTTGATATGCAAATACGTTCTATAAAAAAACAATTTAAAACGATTTTTACAAATAATAATAATAATAATAATAATAATAATAATAATAATAATAATAGAACAATGTGCATTGATAATAAAAAATAACTCGTCATTACAACAACGTTCTATACAAAACTATTTCGAAAAAAAAAAATATAGGAATAATAGGCGATTAAAATGAGACGGAAAGAGAAAGAATAAAAACAGAATGAACTACTCACAAAATATCTCTAGGTGCTGTTTTATAAAGCACATAAATGAAACGCCATCGTCCTCCTGTCAGAAGAAAACCTCCAATAGCTATGCTCGTCGCAGCGACGAGTATCTGTTCAAATGCCGACATGCTTTCGTGCTATCGAACGGCCGTTCTTCTTAAGTTCCGACCTCCAACTGTTCTCTCTTCTCTCTCTCTCGATAGATCCCAACGCTCTACGGCGCATGCAGCCTTTCGAAGAATCAAAATGCTTTTTTGTACTTCTCCTTTTCCTTTCCCTTTTCCTAATTTATGCATAAAATTATAACGAGTAATGAAAAAAAAAAAAGAAAAAACAAACTAAATAACTATAATGATAATAATTAATGAAAAAAAAAAAAGTAAGAAACTACACAATGTTCACGAAAACACACACTGTTCAGAAAAAAGTTAAAAGAATACAATATATTAAGTTAATACAAAGAATGATTAATTATTAAATCGTTCGATTGGATGACGATTAAAATTGTTTCTTTTTTTTTAACAGTTTTAATTTCTTTTTCTTTCTTTCTAAGCTCGACCGGCAGAAGTTAGAACGAACACACGCGAGTTAACCGCCAGCCGAGCGACGACTAACCCACAACGTGCGTTACATCTACGTATCTATATCTTCCTTCCTCTTTCTCGCACACTCGACTACACCAACTCATATACGATCTAAGTGCCCATCATAGCAGGATATTGCTGTAACCGACGTCGTAGAAAAGAATGCAATTTTTTAGCACTCTGATGATTAATTCTCATCATTCTCGTTCAAAGATCTCTTCTTCTTTGATGAGTCGAACAAACCGATGCAAGACATTGCTTTGTACACTTTTTTTGTCTCATTTGTTTTTGTTTTAACTATTTTTATTTATTTTGTTAATTCCGTTATAAAAACAAAATCGTCGTAAAAGACCAACTTTATGCCATATCAAAAATAATAAAAAAAATTACCATTTGTTTATTTCTTCTTATCAGTGATAACTGTATAGTATAGAATTACGCGATAATTTTATAACGAATAACGTTAAACCCTTAAACGATAGCACGGTCGTTATATTGGACTTTAAACATTTGGGAAATGTTAAATTATACGTAATTTGTATCAGAGTTTTTTTTTTACTCATAACGATAAAGATAAACAAAAACTGACACAAAATATGACGATTAGCGTATTGCAAAATTGAAATTTTTGTCTGGGTATAATAATAATTGTAATACGACTTTATTTTTAACACGACAAATATATTTAATATTATATAACAAATGTGTGTAAAAGAATATATTTATATTTATATGTAAATTTATACAAGCTTATAATTAAATCACTTCGCGATCAGATAATACTCCAGAGATGCTTTCCTACTGGTTACCATCAGTTCGCGCGAATTGTTTGGTGTAAATCTTATGGTTCATGCGGACCGGCTATTAATAATGAACAAACATAAAATAAATTTACTTTCATAATATGTTTAGTGCAAATTTATATACAAATTTTAAAAATTGGATAGTTCCATTTATCACTGTATTTTTTTTTCTTTTTGTAAAATTCTATAAATGCCTTGCACCATTTACAAACACTTATACAGAATTAGAGTTACTTATCGTAAAAATGTTTCAATTAATTGAAATAATTTAAAAATTTAATCTAATTACCATTGCTATTATATAAAGGTTAAAAGTATTTTTTTGTCAGTAATTATAGTTCTTTTGGTTAGTTTAGTTGCTATATGGTTATTATATTGCTAATAAATTGCGAACTTATTAGAAATTGCATAAAGTAAGTTTAATTATCTGATATATTAATATTATCGAGCTAGTTTGCCATTCTAACGAATCATAATATTTTGATATAGAAATATTAACATTCAAAATAGAAATTAAAATGTGGGAAAAAAATTTTACTATTAAAAAACCGGTTGACAAGTTTTAGGAAAGCATCGCTGTAATACTCCACGAAAGAAAGGTACAAAGACAAGGTCTGTGCTTGTGACATCGACTGGTTGCACGTTCTTGAAGGTATCAAGGTCACCAATACTTGACAATAATAGATACTGCAAAAAGAAATAATAAATAAACAAAAATAAACTATCGTATGTTATTATAAGTGTTTAGAAGTGAATGAGTAAATGTTGAATATATTTGAAAGGAATGAACATAAAAGTGTATAGTAAAAAAGCAATAGCATTTTATAGCATAAATATGATTATCGCAGAAGTTAATTTTTCCATTTAAAATAATGTAAACAATATTTTATCTTTCGTGTTAATACTAAAGTACATTGCCGAGTCGATACGAGCCTGTAAATAAAAGACTGTAGATAATACGTATGATTAAAAAGAAGAGATAAGTTAAACTCGCATGTACCTTCAATTTGAGGAATCAAATACCATTCTATAGGACGTTTGCTATCTGAGAACCAGGAAAAGCGCCAAGATGTCCATAACTGAAAATGATACGCGGGAGAAGGATCCAGTAAGTGATACTTAATGAGAATGAAAAAAAAAAAGTTAAAGGGCAAAACTAACTTCTTTCTTTCTTACAAAGGGAGGCCAGAGCGCGAGAGAATCAGATTTTTTTCAAACTTTGCACACTTGTAGTAATCTATGAGAATATACATTGTACTTTTTGAAAAATTGAGATCTCCAACCGTTTGCGAAAAAACGGGGGAAAAAATTTCACAAAAATTCTTATATTCTCATGGACCATTACAAGTGTGACAAATTTGAAAAAAAATCAGAGTCTCTTGCACCCCAGCTTTCCCTTGTAAGAGGTTCAGTTCATGAGAGTCATTCATACCAAATAAAAATAAACAGTATTATAGCAAAGCTAATTTGCAACAATATGCAGACTCGCGAATTTATAAAAAACAAGAATAAGGATCATGCGATTCATATGTTTGTGTTTAATATAGCCATGACACATTGATCATACCAAAGATAAAGAAAATAATCGTCAAGATAACGCTGACGATAAAAATCCGTGATTTTAAATTCTGCAGCCACATCTTTCGTTGAGCTTTATTTGCTGCTTCTCTGAATTGGTTACTAGTCATGGACAATCGATCACTTGCATCTTGTAAATCCTCTAACTTTTCTCCGCGTTCCATGACTTTCATTACATTGTCCCGCATCACATTTGTCACATCTTCAATTTGGATTTTGACACTAAACAATATTAAATACATTCGTGTTAATTAATGAACTTTGGTATTATATTTTCTGTGATAAATTACTTTGGCATATCCATGACTTGTTTTTTCTCACTGTGTATTCTTGAAAGATTAATATTTCAATAATTCTGAGCAATCTCTACAATTTAAATTTCTACTTAAATTGTACGAAGAAGCAATCTAATAATATTTAAATAACAATAAAAAGACAACATATATATTTACCTATCCATTTTCCCATCGACTTTGCCAATTCCATTTGAAGTACTTGGACGGCTGAAATCAAACATCAAACATGATGGGAGGATAAAAGTATATGTTACGGGTTCATCATTTTCATGATCATAATAAACCTCCGGTAACGGAAATCGATATACCAATCAGTTCTTTATCGCTCTATTATAAATAATATAAATATGATTAAAAAATATAGAATAATAGAAAAAGAGAATGATCCAAGATTGCTAAAATAATTTCATAATAAGAAATATTATATGAGCTATTCACAGTCCAAAATAGTTAACTCAGTATTCAGAATTTTTTCAAATTCCATTATCAATGCGCTCAATCAATACATAACTTTTCAAATAATTAAATTAATAATGTTAAATATTAAGCAAATACTAGATTTTAAAATACATAGCTTTAATGTTTGAGTTTAATGCTATTGAATGATAACAATTTTTATAAAAGTTAAATAATAAACGATAACACGATCTTTTTACCTTCACCAATCTTCTTTCTACTTTTTGTTGAATTATAAGTAAATTGATTTGGCAAATGAGTGGGGCTCATATTATCATAGAATCTCCAACGACTTACTTAAATATCATATCCTCATCGGGCTCACTGTCATGTTCCAGGAGTGTCTGCTACAAATTAATGTTTTATACAAGTTTACTTCACAAATGTCATTACAATCCATGGTGCATTATTTCAAATAGCATACGTCAAAATGCATACTAACTTTTTCATCCTTATCTGCAGATTCAATGTCCTTTCTGGACAAATCACTTTTTCCCATGGTAGCCATGTATCTTAAATAGTGTATTAAAACTTTTCAAAAATAAAGATAATTATGATATACTTCCAAAAGTAGGCGAAATTTTCACGTTATACTTTTTACCGAACATATATGCAGCCATATTGTCAAACTCTAATTACAGTTATCGACTCAGTCTTCAAATTCGTTTGATTAATCGACCGAAAGATGGTGCTACCTGCGACCTTTAGGCGAAACAATTGATCGAAAACTAATGGAACGTATCGATAGTTTAAAAACTCGTACTTTATTGAAAAATTAATATATATATATATATATTATTCTTTTAAAATTAATTTTCAATACATTTTTAAGTTTTTACGAATAAATTTGTATTCGAGTTTTAAGTTTGTTTGATAAATCGACCGGCAAATGGTGCTACTGACGACCTTCGGCGCACGCAATCGATCGAAAATTAGCGCGAGAAATATCCGTCGTTCAAAAATTTCTATTATATCGAAATAGTTATATATTATATTTATATATACATTATAATAATATATATTATATATTATTTTTGTTTTTTTTTTAATTAATTTTAAACATACTTTTATATACATATCTACATTTTCACGAAGACTTATACACAATAAAAATAACTATGTCGGTTAGGAAGGACGATTTCCAGAACATAAAAGTCAATGAAAAGTATTCTTCGCTAAATCAAAAAACTTCTAACCGTTAGGATGAAACTGCCAACGTTTTCCACAAAGAACCGACAACGGTCTGATCCGACAGTTGACGTTTGAAATTGCATGTTCCTTTATTCCAGATAGCTATTGTGGTATACTGTGCGTAACTAGGAAAAAAAAATGCTTGTGAAAGGAAAAACTGTTTCAAAAAGACATAATATCACAGGAATGCGTCTTACAATTAAATTGAGATTCGAAAAGGAAAAAAGATATTACGAAAAAATATAAACTATAAAAGAAACCAAAACAAAAAAATATAAATGAAAATAAAGATTAATTACAGAAATATACTACAAAATAAAACAGAGGATTACGAAATAAGAAATGTTATCAAACAATCTCAAAAACAAAAATAAAGAAAATAAATAATAAAAAAGTGGAAAAAAGTGGAAAAACAATAAAAAACCAAAAGGATGAACCTATGTTTAGTGGGTTACGGGAGAAAAGATATATCAAGTCTCGAAATTTATTACTACGTTTCGCGCATGAGAAAAGTCTTTTTAATCACAATAACTTTTATAAGTCCCTTATAAATCCGTTCGCTCTTGTAGTATCCTTATAGTTTCCCCTTCTAAAGTTAACATACGCCAATATCGAACCCTATCGAAAAGCCTATTTTTCAAATTAAAAAAAAATAATGATCAAGAATATATCTTTGAAATAGAGGACGATCAAAGATTGCCCAAAGTCAATACTCTTCGATAGAGATATTTTTAGATAACGTTTTCATAGATAATAGTAATGATAACATGAAATGATTTCATACGAACTAAACTTATCTATTTTCATTTGACGATAGTCAACCGTAGTTACATGAAAAAAATTGATGACCAGGCATTTTTTTTCTATTTCCGAAGTCGTTCATACTACTTTTTTGCACACGAATGAAATGGTCGTAAATTGTTCCTTTTTTTTTATCTTACAACGATAACTCATTGTCAGCTCTAATAAATCACAACTATCGCATAACGACTGTCGAGAGACACGTAAATTTTATTTTATTGTTTTTTAACCATCTACAGATATATGAAAGTATTTAAATAGTTACTTGCAAACATTCTATGTAAATAAAAAATAACTATTGCCATATTGCTTTTCATTTGCTGTCATAAACATTTTATGTTAGATTATTTTTACAGATAGTCGATACAACACGAACGATAAAAATTTGATTGTCGTGTTTTAAGAAATATCGAGAACTGTTGATGTTTTAGCGAGAAAAAGAAATACATATTTTTCTATAATCGTTCTCTTCTTTTTGTTCTTTTTTTATGTAGATTCCAAACTAACATGGAAAAAGCATCTAAATGCCAAAATTGAACAAATTCGTCAATAAAGGAGACAAATGACATGGCTAACTGATAAAAAATCTAAACTTAGCATAGAGAACAAAATAATAATCTACAAAATAATAACAAAACCAATTTGGACCTATGGAATACCGCTATGGGGTATAGCAGTGAAAAGTCACATCGCCATACTCGGAGTTTTACAATCTATAACCCTACGCACAACCGTGAATGTTCTATGGTACGTCCGTAATGAAGAAATAAGGAAGGACTTATCTATTCCCATGATAGAAGAAGAAATAACCAAGACAACCTGCAAATACAAAAGAAGAAGAATTAATACGTACATAAACCCGCTAGCCAACGATAACTACAACCAATATATCCCTAGAAGGCTCGAAAGAATCCACCCAGGAGACCTAGTAAAAAATTAAATCTAAATGAAATAAATGATAATAGCGACGCTATCTCATTGGAGAAATCGTCCACGTGCTATCTTTTTTCACTTAAATAACAATTTACCAAATTTCTACGGACAAATTGTCAAGAAGTATGGTGTTAATAAAAAAAAAAACATCCTTTTTTTTTTTACTCAAAGAGACAAGGAAAGAATAATTGTTTTATAAATTTACGACAATGATTAAAGCAATTCGTGTTAATACTTTATTATTTTTTATTAATTAATATAAACAAGAGGATAGAGATAGAAAAATACATCATTCTAACAACTTTCAAAATACATGTGATTCTTCGACTTATTTTGTATAGTCTAGCAAATCGTAATTGTGCGAACGAGACACTTTTTTTGTATTTTTGTTTTTAGCTTTTTTTTTTAACTTACGTAATAGAATTAATTTACGTAATACAAAAGTAGCAAAAAAGAAATACACAACAGAATAAACAAAAAAGAAAATAAGAGAAAACCATTTCGGGAAAACTTACTATACTTAGCTCGTGCTTACAGAAAAATTGATAATTGATTAAGAGACAAAACATCGAAATTGTTTTGTTCGAGCACACATTAAATACATTATGTTTTACGTATACAAACGCGAATAATAGAAGACAATTATGCTTGTCTAATCATTATGTCTATTGTTTCATGATTGCACGATGTTATGACGGCGCTTGAATTAGAATCAAGTACCAACATTACACACACACACACACACAAAATTACGTAACATATCCATACATACATCGCGAGTATTCTATTTTCCTCTTTTTCTCTTTTTTTTCCTTTGTGATTGCTAAGCTATGATGATTTCATTGAAATACCTGTTACTATAATATTCTAATGATAATATTTTCTCCTATTACCACTATTGAGAAAATTTCAGTTCACGTTAACTGCATACTAAATATTCTTTTTAAACTTCGGAACGTGAATTAAAGATACTCGTTTAAATGATACCTTTCATCAAATAATAATAATCGACGAAACCAAACTATTGGACTATGCTCACCTACATTTTCTTGGAGTATGATCAAAATAAAAGTTAAATCAAATCGAAAAGTATATCTTCTCGACGTATTTATTTATATGCATACTTTGTATTTTCTTACTTTTTTCTATTAGTTATTTTATTTTTTTTTTTTTTTAGAAATATTTGAATCTTACTTACTTGTGCACACTTAATCATTACTTATGATGATATCGATATCATTTTTTAATTTATAAGAAGAGAGAAAAAATATATCTTATGACATGAAAACGAAAATTTAGTGAAAGATTTCACCAAATCTTGTACTCTTTTTGTATTTTTTTTGTATACACAGACATAATTAAACTTATTAATTATTTGTTATTATTAATGTCAAGAGTTCAACGATAAGGGTGCAAATTTTATACTATGTTTATAAAGTTTTAATTATAATTTCAAATCTAAGCGAGAATACAATTTTCATAATCTTAAGTTTATATTAATTTGTTCACACTTATCTATTGAATGTTTCATTAAATGTACGAACATATATATTATATTCTATTAATTACCATTACTATTATTATTATTATAATTATTATTATTATTATATTCAATTACGAAAAGCAAAGACGACCAGCGCCACAATTTGACGGACGAATCCAGCGTCCAATCGATTGATAAATCATGCAAGTTTCTCAAGTCGTGGCAGTTTGATAAAATTTTACCGCATTTATAACTACGTACATTTTATAATAATTATTGCTAAATGATCCTCCTTTGGGAAAATTCTTTAATCCATTTGCATCATAGTTTAAGATATGTAACTAACTTTATAAATCAGAGATACTCTAATGACAAACGATCTGTATCAAAGCGCATTTTATTTTAAGTTATTAAATTAAAATAATTTGAAAATTTTATTTAATTTAGAATTACTTAGCAAACGTTACCAACGGCCAAAAATATCTGAACAAACAATTAAAAGATGAAATTTATTGGCAATGAACTAACAATTCCAATTTTTTTCACATTATTTCACATTCGGTATTAAGTGAGTTTTCGTTCTTGAATTATTCTACTTTCGAATGCAAATAGATTAATAAATATTATCTTACGCAGAAGACAAGATTATCTTATTGAAATATCTTGGCGAAAGAGAATTTTTAAGAAGGAACATACATATATATATATTTTGAACGAAAATTAGAAAGATCTAAACGAATTTGAAAATATTGATTGTCCTTTGATAAAACGTTTTGATTTAACGAACAATAAAACAATTAATTAATTTTACATATATGTAGCTAAATATATTGTACATTGAACCTTTAAATTTATTTATTATGAGAAGATATGTGGACCAGGACATATTTATATTCATTAAACATTTCGATAATAAAATCTATCGACAAGAATGATATGTTATAAGATATAAATATATTTTTAAAAATATCTATATATTTTTATAATATAGTATATATAAACGTAAAAGATATTCTTAAATATCTAAAAAGACGTAGAAAGAATATATTAATACTGTTACTTTTTAAATGTTATTTCTATTATCGAACAAATTCTCGTTAGAATATTTACACGAACTTGTGTTCGATAAAACGCAAATATAAAGGTAAATGCTGTGAGAGAGAGATAGATAGAGAGAGAGAGAGAAATAGTGACAAAAAAGACACGTGTCGCTAATTAGCATCTAATAAATAATCAAATCGCTGCATTGCAGACAAACAGCAAGCCAGATTATCCGGCTCAGCCATTCGTGTTACATTCAAATGAAGGATTTCTAGGACCATTCATCTTAATTCTAATTTTGGATTTAGGTACCGATTCAACGTAGAAGAACACATACATCCTCACACACACATACATTATTATGTTCGCAATTTAAAATGATGAGTGCAGCTTGGATATCCAAACGTCGAGAAACTTAAAGTTGTGTTAGATAGATATATATGTTACTATTAAAATTTATAACTCACATTTTCAGTTAATTTATGAAAAGCCTAGATCTTAGATGAAATAACTAGGCGTTTTAAGAAAAAAATATAAAAATTTTATTATACACTTAATCTAGTTTTTTTAAGAAATAACTAGATACAATATGAATTACCGAGAGGCGAGTAGTAAAAGTATGAAATAAAAATCTGATCCGTCTTTTAAATATGCTCGTCTTTCTACAACAATGCTCGTAATTATTCGTTTTCATCTTTTCCTGTACTTTGAAAACTAATTTTCTGTTAGTCGTACTGTTTTATTGAATCTAATTTACGAATCAAATTTTAATTTTATACTTTAACTACTCACCTTTTCCGTAAATTCTTATATTAACTTGGTAAAGTATGTAATTCTGCCTTCTTTCATACTTTAACACAGGTTAGTATAGTTATTTTATTATATTATTTTACTGATTATTTTATGAATTAAAGGATTTCACATTTTAACAGTAATAAATTAATACGTATATATTATACTAGCATTCAGTCGTCGAGTTTGATAATTTTTGGAATTATATCACATTATTTCATTAAAACCAATTTCTTTTTATTTCAATTTTAATTCTAATAAAGAGCAATTATCGTAGTATATAATTTATTACATATTAAAAAGAATAAGCGCAATAGAGAGAGAAAAAGAAAAGTAGAAAAATGATTCTAATCAAATATTAAAATTTCAAATAATCTATACGAATGAAAATATATTATCAACATTCCTCTCGATAATTACGATTGATGAAAAAATAGTGTATAAAAAAAAGGGAAGTTACTTAATTGAAATTTATAGTTATAAAAATACAACTTGACATATATTATATTGAATATTTTCATTATTCTTTGTAATATTATTCGACGATAGCTCGGCTAATTAAACCATACTGAGGCATACGTAGATAGCGTATCTCATGCAGGCGTATATATATTGTTCGATATGAAAATCATTAACGATAATGAGAATCAAATATCTCGTCCTACAAGTTATCTCATTTTATCATAAAAAATATAGAAGTAGGTAAGTGAATACTTATAATAATCGTTATCGAATAGTATAAAATTAACTTATAAATGTCTCTAAAAGTCGAAATAAGAAATAAATAAAAACTTCAGCTATTGTAACAAAACGAGAGACAAATTTTCTTCTTTATAACCTTCATTCGTTGATGATTTATCTTCTTATAGAACGTGAAGATTTTCACAGCTTTTACTTTTGCTATCGTTCAAACACATTTTGTTCAGTATCTCCCTTGCGAGATTGAGACTGTAAGCAGTTTTACTGCCATGTAATTTCGACATTTTACCCTTGGTACATTGACGCCTTAGCTTCTTATCACGACTCTCACGTAGACGAATTTGTTTTAATACACCAACCAGAAGCTCGTCGACGTTGTGTTTTATTCCACTCGACGTTTCGATGAATTTGCATTCGCGAGACATCGCCAGTTGTTTTCCCTCTTTAACAAAAAACAATTTTACCAATTTATAATATAATTTGTATTATTTTTCTTTTACATGTTCTTTTTTCTATTTATTTTCTTTTTTCTCTTTTAAATCCTTTACATCCTTTTTCCCACGTGTAAAATAATCGAACATTCGCAATGTCATTCTATGAAGGATCTTTATCCTCAAGAATCTTTTAATTATCTCGACCCACAAGTGAAAGTGGCGATATTATCTCGGAGAATTCGAATTCCATGGGATCGAACTACTCTCATCTTCTACGACATTACAAAGATGTTCTCTTTATTACATGGTTTCCCGACAAACTACCTCCTAATTAATTCACTAATATTTAATAACTTAATTAATTTCATAATCTCGTCCTTGCAAACTTTTCTTATGATTTATTCGCAAGGATAGCAGAAAAAGGAAAAAGAAAAAGAAGAGTGTACTGTGTATGTGTATTTGCGTGTGCGTGTTTTTATATGTGAATTCGCAAGCCCTTGCAAAATATCTTTTACCTCTTAGGGTACCTCAAATCATGGTAATGTCAATGATTTTAATTTAATTAATAGCCCTCTACAATATTTATTTCTATGCTGATTAGCTTACATTCTTGAAATTAAAAAGTCGAATTTCAAGAAATTCAATTTACCATGCAACCGTCAAGACTAATGCATTCACGTCAATTTTATGCTTATCATCACTACTATTTCTTCCGTCAAATTAGTATTAAATCAGTTAATTAAACTTTCACAAAAGATTCAATGAATTCAATTTCCTTCGAAAACCGAGCTAGAGTAATCCCATCTTAAGATAATTCGTCCTTCCATTCTTTCTTCTGTTAATGAGGCACGTTTTTCATTTAATCTTCACGAAAGGACTTCTTAAATTTCCGACGAGAAAACGCCATCTTGATAATGTTTTACGAACTTCTGTTGATGGATAAAAAACGAAGATGTCATCGGAAAAACAATTAAACTAATCCAACTCTACTTAGCACAATATTATGGAAATTACGATGATCAAAAATATTTTCAACTAAAGTTAATTCACACATTTTATTTCAGTCTCATTGGACTTATTGTTAGTCCCACACACTGTCGTATATAATTAACAGTACATATTAAAATATAAATAATTATGATATAAAATAAATTATAAAATTAATTTTTTTATTTAATCCAATATCATTATTACCAACACCAATTTATACATTTATTTTATGCATTTATATTATGTAAGCGTATTCTATGCTCAAAAATAAGGAAAATATGTTATATACACATAGATCATTTAAAAGTTTATTTAAAATTGTAACGTTAATAGTAAAATTTTTTAAATGTGTTGTTCAAAATGTTTCTCGTCTGCTCGAATATAAGTTTGACACTGTTGTAATATATTGTTTTTGACATGAAGGATTTCATCTCGAATTTCTATTCATATCTACAAATGCATTCTTAATTCATTCTACCATAACATCAAGTGTAGCTATCTAAGTTACTTAAACTTTTTCTTTTAGTTTCCCCTCACAAATAAAAATCTAACGGAGCGAGGTCAGGTGAGCTATGCGGCCAAACTATTGTTCAGGGAATAATACGTTGAATCATATCAAGATAGTAAACAATTCACGTGAAACTGCTAAACATCATCTTTTAGAGCAAAACATTTAGACGCTTTTACAATTAATGTTATAACTTTTGAATAAAATTTTAAATGACCTATATTTATATAACATTTCTTTTTCGTATTTTTGAATCACCTCAAACATCTCGTATAAAAAATTTGTTTTTTTCTAAATAATTATTTGTAGTATATACTTTGGCCTATTCATTCAATGATACTGATAAATAAAAAAATAAATTAGGAAAATAGAAAAATAGCAAAGACAAAAAGCAAAAAGAGAGAGAGAGAGAGAGAGAGAGATGGAAAATTTCAATCCTCACCGTTGAACGCAATCGTACGACTTCGTGCCAAATCAGATTTGTTTCCTACGACGATAACCGATCGTTCCTGCGTGTAATGCTCGGTCCACAAGTAACTAAGTATCTCCTCGGCCATTTGAAAACTTGTGCGGGATACTATTGAGTAGACCACGATGCAGGCGTGTGGCTCGTACGTCGACAAAGAATTCTCTACCTGTCTCAAACGAATACCACCTCATTTTACTTTTTTTTCTTATCACGTTTAGAATGTGTTTTTTTTTCTCTTTGTTTATTTGCCTAACGACTTTCAACTTTAAATTATAACATTTTTAAAGAACCATCCTATTGAACAATCTTTTGAATATTCTACAATATTCTTTACACTTTTCTCATTAATGCTACCAAATTATGAATATCTTTCATTATTGCACGTCGAAACGACAAAAGAAAATAAAAATGATGACATAAATGATTACGATAAAAAAATCTCTCGTGATAGAATTTTTCTTTCGTCATTCGAACCTTTCTAATTTCACTCTAGCAAAATAATTAATTATTAATTATAATTATAATTATTATATTAAATTATTATTTGTTTATATAATATAATTTGTATATAATATATATGTATATATTTCTTTTATTAATGTGACTCATATTACAAATGCATATTGAGAGCATCCAGTGAAACAATATTTCAATAAATGTGATCATCGATGTTGTTCAGAAATAATCTAACGACCAATTTCTTATCATTAAAAAAGAGAAACTTTAATGTTTGTTTTTTAATTGCTATTATAAAGTATCGAATGGAAATATCAAACCTTCTGGAACATCCTATATAAATAAAAAGAAAGTTAATTGATCACGTTATAAACAACTATTATTTGAATCAAATTCATTTTGTTTACTATATGTAACAAATTGAAAGAAATAACAAATGTAGCTAGTATCTTAAAAGCAACGTTTACTCACGCTCATCTCTATATGGGGATGGTCGATGAAGATTAATTCTGATTCTTCTTCATCAAGCAAAATAGAGACTGTTTTCTCACCAAATTCGTCATCTGCAAGAGAAAAAAAATACACGAATGGAATTGCTATTCGTAAACTGAAAATTATTATGCCCGAGAGTTCAGAAATATGAAATATTTTTTCTCTCTTTGATTATGCTTTGCGTAGGTATCTGTATATTCTACATATTATATGTCTCTGCATATACTCATAATGGCACGTTTTTGCAGCCTCATTTTGTAATAATTTTTGTTTACAATTTTTTAAGGATTCTATTAAAATATTTCTTTTGCCATATTATAAATTGTTATATGAATATTTTTTTCTTATTTTAACGTACCAAAACCACCTCTGAAATTATTTTCATATATTTTAAAACACCCTATATATATTTCTACGTAGATATTTATAATGGTGCATCGTATAATCTTCCTTATTTCAACATATTTATTTCATGACTTCTTATATTTTTTCATACCAGTTGAGAATAAAATCTAAAAAAATTCAATGATTATAAAATGTTCTCTCTCAATTCAAAAATAAATATTCAATTCAAAATATAATTCAATTCTTATATATAAAATAATGTCTATAATAACTCAACTGAGAAATTCTTATAAAGAAAATCTTATAAATAATTTGTATAAAATAATTTTTATTGTCTCAAAGAAAATATAAAATGTATTTGCAAAAAAAAATATATTATTTTCTGTACGTATTAAGCATTATTATTTTTCTTTGTTTACGATTTATCTGATTATGAGAGAATACGTAAATCCAACGGAGTCGACTCAAAGTAAAGGAAGAATCGATCACCGGACACGAAGCTCTACGTAGCTTTGTGTGTACGTTTCTAATCATGATTATATAACGCTTCAAAAAGTTCATCCGTATAGCTGATTACACAAAAGGATTAGTGCATAAACTTAAATGCTAAAGTCCTGGAAAATAGATTCGCTTGTCACATTGATCGATGTATCCCAATGGCCGTTCGCACTTTAATGAAGAAAAAGAACGTTGTAAATCGTTACTTCTCTTGACATTTTACAAGGAAAATAAATGAAAAAATACATGTGTTTGATCAACGATCTTAATAAATGAAAATTTAAAAGATAACATTTAATTATACAATTAGAAATAACAATTGTTTTATTGCTTATATTGCATTATAAATATATCTTACATCATTGAATATATTGATTATTTAATATTTGAATTATATCGGTAATTTAATATTCTGATATTGATTACAATATATTACCGAAATAAAATTAATTTACATTAATATTGTAAGTAATTTACATTATATTGCCGATTACAAATATTCGCATAAATATAATCAAAAAGATATTCTTTCCCGCGTTATTTTCTTAAAATAAATCAACAATGAGTAATAAATTTTAATTAGACGTTCATATTAAATTTAGCATCAAATATATACTACCTACATATATATAAATGATTAACAAAAAATTTGACTTTAATTATAATAAATAATAATAAAAGAAAATTCTTTTTTCTGAATTTTTTTTTGCGACTAAATTTGTGAAAAAATGATTCCGAGAAAAGAAAGATATTTCGTTCTATATTTTAATCTGTCACGTATTAAGACAAAATGTGAATAATGAACATCTTAATGTTGCGAACGACCAGTTACAAATACACAGACGTGAATAACGTTGGTCGTTTATGAAAACGATACATGAAATCTCCATTATGACACGCTGAGAGTAAAATATATGTCGAGTTATATTAATCACTTCCTGAGAGAGAAAGTCCTTGTAAACAGAAAAAATATCAAAAACGTTTACTCTCTTTGACATTAAATGGACACATGATTATTACGTATATCAATTATATATTCATAATGATCATTCGCGATAACGTAAGAAGTAATTACGAATTAATTGAATCCTGTTTTACATCGAATTTCACATAGATATTTATCTATCAATCGTCTCATTTCATAATCGTGTTAATCAAGCGAGATTTTACTAATCCAAATGCGTATAGAGTGATCGAAATAATGCGTTTGCTAACAATGATGTAACATGACCGTGTTGTATATAGACTTCAAATTAATTTCGAACGATTTAAAGGACGTTACATAAATTTATATGGTACAGCGTTATATTGTATATTTTAGTTAACTCGTAAAAACCATTAATTTTACTCAAAATAATTAAACGTTTTTTGGGGAAGTATATAAAAATAATTTGATTATACATCAAAACTTGTAATTGTAAAAAATAAGAAGATTGTATATGAATTCATAAGAAGTTAGTAAGTAAGTCGATAAAAAAGCACAACTCTAATACATATTATATATATATATTATATCAAACAAAGAACTATAGTAACAAGGAGAGTGAAAAGACAAAATACAGATAGATTTTTCCTTTCAGTGCTTTACATTGATGTTACAAACTTTATTTAAAATCTACTAAAACTTTTAATGGATTCAATAAAAAAAGAAAAAAAGAAAAGAAAAGAAAAAATTTGATTAATTATATTGAAAAGAAAGATCGATCGTTAGGGAGTCTCGTTTAAGAGTATCCTTGGTAAAGAATTATACAAAATCTGTAATACCTTTACACTTACTTATAACGAAAGGAAATAGTAAAAAGGAAAGAAACAAATAAAAAATAAAAGAAAATCTACAGAAAGAACTGTCATAAACTTAACGAAAATTTGCTAGGACACAATTATTGTGTTTAACGAGGAACATTCCGAGTCTCGAGTAGACTACTCCTGCGATGAGTTATACTTGTTATACTTGTTACTAGGTTAACAAGTTATACTTGTTACTGGTACTGGTAATTTTCACCGCAAAAGAATAAATGAAATAGTAAACGAGCTTACGTCATAATTTGTCCGGAAACTAGCACGTCTCTACCGTGAAATGCTCAGAAAATCGTGAAGGCGTACCGTTACATTTATGAGACTTTAAGACACTCTTAATCCTTTTCTGTTAATTCGAGTGTATTTTTATAATTAATATTTTTAACAAAGTACGACTTGAATTTTTCGACTGTAAATATTTTCCAACAATGACCATTCGTTTGAAATGTCACGGGAAAAAAATTATTGTTTCTATTTTATACCAGTATTATTATATTATCTATAAAAAGTAACATAAATATAATTACGTCATGACAAATTAATTATTTATTTATATAACATTATTTTGATTAGTCGACAAAATATAAATATTTTTCAACTCAATGTTATATATATATATATATAATAGATTCAAAAAAAGAAACGATTTTCTCACTCTCTCTCTCTCTCTCCTTCTTTTTCTTTTTCTCCAAGGAACATCTCTAAAACTTTTGTAAAAGATAACAAAATTTATTCGAAGAACCTGTAGTTTTGTCACGTTTGTCACGATAAATTTCTCTTCATGGATATATACAACACACATCCTCCTTTGAACGATAAAATGTTTCTTCTTTTTCCCTTTTTTTTTTTCTTCTTTTTTATGTGAAAGAACGAAATCCATCACATGGATTCTTCTTACCGCGAGCGAAATTGTCGTATAAAATTCATTCAAAAAAGTATTACATAAAATACATACATACGTATAAATATATAAATATATACGTATATATATTATATCGAAAGAGTATTTTGAATGTAGGATAAGAAATAGAAAAGACGACGTAGGTTGGTCCGTTGTATTATTTTCTCTATATTTTTCATTTTATTATCATGAAAGAACCGTATCGACGTATACGAAAACACTCATATACATAAATGTGTTAGTAAATATTCTTTATAATTCTACTAATTTTTGTCTCTCTTTTTCTCTGTTGTTTTTTTCTTTCTCTGTATTTTCTCTTTCTATTTCTCTCTCATTCTTTATCTTTATTCTTTTTCTCAAATATCACAGCAATCCAATATCACGTAACACGGTAGGTTCCATTAACGGATTGCTTGCTACGTGGAACTAAGAAAATGAAGTATTGAGATGAACTTCTATATAATCGATCGATTATTGTATCGTATTGATTGAAAATTTATCCAGATGTTCTGTTAAAAAAAAAAAAAAAAAGATTTAAATGAAAACATAATATGCATCCAGGTATATACTTTTTTATAATTTTTTTATAAATTCTCTACTTTCTCGCATTTGAAAGATTTCAGAAACAAGACCCAACGAATATAAATTCTATAAAATAGTTTTGTATATCTGATAACTCGATGAGAAAATCGACTACCACGTAAAAAAATAAGTTTTATTTAAAAGTTTGAATTAATTTCAACAACAAAACCGTATTTTTAATCTTAAAACAAATTCTATTATATATATGTATATAAAATTATTCTATTTATATTACTTATTTTTATAATTACATTAAATATAATAAAAAAAGAATGTATATAATTATTATCTATAGAAACAGTTATGATTTCTCAGAGGAATATTATTCACGAATGAGTTACACGGATGAATAGTACAATTTTTCTATTCCGTTGCTATTCTTCGAAAAAAAAAGAAAGAATATAAAACTTTTACTTGAAAGTCATTTCCTTCATCCTTCCCTTTCAAAAAAAAGAAAAAAAAATAGTAAAAGATAAAAAAGAGCAAGGAAAGAAAAAGAACAAATTTATTTATTTTTTTCTTTTTTTATTAACTCCATACTTCTTCACAATTTGTCCGTAGAAATCTGGTAAATTGTTATATAAGTGAAAAAAGATAGCACGTAGACGGTTTCTCCAATGAGATAGCTTCGCTATTATCATTTATTTCATTTAGATTTAATTTTTTACTAGATTTCTTGGGTGGATTCTTTTGAAACTTTTAGGGATATATCGATTGTAGTTATTGCTGGCTAGCGGGTTTATGTGCGTATCAAGATAAATCATTTTAATATGTAGACGCTCACGCTGCTTCTTGAATAGCATCTGTTAAATTATTAACTGCTTTTTCTATTTGAAAAGAGGTCTTGAGCGGAATATTACAGTTCAATTTTGATTCTAAGATTTCTTTAAAGATCATCCAACTTGTACTTCCATTGCACAGAGTTGGTGATTTTTTTTATAGGATAGGTTTGTTCTGGTATGTGATTATTATGGGTGAATGCTCAGAGCTGAGTTCAAGAGATGATTCAATTTTAAAGTGAAGTAGATTTATGCCTTTTAGGACGCCGAAGTCTAGTAAGTCGGGAATTTTGTTATAAGATGATGGCCAGTAAATTGGTTTGCCTGGATATCTAGATTTAGGTTGGTTATGTAGGAATCTAATGTTTTATCTCGTGGTGAAGTTATTTTTGATCCCCAATTTGGATGCTTGGCGTTGAAGTCGCCAGCTGCTATAAATTTATAACCTAATGACTTGAAAAAAATTGTTCCATTGATCGATTGAAATTTTGAATCTTGGTGGTGAATAAATAGCAGAGAATTGAAATGAATTTCCCTGAGTTTTTAAAATAATTGTGGTGGTTTGAAGGTAATCGTGGGTTGTATTACTATGTAGATGATGTTTGATCTCGTTCTTAATAATTATGGCAGTTCCACCATGTGCTTTACCAGAAGGATGTTTTATGTCATACATGGTGTAGTATGGAATGTTTATATAGTTTCTATCTGTGAGATTAGTTTCGGAAACGAGTAGAATGTCTATGTCGTGCGTGTATATGGATGCCTTGGTTTCTTGAATTCGTTGCTGTAATCCGTTGCTGTTCCTGACCGCTATTTTTAATTGCGTATCCATTATTTATTGTTAATATATATATTTAACGTATTTGTTAATATTTGTAGCATTGTGATAATTTGTTGCGTTTGTTGTTTTAGAATAGAATTTTGCTCCATTACCATTTTAGTTACGATGTCAGTGTTTTTAATTAATTGTTTCAATAATTCTTTAATATCCGATGTCTCCTCTGTGTTTAAATCTTCTGAATTTGTATGTGCTCGTTTAGTCACTTCGGCGTAGCTTCTTCTTGATGCAGTGTGTTCAAATATTGGTATTTTATCTCTGTTGGCATTTTCGTTTGGTTTATTGTACTGACTTTCTTTATAAGCATCGTCTAGGATGGGTTTTCCCAGTACATTTTTTTCAATTTACTTACCTGAAGTTTTCAATTTTGCCCTCTTGAGGACAGAACAAATTTATTAAATCACTGCTGTATTTCACAATTTGGGTCGTATGAATGCTCAAATAACCATATAAAGAGCAATACATATGCATATAATATCTACGCGCGCGCGTGTGTGTGTACATTTGAACGCAGTATAGCATGTGACTGATGCAAAAGGTCGTGAAAGCTCGGAAATTTCGCGTTCGAAAAAAAGAAAACCAATAAGAACGCATAGCAAAAACAAAGTATTGTTTCACGCTTTGTTCTTCTAAATTTTAATGTTATCTTCACTCGCCATTCGATGAAACGTTTTATCCTAAGTTTAACGTTGAAATCTGGGTCAAAAATCGTTCTTTGCATTTGATGCATTGTCCTTTTTTTACTTCATTTGTAATTAAACAGAAACTTTCAAACTATTGACGAGAAATTAAGAAATTAATTAAGTTTTAAATTTTATTTAAAATTTTTATTAATCAACTTTAGTATTCCTATATGTATATTTATTCTTCATTATTTTTTTCATTACTTCAATAATTCAAATATTATCTTTCATATCAAATATTTTGATTCTTAATACTCTCGATAATTCAAATAAATCAGATAAAATTTTTTCATTAAAATATATATATATATATAATTGACATTATTATTTTATTTAAGATCACATCGGAATTAAATAAAATATTAACTGTGATATATCAAGAAAAATTTTTTTATTATGTATATATAATAAATATATATACCTAATAAATAATATGTAAACGATAATTATATCCTGTATAATTATATAAAATATAAAGTTATATACATTGAAATATATATTTGAAATTAAAAATTTGTTATGTCTCTCATCAGTAAGTATCAAAAAAAGGAATTATAAAATTATAATAATAAAAAATAATTCTCTAAACTAGTGTCGTATTCTAATCCCAGATAATAATTTAAAAAAGAATATGTAATTACCTAAACTAGCGTCGTAGGTGTTCATGTACTCGCTGGTCATAAACTGTGATACCAAGGCCGTTTTGCCGACTCCAGAATCACCGAGTAAAACTACCCTATATTTGGGTATTTCTTCAATTTCACTTTCGCTACTTTCATCACCTTGACCGCTGCAACAGGATCCTTCGAATGGTGACCTCTCACCCGACACGTTGCTATTCCTGAAAATAATATACAAAATGAAAGGATTAGCACGCTGTTCTAAAACTTTCGAAAACTTCGATATATATTTGATCCAATATTGATAAGCTCTTCTTTTAATTTCGTAAGCTCACAAATCCCAAATTTAACTAACTAAAATTAATAGTAAATAAAAGTCATTAACGTTAACTTCATTTCAATGACATTTTATGATTGATCATTAATAACTCAAATAAAGAAGGATAGAAATAAAAATAAAGAAGAGTTTAAAATGTAAATGAAATTGAAAATATTCGAACAACGAGTATTTATTTTCCAGACAAAACTCGATAAAACTTTGTCTCATGGGATTTCATCAGTGCCGCGGTAATGGTTTTTTCAAGTCATCGTGCCAATTCTCTCGAGTAATCGAGGAGCATCACAAGGTCGTCCCACCATCGAATTCAAAACTTAAACTGATTTTCTCGAATATAAAATTAATGAACTTTGAAAAAGAAGTGAAACTTATTGTCAATAACGATACAGAAAACAGATAAAATTCTATATTTTATCATATTTGTTAATAAATCTTTCCAAGTAACCAGTGGATTTCGTGAATCAGAAAATTTTCAAGAAATACACGGCAAATTGCCAAATAAATGATTTGCATCATGCGTAGGTATAGCATTGTTTTCACGAGCTCGCCAAAAAGGTTAAAGAAAATCTTTGTTAGTACGTCACACTATGACTAATTTACATTTTAGATTTTACATTAGATATTAAATGTATACATATCTATGATAGAAAAGCGTTTAAAAAAGATCCCGTTCGATAATTTCAAATTAAAAATTAAAAGAAAAGATAAATTATATCCAATATTTTTCTATCTGGATGAAGTTTAGAAAAAGTTTTTAAATTTTTTTATCTTTTTTTGAATGTAAATATTCATGTAAGAACACACACACACAGTGCTGTTGAAAAATTAAATGATTATATTCAAATCAAAATGAATACAAAGTTTAAGTTAAGAAAGTTGTCTTTTGGAGTTGACATAAAAAGGATAAAAGTAAATAAAAATGATTCCAGAGATATCCAGTTGAAATATATAGGAGGTCAGGAAATAATGATCGAAATGCAAGAGATGGTAGGCACGGAAGCTCCGGATCGGCCTGAATTTTGCTACTTCGATCGGTTTCCTCCCCTAACTTCGAATCCACCCTCTCTCTCTCTCTCTCTCTCTCTCTCTTTCTCTCATCCTCTTTTTCTGTTACATAAAATAAAGTGAAAAAGCAAGATAAAGAGAAAGATACTGAGAAATTCTTTGCACCTCTAAAAAGAATTTCTCTCAGGGAAAACAATTCTAAACGATTCTTACATCGAAATTTTCTAATCAATTGTACTTTACATTTCTTTTCGTGAAAAAACAAAATGCTGTGAAAAAATGTCATCTATTTATTATGAATTTTCTTCCGATGATAAAACGTTTGAAATAATTTCGACGAAAAAATAAATAAATAAAAAAATATTTTACGTCGCCGTAACGAGAATATAATTTTTTATTTAAGATCTTTACACACATATGGAAGTTCTCCCAAAAAAAATACGTTTACTCGGTTCGATCGATGAACTCCACAACTCTGCAATTAAAAACGAAGCGTCCATCCGATTTTTTTCTTTTTTCCTTGTTTTTTCTCTTTCTTTTTTCTTTTTTATCGTTATATAAACTTGGAAAAAATTCTTTTCAAACGATACGATATTGGATCCATGAAAAATATCTATTAACTCATCGGTCATTCGTAAAGTGACTATAGAATTCGTACGATAAAACAAATCCATCGGAATTTCAAAAGAAAGATGAATATATAAAGATTTATACTAAATGAAATTAAAGTAATGAGAAAAAAAAGAAAATAAAAAATGGTAGATATTATACGTTGAAATGTGTAAATAAAAAAGTTTATAGACGATAAACCATTTCGCAGTTATCAATAAATAAATAAATGTTTATCAATAAATGCTTTCAAATATTTCGTAAGTCGAGTTATTACTAATTTGAACAAAAGAAAAATGAACAAGATTTAATGTCCTTCGAAGATATCAAAGTTCCTTATCTTCGAGAATAAAAGAAAGAAATAGAGGGAGGAGGAACTTTACAGAAATAACAACAGCCTCTCATTTTCATAAAGTAACAAATTCCTTTTTAAGATTTCTCTAAATTTGGCTGATTTTCATATTAAAAAAGAGAACCCTATATTCAAACATCCCCTATCCTCGATATCGTTTTAGTTATCGTTCTATATTAAAATTAATCAAATAGACGGGAAAATGAACGTTAAGCTGTATTAAATGTAATAAAATGTGAATTAATTTAAAACTTTGAAAGCTGTTTGAATCCATTTGCTTTCTAACAGACGAACTTTCCTCTCTCTTTCTCTCTCTCTTCCTCTTCTCAGTTGATGGAATAGGACTACCAGATGATAGGATTAATTATCATCCAAATTAACGTAGTCTCGGAGCTCATCGTTTCAACGTGTCGCGAAGGAAATGGACAAGGTAGTCTCATCATTTCACGTGGTCGTATCAGAGGCCAAGAACAAAGCTGTTACTCCGTACTTGTTATGTTTGGCACGCGGTATTGCGATTGGCTGGCTGCAGGTAGAACATGTTATATATAAACGAACGTCTCTCTATTTCTCTCTCTCTCTCTCTCTCTTTCTGTTTTAACTGAGGGTGACCAAGAAAAGAAGAAAATCCGAGACAAATATTTACTTCGGCTATTTGAAGTCAGCGAGTATGTTCTAGCTAAAAGCGATATTCTTTCATCAAATAAAAAAACTTCTCAGCAAAACTCTCAAAGATGAAGAAAAAGCAAGGATGTATTTTTGGTTTGCATTAAGAAAAAATATATAGGAAAAACAAAATCAAAATCAACGAAAACACATATGTTATTTTACGAATGATTTCTAGTCCTTATTATATTTCAAACGATAATTGTCATAATTGATCCAATTGATCCAATTAATGACAGTTTAACATAATTACGCTAATTACCGTGATACGAGTTATTATTATGAATCTTTTAAAATAAAAATATATATATTTGGAATATTATTTATAAAGGTTCAATGAAAACGGTAAAAAGAGGAATTTCAAACTACAATAAATTTTTCATCATTTACATCAAGTTATGAAACTTTCACATTCGTGCTATCGTATTATGCGTGATTCTGCTTTTATAATAAAAAGTGGAAATTGACAAATAAGCAAAGGGCTCTCAATACAAAAGGCAAGAATCGATGGAAGGAATGTCATCGATGAAAAGGGATTTCGATTACAGAAATGCCGATGTAATCGTTCGAGAATAACTTATATTCCGTTTTATTTTTATCTTCTAAGATTTGTAAAGAAATTTGAAATATCGAAGGAGTACGATCATCGATCATCTGTATAAATAAAAACGCAAAAGATCAAAGTATTATAATTTAAATGTTAATAATATGTTTGTTTAAATAAATATATTTATATTTCAAAACTTAAAATGAAATTAGAGGAACTTTTAACGAAACCTTCCTACCCGAACGATTGACGATTTTGGAATAAGCTTCATTAAAGCGAGATCCATTTATTTAAGTCGATTTTCTTTTCCGAAATTCATGAACTCCCTCAAAAGTATTTTTTCTTTTCAGCTGTTCTGTGTTTCGTATATACGCATGAATACGATCTAATGATTTCTTCCTGACTAAGCGAATTCTCCTCCAACTCCTCTCCTCCTCATCTACCCTCCAAAAAAAAGTAGGGAAAGAAAGAAAAAGATGGAGCAACTTCAAGAGCGTGGATGTACAAAAATAGAAAATACTTTATGCTAAGATTTACGAGTACGAGAAATCGTGAGAAAAAGCTCGTTAAAATTAATTTCATCCATGAGATAGATTTTTGAATGCAATCCATAAAATATTCGATTTAGAAAATTTCCCTCGACACAACCATCGGAAAGATTTTCTGATTCATTTTATCGAATCATCTCGCGTGTCTGAGAAATTCGTGATTATTTACAATAGTAACTAAATGAATCATCGATTGTCGATCTGAAAAATCACGTCGACCATTTTAAATGGACGATGACTTAAGAAACTTGAGATCTTATCTAGCTATCTGAGACAATGGTCTAAATATAAGTGTTGAAAAAATACGAAAAACTATTTTGTTCTTCCTATATTATCATTGGATCATAGGTGCGTGTTTCTTTATCCACCTTGATAATTTTTCAAACAAAGTTTCTTAAAAACTTTCAAACTCAAACTTATATTTCTTTCTATATAACCGACAAACTTAGAAACTTTTGAAGATCTCGTGAGCGATCAATAGTAAGAGAAAATTTTATTTGACGAAATACGAAAATACCCGAGAACATCCGAAGTAAATCCAACTTTTTCGAATACGTTCGACATATTTTCTTTCATTTAATTAATTAATTGATAAGTATTCGTTATCATTTACATTGAAATAATGTCAAATTTGTCATAAAAATTTCATCTTGTTTACCTTTCTCTTGTTTAGATTCTGATAAACGTGGCGATTCTTCGAATTAAATGCAAGTATAGGACATTTCGACGTTCTTGGGATCAGTTTATTCCAAACTGGGGAAAGTTATAGTAAATGTGATGTTCTTATCTTAGAATATTTATTTCCTTTTCGTGCGCACAATGGATAGTCCAATGAAAACCCTCGAAAGGTTAACATTCTGAAATATTAAATGTCCAAGAGATCTACAGAATAATTTTTGATGAATTTAAGATAACACAAGAGACTTACGTCTAATATATAATAAATTGATGTGTGTTGAAATGATAATCCGTGAAAACCAGAATTACGTGTAAAGGTATAAATAATATATTATCTTAAGAAAGGTTCTTTCAAATATGTATTAAGGAAAAATTAATAAAGCTATTTTTACGATTCGTTGAAGAGGGGAACACCGAAGATGTATCTGTACGGAGGAGTATATATTGATTTCCAAATAAAAAAAAAAGGAAGAGAAAGCAAACGGTATAAAAAATAAAGCAACATATTTACGTGTATAGACAAATTTATTCAGAAAATTTCTAATGAGAGTATAAAAGAAAGTTTTTCACTGAACGAATTCTTCATATTCCCGTACGACTTTAGATTCACTCGTCGTTAAAAATCACTTACATATGTTTTATATGGAACAGACATCGTTAAGTTTTAAGGCGCTGAAGAATTTCTGGCTTGGTATGATGACTCACGACGTACAACGTATTTTAACCAATTTATGTTTCTGCTATCCGAAGACAGACAGTGAAAACGCAAGAATACTTTTGGCAGTAATCCTTAAATACTCGAAAATATAAATATCTTATTTATATCTCTTTGATATAATACAAATGAATGTATATATATTTATGACTGACTAATATATTTATGATTGAAGTAAATAATGCACAAATGTGTATGTGTGCAATTATAAACGTTTACTAAATTTACTGAAGTATCGTTACAGTAGTTAGATGTTACTGATTTTCTCATTTAATCAAACCTGTCTAAGATAATTATGCAAATTATTTTCAACCGCAATATTTAAATCTTACCCTCGGTAATTTCACATCGTTCTCTTGAGAATTTCTATTGCATTATACATAAGTAGAGCACACACCTCCTTCCACCCCACCGTACCCCTTTTCAATTTACCTTCTTTAATTCCAGACAATAAGATACATCCACTATCCTTGGAATTTACCGGAACATCACGAGAATTCTAAATGACGATGAACTTTTATTTTCACCTCCTGTATATTCAACGTATATAAAAGAAACAAATTGAAATAACACTTTGTGAGTTGGAAGGAATATTTTCAGAAACTTAAATGTCGGAATTTCCGACAGCTTTCTTTCCCGATTTTCTTAACTATTCATTTATAAATATACAAAGAAATATTTTAACGAAATTAATGTTCCTTTTTATCTGTAACCTTTTTACCATAAACACCTTACGTGTTTTATGAATAAAATACATTTTTTATATATAAGAGGAAAAGAGAATTTGTTTAACCTTCCGATACATTAATAATTATGAATACTCGTTAATAAGCGCATAATATAATAATATAATATAATCAAACACATTATCGAAATAATTAAATTAATCGACGAAATCGTTTTCCACTGAATAAAATTCTCTAATTGCTAAAAAGAAAAATAATGGAATTCATTTTGATAAATTTTATCGGGCTTCTTGAAATGACCTTTAAACTATTAATTATCGTATTAATCATATTTCGAGCACGCTCGAATTAGCACATTCGACGCATCTCAGCGGAAAATCGAAACTGCTAAGGGAGTTAGAGAGAGAGAGAGAGAGAAAGAGAAAGAGAGAGAGAGAGAAGCCAGAGAAATGAGGGAGAACGTGGTGAACGTGAACGACAGGAACATCAGAAACCATAATCTCTCTTCGGTGTAAGAGAGATGTGAATGAAAATCCGTCCGGTGTATTAAGTAAGCTTAATTCGAGTTCTACTGAGACTTTAAGGGTTGGTTTGAATTCGATCGAGAAACTAAATAAAACAAGAAAACGCGTAGATAAGTGAACGACCGTACTAGACTGATTCGAAATAGAACACGACTAATGCCTCTCTCTTCTTGCTTAAGGAACTAAATGTCTAATCGCTTTTAATCGTTCACCGAACATCGATTCATAAGTTTTCCTATAATCCAATTCTATTTAAAGTCTCTCTTTGCTAAAGAAGATTAAAGTAAAACGATAAGATTCGAAAACATTTTATGAAGAAAATACCAATTTTCTACGTCATACCCGAGTTAGTTAGTTTAAGTTCCAATTTAAGATTGATTAAGTAGATTAATTAAGCGTAGAAAATATAGAAAGATTTTGTGCTTTATTTTCTTTTTCTTTTTTTTTGTAAGTGTGTATGTGTGTGTATTTTCTTTTCTCGTAGAAATAGCAACTTTCTTTCTAATCGTCCTTTTCAAATCTAATGTTCCTGTTCGATTTAAATTCTAATTCAATTTCGATTGTAATAGGATTTGAAATAAATGATTATAAGATATAATATTAATTCGAAGAATTTTATGTTCAATAAGTAGAGTCTTTTTCTTTTTGGATGACATAAGATAAAAAAAAAAAGAAGAAGAAAAATGAGCGTCATCGAGAGGAGTGACAAGCTCATTTGTGAGCCATCCGAAATTCCTCGAATATTCTTCGTTGCATCTTTCTTGAAGACTTTTCCAAAGCACCCCGCGTATATCAAGCCTATCGTCATCTACCACGTGATCATTACCCTACTCCTCCACCTCGTCCTTCATCCCCGTACGAGCTGGTTTAGAATAACCCGAAACTCCGTCGTTCTACTCACTCGTTTGTTCGATCTCGACCGGTTCGTGTCATCGTACTACACACCGTTTCCTTCCTTCATACTAATCTTCGAAATTTCAAAAACACATCTACAATCATGGAGATTGCCAAAGGTAAGAATTATAAATGAGGAAATAATTATCATAAATAAGTATCATTTTTTCCAAATTTTTGTTTATTCTTTTATCTTCGAGTATTTGTTTTTTTTATTTTATTTTTTTGTTTGTTGAAAAACAAAATATTTTCTCTATCTCTCTCTATTATTCTATTTTCTATTTTCTTTCTTTTTTTTTTAATAATAAGTTTAATTTTGTTCTTACTATTGGAATTATTTCTTCTTTGTGTAATTTATTGTTGAAATTTTTCTTTTGATACAATTATGCACAAATTTTATTTGCTAAAAATATCACGAGCTATGTTTACGAATTTCTTAGAAAATACATTATAACCGTATATATCAAATGTACGATACACGGAAGCAAACAGGTTACAAGCATTTCATAATGTACCAAACGTATACTATAGATAATAATTTCGAATACCAATGACATTTGTTTGACTTCTGCTGTTCGATATTAAACTAAATATTCTTCACTTGATCAATAAATAATAATTGTGGACGATTACGAAACTCTATTCGTATTTTGATTTCCGAATACAAATAATCAATCTCGAAAGTTCATAGAACTCTGATTATTCATCAAATAAAAAGCCACTTGTAAGGACTTGAAATTATCTTATAACTTAATCAGCACATTATCAATTAACAAACAATAATTGATAATTATTACGAGATTCTAATTGTATTAAAACATCTACATAGAATTTTTTAACCAGATCCTGAAACTTATAGAATTCTAAAAATCTATAAAATAAATGAAATTAAAGTAAACATTTTTATCAAAATTCCATTCTAAAGGAATGTATTAGAAGGAAAATTAACATCTAATTATCTCTTAAAGATAAAATTATATATGTTTCTTCGTTCAAATAAATTTATGCTGAAATAAATTTCACGTCCGAATGTTTTCCACACGAAAAAAAGAAAAAAAATTATTATTTCGTTAGAAAATAGGAAAATTATTGAAATCCATAGTAATAATTATCGTACGATATAAATAACATATATTGTAAACACAATTCGGGACTAAAATCTGAATGTTTTTTTTTTTCACGAAATAATTAATAAAACAAAAATAAATGAAATGGAAAAAAAAAAAAGAAAAAAAGAAACAAAAGACATAAAATAATATAGAAATCCATTTTTCAGCAAACGATACAGCAAGTAGCCTGGTCGAGCAATCGTTGAACGTTGAATCGGCATTGAAGTCTGTGAAATCGTCGCAGAGTACACAGAGCGTACAAACCAAATCCGTAATCGAGTCGTCGACTTCCATTAAATCGGTGACCACATCGTCGAGCAGGTCACATCGATCGATGGAGTACGAGGAGTCGGTTGAATACACAGATGAATAATAATCATCACGCGGCGATATCCTAGAGTCCCAGGAAAATCAAGTGGGCAGGCACCGCGAACGTGGTCGAGACTAAAGCACGGTTTGCTAGATTATTCAATCGACTAATTAGTTCAATCTATTGGATAGAAAATGAAAACGAAATTCCTTCGTTATCGAATGTCATATCATAACGTGATTTTCGACATTGTCTATAGATATTCGTTACTTTTCATGAAATTTTTATCGTACTAACGAGAAGTCTTTTCCTTCGATGAATTTTTTCTTTTTTATATATACATTCGATAACAGATATAATTTGAAAACAAATTAACTGAATATAAAATATCTTCATTATATTAAATCTTATCGTGAATAACACGGAGCAAGACGACAACAACAAAAAAGTAATCGAAGATCGTGAAGGTGAATCAATGTGGAGTTCTTATTGGAGGAAAAATCGAGTTTCTTACTGAACGACGACGGGTCAAGGATAGAGAATTGGGAATGCCAATCGCAATTGAAGATGTCTACGCTTAATAAAAAGACAAGAAAAAGAAGAAGAAGAAGAATAAAAAGAAGAAGAAAAAGACAAATATACTGAAGAACATCTAGAAGTCTCGACTACGATTTTGGCTTCACTCCAAACGCCGTGGTTCGCCGCCAAATAGCAAAGAGCCCAGTTCCTTTTTCTTTTACGAATTTTCGTCCGTCTTTTAGTCGAGTATTGGACACTCACCTCCCCCTTCTCCTTAGCCCAATCCTTTTCGTGCAAATATTCCGTCATTGTCATGTCTCGACACATCCGATTTTTATCTCGATGCATCAATTAATCTTTGTATAATAAAATTTTTCAAACAAATACGTACAAACGCAAATATTTGTTCTTCTCTTCATAATAATTAATCAATATTTTTCTGAATAATATTTGTTTCGATATAATAATTGCTAAAAAGAACATAAATTTAAAATATAATAAGTAATTGTAAATTATAGATATTACTATATGGAGAAATGTGAAATATTTTGTTTTTATCTCTTCTTTCTCTCTTTGTTTTGTAATTTATTGAAATGTAAAACCTTTCGATTGAAATTTAATCAGAGAAAAAGCGTACATATATACGCGAGTCGTAATTCGTTACGAATAAAAGTAAAAAGAAAACAATATGCTTAGACAAAAACGCGATGATATCTTTAGCGTTTCATTATTCTAAAATTGTACATACTCTACAACCGACAGCGTTTAAACGAATTCCACGGTTGGTGAGCCGTTTGTCGTTGACTAAATTCAACGCTGCCAGCCACAAAATGATTCATACTTGGCAAGATAATCATGTCTTTATGGTTCTAAACAATTCGTACAAAGAACATACGCGTTTATTTCGTTGATCTCTTCTACATATCTGTTTTCTTTATTTCCTTCAACCAAACTGTTTCGTTTTAAGTATAAATAATTACATTCTGAAACATATTAGAAACTATTTAAGAATATATTACAACTAACATTTATAACGGAATATAGAATAAATTATTCGAAAATTCAATTTATTAAATAGAATAACGTCATTTAAACAAATTAATTAGCGAAGAACTATTGTATTTTATCTGTCAAATCGATATCCGAGAAAATGTGTCGTACGTTCAACGCGATCAATATCGCAATCTAACCGATATCAGATCTTCACCGTTTAACTGAAAATATCAAACGTTCTAACAAAACTGTTAAATAATGTCAATATAACGCGAAAACGTAATAGTACATTTTTCTTTTATCTAATCACGCAATGCGAAAAAATAGTCATTGAGAATATAATTCAGATAATATAATGCGATCGATATTTATATATTTATCTCTATTCTCAGAAAAAGAGAAAAAAAATGAATAAGAACAGAAGGAGAATGGTTTTAGCTGGAAGCAAAGAAATGACAAAAAAATAATATGAAGTATCCCAAGGGATATAGGAGAGTGAACGATATGGTTTCTCTTTTTTTATCTTTTTCCACTTCGTGCATTAAGTTTAAACTTGAAATCATGACGACGGGAACAACCAAGACTCAGTAAAACGTTACTAACGCGGTATGTAATATTACGCATGCTTTGTGTATTCTGTAAACTATTTCCGAAGTCGACAAATTTGTACTTGTGCTTTCTTAACGGATTGAGATATATCTGTATACATTAGCTATACATTAGCTATACAAACAACGCTATTTCATTGTCTTGTTTATCATTTTGCTGCAACATAAAACGATATTTCATTTCATTGCTATTCTTTAAAGAAAAGAAATACGATTATTTTTTAACCAGTTAGTTATGATTGACGAGTATACTCGTTAGGGATAAATTGTAATAATTTGTGTTATGATTAGCATACTCGTTATGCGAAAGAAAAATAATTACTATTTGTTATAATATTTTATCATTTAGTTGTGATGGTCTTTTTGAAAAGTGTATATACCTAAATTGTGCCGTAAAAATAAACCGATAACACAAAATATTGTCATTTCTCCATGACGAGTATAAACGTCAAACGCAATTAACTTAGGTTAACTTATGTTCAAAATATAAACGAGAAATGACTCCGTTTATTTTTTTTTTTTTAGAAAATTTGAAAAAAGAAATTAAACAAGTTTGAAATAATTCTATCAAATGAACGAACAATTAATTAAACTTATTTTTAGCCTGATATGACCATTCTCAATTGTTATCCACATTCGAAATAACTTTCGAAATAAAGGTTCTTATTGAATCACGGGTACTATCTGTTTGCAGTTGGCTCTGTAACTTAATTTGCCGAATGTAAAACATCTGATGGGCTTTTTTGATTTTCCTCGCTAAGATATAGATAATAGAATGTCAAAACAGAAATTTTTATTTAACGAATACGCGGGATCATGTTTTGATTCGACTAGACTTTAAACAAAGAGAGAAAGAACGATCATGAATACAGGCTCGCAAAAGAATTACTCGAAATAGAATATGACGGATAAGTCCGACGAGTCAAAATTGCTTTAAATTTTCCATTGAAATATTCTCTTGACTGATATAGTTATTGCAATCTCGTATAAAATAAAAAAACTTTCCTTCGGAAATATTTTCCTGGAAACGTTAAAAATAAACAAAAGAAGAAAACAAAGAGGCAAGTCTAATAAAAAATTATACTTTACGACCCTCCCCTCCTTCCCAGTGTATGGTTATATCCTGGATAATCCCAAAAGCAAATCGAATAAATCATTATAAGACACACTTTATCAGTCCTTCAACGTTGATTTCACATGAGAGAAAAAGATTCGTTTGTCATTTGTCCAAAAACATTATCCCCTTTTTCTCAAGAGCAAATACACTAGTATGACAGTCAAAATGGTGATAAGAAGAATATAGATAAAGAGAGTCAGAAAAGAAAGAAAAGAAAAGAGAGAGAGAGAGAGAAAGAGAGAGAAAGAAAAAAGTTCCTAGGCTCGAAAAGAAACTGAAATCCCTTGAATAACGTGTCAGTAGTCGATCCTATTGCTGAGAAAAGAACGTTCCAAAGTGAAGAAAGGAAAAAAAGTATGAGGAGAGGAGTGAGAGGTAAAATACTCAAGATCTTTTCACCTTTTTCTTCTTTTTTCTTCGACTTTTTTTTCTGTTCACGTAGAAGAGAACGTTTCTTATATTCTGAAGAAAAGCTGAGAAAAAAAGAAAAAAAAGGACCGGAAAATCGTTAGCTAGTAGCAGACAGTTTCTCGCCGATTGTTGTAGTTTGAAAACTATTAGGAAAGACGCGTCTAACCCAGTACCCTTATTTCTGACGAAGGGCTGACTTATCGAACGACTTTTTATTGTAACCCTAGCCTAACACAAGCAAGCACAATACAACGATGATGATGATGAAGAGGAAAAGAAAAAAGAGGTAAAAGAGCTTATCTGAACATAAGCGTAAGCTTGAAAGCTCGAAAGCTCGCACACCATTCGATGGGTCGTTGCCAAAATCGTCTTATCTCCACCCTTTCGTTTTCCCTATCGAGAACTATCTTTCAGTCGACTAAATTTTCGGATATCCAGCTCGAGCCAGTCGAGGTGACACAAATTTTTATCATCCGATCGATTCCTATTTCCCTCCTTTTCTTTTCTCTTCTTCTGTCTTGGTAAATGAGACGGAAGGAAGAAATTATTGTTTTGTTTCTATTTTTTCCAATATAAACAAAAAAAAAATAATAATCGACGAAGGCAACAATTACGTGTGTAATTGTGATGAGCTAATAAAAAAAAAAATACGAAACAAGAAGAAATTACAAACGCTCTACGAAAGATTGTTCTGTTACATTGAGTTATCGATAAAACCTAACTAAAACATAACCTTCTACCTCAAGAAACAAACTTTAGTAAAACATTTGAGGCTTTTGCTGACGTCGATACCGAAATTTCATTGATTTATTGCTAGTTGAATGACATACCCTCGGTATATTTCAACTTATTTATTCGCAGACAAAAAAGCTGATTTAACAGCTCTCCCTCTCTCCCTCTCCCTCTCCCTCTCTTCTTCTCTCGAGTAAATTAAAAATAATATGATCGATGTGTTTCACTCATCATTGTTCTGAGTCTGAAAAAAAGAGAGATGATAATAAAACAGGTGTTTGTGTGTGTGTGTT
Source organism: Polistes fuscatus (assembly GCF_010416935.1). Classification (NCBI taxonomy): domain Eukaryota; kingdom Metazoa; phylum Arthropoda; class Insecta; order Hymenoptera; family Vespidae; genus Polistes; species Polistes fuscatus. Next base: position 10,359,655 of record NW_025113096.1, read on the forward strand.
TGCAACTGTGTTTTCTTTATGTATAAGAAAATATACTCGTTGTTCTTCTTTTACACACAACACTTGCAACCATGACACAATTATTCACTATCATTTTTCCCTTGTGTGCAACTCTCTTATTTTCCGAGCTTAACAAGAACGTATTTGTACAGTGTTATCGTTATCCTGAACAGTACCTGTTCCTTGAAACTACTCATATGATTTAAATCAAGAAACGCCAGAGTCATTTTTTTATTATGAATCTTATTGTTCTTTAAAATATTTGATATACGATTTATATAATGATCTTTTACGAAAGATTCAAAGAATCCCTTTCCTTCTGCCCTCTCTCTGTCTGTTTGTCTATCTTTTTCTTTTCTCATACAATGATTATCCTTCTGATTAATGTAAGTGATTTTTTATTTGATTTATTTCATTTTATACCAACGACTCGCGTAAATCTTTCCGCATACTAAAAAGAAATTCAAAAAGATTTGGTGGGAAAATAAGGATGTTCGGTTGGAAGGTAATAAATGAAAAAAAAAAAAAAGAAAAGAAAAGAATACCCTAATACGATTCGCCAGGTAAGTATTAAGGTGTTCTTTTGTCTCGAGAATCGATCTTAAAGGTCAACTCTTGTATTTTGTTAAACCTACTGGCCCTCAATGCCCGAACGAAATTACTTACCTACGGGAATAAGAAAAAACAAGATGAAGTTCTGACACGGAAAATATTCTGCGAATTTTCCCACGTGGATTACAATGTATATCTTCTTTTCTTTATTAGTCGTTTTATCGAACAATTTTCAATTAGTTTGTATGTGAAAAGTAAATAGATACATGTAAAAAAGAAATATTTGGAAAATAAGTTATTTCGAGAAATCCTCTACGTTATATTAACTATCGGCAAATGTTGAAAAGTTAAAATGAAATTTAAAGTGTAGTTTTGTGAGATTTGATCAATGAAAAAAAAAAGATTTGTTTTGAATGGCTTTGAAAATCGATATTGACGAATTCCTTTAAAAAAGACACAATAAATGTCTTCTATCAATATTTAACCTTATCTGACGATCTTCTTTTGATTAGAAATTTTGCAAACGAATTCTTTTCTCAACCATAAAGGCTAGCATTCCTTCCTATATATACATTTCTACACACCTTGTTAACCTACTTACGTCAAAAAGAAGAACGAAGACACGCGCATGTAGGATTCAAAGAAAATATCGTTTTCCTATAAAATAATTCTTTTCGATTATTTTGGAAAACAAATCTTTCGAACAATATCAATCGTTTTAAATAATTTTAGTGATTTAGTCAAAATTGATCTTATTTTTTTTTTTCTGTAATTTGTTGAATTTATTAAATTCAATGAAATCTTGTCAAATCGGTAAATATTTATTTCAATTTATTTAAATATAATTCGTGCAGAATTAAAATATTAATGTACGACAAATAGCAATGCAACATCTAAAAAAAAAATATTATTTTATGCAGTATTTAGAAAGATACTATTAATTACCTGCTACTATTTACCGAGGTGTTGCTTTTACTGCCTCGAGAAATTATAGAATCTCCACGATTGACGACTCCTTTGTGAGTTATACTGAATTCCCTCAACGTGTAGAGATCATCGCAAGCTCTTGGATTGTAAACTTTTTCGGGTAAGCTGTGCACTCGAGGTCGAATATGATCCGGCACTGAAATGGCGTTGAAAAGACGATTAGAGAAGCAAGAGAGAGAGAGAGAGAGAGAGAAGAGCAAAAGAGAACAAAAAAGTTTATTCTAGTCTATTAATGTAAAGTTTTCGTGATGGAGATATAAAATTTGTTTAAAAATTCAATCAGGATGTTCTCGTGGGACAGCCCCAAAAAAAAGATGAAAAAGAAAAAAAAAATTTGAAGGACCAATTCGACTGAATAATTTCGCAGTTACAATAAATTTTTATGGACGTATTCGGACATGTTGTAAATTTTTAATGGAATAAAATAACAACTTAGTATATATACGATTCTATAATATTTGAAAAATAAACAATTCATTTCTGTAGTTCTTTTTTTATTTCTTTTTTTGTTATATTAACTTGCATAAATAACAAGAAAGAAAACTAGTTGAAAACTGTAATCGATCTTATTTAACGAGATATTTTGTATACTTGTAAACAGGGGTCTTTGTTAATTTGTAAATACAAATAAATCATCGAAGAATATATAATCGAATAACATTTGAAAAGATTGTCAAGTAATGATGTTATTCGTTGTTCGTGTTATAAACATATAAGCGAATTTTGATATTCGTCTCATGGAATGCATTAAACAATTTGCACAAAGCTCTATCTACATAATCTTTAAACACAAGTAACGCTTCGACTATGAATAGCATGATTCAGTCGTGTTCTCCCACGAAGCTGAAGCTGTATCTTCGAAGATTCAGTCTCGAACAACTATGGAACGTGCTATGATCGTTTGTGTTCCAATGCTGAACAAACTTTGTTTATAGTTGGTTAACTTTTAATTAGATTAAGGAGATTGAATGAAAGCAAATAAATAAATAAATAATTATAACGAAATGCAAAAGTAAATCTCACTCATAGAAAACATCAAGTACTATGAAAAACTTTATACAGAACTCGGTATTTACTCGAGTATCTTAAACGAGTTCACATTAGTTATTTACAGAAAAAAATAATAAAATTAACGATGCGTTCAACCAAATTTATCATAAAAAAGAAAACAAAAACAAATAAAATCGATTCATCGAGAGATTCGAAAACTTTGAATGAAATTAATTAACTTTCGTCGGCGAATGAGGTAAAACGAGAGAAAAAGTAAACGAATTCCAAAAGCCACTTTTCCAACTGAAATTCAAATTTTCGAGCCTATTTAAACAAAGCTCTAATTACGGGATGGAACGATGGTAAAACAGGCATGAATTCCCGTTAATAACGCGCATACTTCGCATGTTTCTCAACTTTTAAAACCGATTCAACGAGTACCTACGTCCGATCTCATGAACGTTAAATATTAAACGAATAGGATAGACGTTTCCCACCAATGAAAAAAAAAAAGAGAAGAAAAACTTTATCTCGCATTTGATGATTCCGATATCTGTATTCTCCAACTTTTTGAAAGCTTTTAAGTGTCAATCAATTGGTTTATAATCCAAAGAAGCTGCTATTCTTATCCCTTTCTATGATAAGTAATAAATTAATTGTTAAAATATGATAACTTTATGTCATATAATATATCTGTACATTATTATATTATATACATATTTATATATGATAATGTGTGTGTGTGTAATGTAATAAATAATAAATATACCATAATTCAAACGATTCGTAAGTTCTAAAATTTTCAATAAAGCAAAATATTAATATTAACTTCTAACACTTTTTTATTCAAAACATAATTAATGCTTTGCCCTACTAAATAACACATTTTCTTGAACTATCAACGTAGAAAAATAATATAAACGATCGTGAAATTCAGACAGTTCGATAAATTATAAGTAAGTTAAGTTCAATGAAAATACGAGGAAGTTAGGAGAGTTAGTTTTCCATAGTAATTGCCTTTTCAGAACGTCTTTCCAAAGTATATCGATGAGCAAATAGCATAAGGAATAGTTTGTTTGTAGATGGTAGTACTATGTGGAAACATTAATGTGGTTATAGTCTGTGGGACACTTAACAAGTTCATCTAATACGGCGATACCTTATTAGAAAGAGAAGACGTGCTTCCTATGAGTTTCTCTTTCAAAATTTTACTGAAGAACTTCCTTGTAGAAGTAAAGGATGCATCCCTTTGCACTCTAGTATACTAACTTTGACTGACAATTATAGTGTTTCAACACTATATGTAACCATAGATAGACGTACTCATCACTTGTTGAATATTTCGAATAAATTGTTAAATCAATTTTGAATAATAGTTATAATTAAAATGAAAAAATGTATAATATGTGAAATGATAATATTCTAAAATCCTATATATTCAATTTAATATTCAAATTCTATAGTTTCCATATAATTCATTATTAAATGTCATTATTTGATTAATATGTAATTTATTTTAACAGTTTGCATTAAATTTATAAACGATTTGTTAATAATATACTTTAGAGACAAATAAAACACGTCATCTCTATTAATTACATATGTATAAGTAATTATTTAAATTCCTTTATTATATTTTAACAAGGTTCTCGTAAACTTGACGAAAAGTTGAGTATTAAGCCGAGTTTGCTACGTGAAGAAACTTATTTCTTAATTTGAGACACTAACTCAGAATCAGATCAAATTATTCTCTTTGCTATGAGCGAACTAGTTTTGCATTAAACGATAAACTTCTGTAAGCGAAGGCGCATCTCTTTCAATTTGTTAGAAATTTACTACAACGACTGTTATCTCTCCTTTGACAAGAAACAAGATACGTAACACTCGAATGAAAATCTGTATGTGTCTGCTTTACATTTCTTTTTTTCTTCTTTTTATTCCTTATTTCGACGAATTATTAAATCAAGTCTTTTTTTTTCCTAATAAAAATTATTTAATATTAAAAAATATTGAATTAATTTTGATTTTGAGGGAAGGAGGGGGGGGGATAATTGTCGTTTTAATTTTATTAAAATATATTTATATTAGTAAAACAATATTAAATAAAACAAAATTAGTGAAAAAAATTAACTAATACTATCATTTGTTATATAATCCAATAAAATATTACTTATCCGATCGTCCTATGTTCATTATATAAAAAATGGTAATTTAATGTAAATATATATATTATATCGGATAGTTCAAAGATCAATGGCACGGTTTGAGGTCTGAGGTTTGCTATGATTTGGTTAGAAACTCAAAGCATATTTGCAACCTTGTCATGTAACTGTGTGTGAAAACTATCATATGATCGAATGCACTTATACCCAATACATCACTGCTACATAACTATACCGTGTATCTAATTTCAAAGGAAATTATATTATATATTCTTGTTAATTTCTATCCTTTAGGAGTATTAACTTCTAATCTTTTGATTTTATATAAAATACAAATATACAGGGTATCCACGCAGAAGAAAGTCACCTAAATATTTCATTTGTTTTTAATGATATGAAAAATGTTGTAAAACATACTCCGATTGGTTTCAAAAATGTAATATCGTGGAAAAAAAATATTTCTTGTACTTAAAAAGCCCTGTATTTTAAAGAGAATGATTTTATTAGAATAAATATAAACGTACAAACTAACACAATGAGCTTTTAACGTCACAACTTTTATCCCACCAAATTAGAAATACTTTTCTCCAAAGTTTATAAATAATTATCTTCACTTAGAAAGAACAAAAAACTAATTATTATTTATAATGACTGATTCAATCTTATCGTAAAATGATTTAAATAAATTTAATTATGTACATATACATATGTACTTAGGATGCGTGATTACTGTAATCATCATTTTTCTACTACACATTTTTTATTCCGTTTCTTTTTCTTCTGTGCAACGACCGTAATACGAACGATTTTGAATGATTACTACTTTTGTCCGAATGGAGGTCAAAGTTTTTACTTTCTTTCGTTCGTCTCTCTTTCTATCTCTCTTTTTTTCTCTATGAAAAATTCTGCCTCCGGCAACAAATCTTATGTCATAATAAATGAATAGATTACGAAGCTTCATTCATTTTCTGTGAATAAGATTAAAATTAAATTTATTAAAAAATAAAAAAAATAAAATGACACAAAAAAAAAAACTAAAAATTTGTTAGCATATAATATCATTAAATATTGTTACATATCATAAACTATCTACTAATTATAATCGTCTATCATATCTGCATGCTCCTTTTTATTAAGCAGGACAAGAAGAAAAATATTTTAAAGAGGGATAACAAAAGTAGGGAATGTTGTAAAAATGAGATCCATCTTTCTTGAGCTTTGTAAGATCTTTTGCCAGTATTCTCGACATTCTTACGAAAGAAAAAAACAACATAAAATGCTGATATTGATCCAGCTCCAGTTTAGTAAAAATGTGTGTATATAAAAGGTAAGCTATAGAATAGGAATATTTAGAATATTTTATAAATTATACGTTAGATGAAAAATTACTGTACATAAAAGTTACATGAAAAATATTCCAAGCAAAATAATAGACAACGTATAGATTTTGTTTTTAATAAATAGATACGTAATGATTCTAATCAAATAAATGATAAATTATGAAAATATTAAAATAGTAACCAAATCTAGTTATAAAACTATAGGCCAGTCAACGCGGGCCAAAAACTGACCTTTTAGCTGATCGCTTCAAAATTTGACCTAAGGGTAAGTTGACGACGCTGAATCGAATGGTGCTAATTATAATAAGGTCAGCAACCGGCATCTTGGGGAAAAAGGGTAAAAAAGGGTAAAATATAGCCTTATCTTAGAATCTAGGCATTTAATCGAAAAAAGTTTCAAACAAAAGTTGTAGAGAATTGAAAAATACTAAAAAAATGTTCTATGAGTTATCTTCGTATTTTCAAAAATAAGCGCATAAAATTGGATTGAAGATGGGAAAAAAATTGTAAGAGTGGGAGAAAGCAAGCTTATCCCTCCGTCGCGTTTTACACGCGAGCGAGCTAGTGTGCGTGCGAGCGTCCGTGTGCACTAATACACAAACGAAGGATCTTCGGCAATCTTCGGGACTCTCGGTCTTGAATGAAAGTGCGAGTGAGAGAACAAACCAATACTTCTCTCTTTTTATTTATCATGCGATAACGAGTATTATTGTCCTTGGCCATCGATTGTTGAGCCTTCTGATATTTCTCTTTTTATATTTTTTCTTTCGGTAGCAAGAATTTTACGTCTTGGCCATCGAGCGTCGAGCCTTTTGTATACGAGTGCGAGTGAGAAAGAAAACCGATATTTCTCTCTTTCTATTTTTTCTTTCGGTAGCGAGAATTCTTCGTTTTGGCCATCGTGCGTCGAGCGTTTTGTATATCTATATATATCGGCGTATAAGCGCGGCACTTTTAAATCGAATCTTGATGCTTATGGCACGCCGTTTCTTTATTTATTGTCAAAAATAATGAACCTTGAGTAAAAAAAAAATAATTCATTTTAACAGAAACTATTATTATTTAGTTGAGAGTAAAAATAATGAATTAATTTTGTGTCTCGCCATAAAATTAATTAGAATAAATAATTGATATAAATTCTTTGCCTCACAAAAATTTATTTGTATATCAAATTGAATACGTATTCTCTTTAAGACGAAATTTAAAATTTAAATAATTTTCCTATTAAATTATGTATTTTATAAAATTTTAAATTACTGACTTTTTGTCTCGTAAAAATTTATTAGTGTATCAAATTAAATACATATTTGAAAAAGAAGAATTTTATATCCACACATAAAATTAATTCAAGATATATATGAAAGGATATTCTAAAAACGTGGAATTTATTTTTTGTCTATACATAATTTTAATTCATTTTTATTATGTTATAAGAAAACGGTAATGCATTCCGATTCATCTTCGAAGTCTTAAGAATTGTACGAAAAAAATTGAGCAATTATCAATTGGTGCGTTAGCGTAAGTAGTAACGTCTTCGCTTCTCGCGCTGGGTATTAACGTTCGATTCTTCGTGGGGGAATTATTTTTTTTATAAGTTTTTCTATTCTTAGGTTATATAAATTATTTTTACATTTCCTAATTTCTAATTATATATAGAAAAAAAAATTAAAATTATTACAAAAAAATTCAAAGCAATAAATTTTTTTACATCCTGCACAAATAAACGAAGTTTATTACTTAAATTACAAATTCATCCTGTAAATATCATCCTAAAAAATGTATCGCACCAATTGATAATTGCTCAATTTTTTTCGTACAATTCTTAAGACTTCGAAGATGAATCAGAATGCATTACTGTTTTCTTATAACATAATAAAAATGAATTAAAATTATGTATAGACAAAAAATAAATTCCACGTTTCTAGAATATCCTTTCATATATATCTTGAATTAATTTTATGTGTGGATATAAAATTCTTCTTTTTCAAATATGTATTTAATTTGATACACTAATAAATTTTTACGAGACAAAAAGTCAGTAATTTAAAATTTTATAAAATACATAATTTAATAGGAAAATTATTTAAATTTTAAATTTCGTCTTAAAGAGAATACGTATTCAATTTGATATACAAATAAATTTTTGTGAGGCAAAGAATTTATATCAATTATTTATTCTAATTAATTTTATGGCGAGACACAAAATTAATTCATTATTTTTACTCTCAACTAAATAATAATAGTTTCTGTTAAAATGAATTATTTTTTTTTTTACTCAAGGTTCATTATTTTTGACAATAAATAAAGAAACGGCGTGCCATAAGCATCAAGATTCGATTTAAAAGTGCCGCGCTTATACGCCGATATATATAGATATACAAAACGCTCGACGCACGATGGCCAAAACGAAAAATTCTCGCTACCGAAAGAAAAAATAGAAAGAGAGAAATATCGGTTTTCTTTCTCACTCGCACTCGTATACAAAAGGCTCGTCGCTCGATGGCCAAGACGTAAAATTCTTGCTACCGAAAGAAAAAATATAAAAAGAGAAATATCAGAAGGCTCAACAATCGATGGCCAAGGACAATAATACTCGTTATCGCATGATAAATAAAAAGAGAGAAGTATTGGTTTGTTCTCTCACTCGCACTTTCATTCAAGACCGAGAGTCCCGAAGATTGCCGAAGATCCTTCGTTTGTGTATTAGTGCACACGGACGCTCGCACGCACACTAGCTCGCTCGCGTGTAAAACGCGACGGAGGGATAAGCTTGCTTTCTCCCACTCTTACAATTTTTTTCCCATCTTCAATCCAATTTTATGCGCTTATTTTTGAAAATACGAAGATAACTCATAGAACATTTTTTTAGTATTTTTCAATTCTCTACAACTTTTGTTTGAAACTTTTTTCGATTAAATGCCTAGATTCTAAGATAAGGCTATATTTTACCCTTTTTTACCCTTTTTCCCCAAGATGCCGGTTGCTGACCTTATTATAATTAGCACCATTCGATTCAGCGTCGTCAACTTACCCTTAGGTCAAATTTTGAAGCGATCAGCTAAAAGGTCAGTTTTTGGCCCGCGTTGACTGGCCTACTATGTTTTTCTTAAATCTAGTAGTTTACAAAATATTTTACTTAGACTTTTTTTTTTGTAAATTTTCTATTATATACTGTCAAATATTTGGCTAGTAATTCTACTTTATTGTGATTACTTATCATGTATTGTATTACAATATCAAAAATATAAAACAAAAAAAGGTTTTGGAAATGAGTGAATATTACTACCATTTTGGTAGAAATAAATAACGAATGAAATCATTATTCATTTAAATATAAAAACATTTAAATATACACTGTCGAGGATAAATAAAAATAAAAAAATGTAATAAAATATTTGTAATTGATATATCTTTCTGAAAAAGGAACAAAGTTTTGTACGTTTGACTATGGTAACCACGATACCCTTGATAATTCAGAAGCTCGTATCTCATTCTTGTTCTATACAAACAACTCGGTATTCTAGTTGGTAAGCATTTTCAACGTTTCAAGCATAACGGAGAAGCAATAATGCTTAAGTTTTTATCGTTCTCGATTCTATCCACAAAATAGCTTCATTCTTTTCTCTGCGATCCCCGTTACTATTAATGGCCGTAGTTTTGTACTATACTTCTTTCAAATAAATTTTTTTTTTCTTTCCCTCTTTTTTTCCCCGTATGAATAAACGATCAATGTAATATGTACAAACAAATAAAAATATTCCATAAATAATTTAGTATCATTTCATTGAAATTTATGCACAATACATATATCTGTGCATCATGTATCGCATCGATAAGCTTTTATTTATGTTCGTATGATCTCCTGCTAATAACCGTTTTCATTAGCTATCCATTTTATAATTAAGCCATATTGGCTTTTACGTCGCGGTATTCTACTTTATCGTTTAATTTACGTTTGGGTGAACATTACAGCAGTTGACATAGATATTGTTTCAAAAACTATACGACAAATATTTACTCTAAAATTATTTCTTATTCAGGTTAGACAAGAGTAAGTTCTAATCTTTCAAAGCTTTATTACAGATTAATCTCAGTTTTCAAATATTTAACGTTGACGGTAAAATAATAAAGATTAAATGAAAATGAAAAAATTGTTTAAAAATCTAAACAAGACAAATAAAACGATGTTCACTAATTATCATTATGTGTTCATATTATTAACTATAATTAACATATAATTACATTCATTTTATTGTTAACTATTAATCATGAAAGTTAGTTTGTCATTTTGCAATAAAATTAAAATGTTTATAATTTTGTTTATATACAAAATAAAATATCTTCATGTTAGATTAATATATTATAAAATAATATATCAAATACAAGTTTATTCAATCATTATGTAAAATTATTGACTTTAATGTATAAATAAAATATATATATATTAAATTAAATTAAAAAGTATATACCTGGTAATTCGAGGAAATTGGAAGTCCTTCTTCGTCGGCTACGCGGATAAGCGTTGAAATTCAATGGACCAACATCCTCGTTACTAATATTCGATACGTTGGAGCATTGACTATCGCGAGAGCCACGACGTGACGCCAGGTAAGCTGGAACATCGGAGAATTTCATCAAAATTCCAATGATCAAAGGGATTGCCGAAGCAGCGATAACCAATATCGCGGGGTGTAACCACGTTTCTGCATTTCCCTCTTGCTATTATGCATTATATTCTCATATGCATAGATAAATAATACTCCTACTTTGATATATAGACTAACAGCTAATATTTATCAGCACTAGTGTCACTGCATCTTATTTACCCATGTTTTCATATATATATATGCACAATGATCAAACATAATTATCAAATTAATCTAATAAAGATAAATTTGTCATATCATTGCATATATCATATCTCTTAACTCTCTAATACTACCTAATCTAATTTATATACTCTTATATAATATATTATATATTCTTTAAATATTGTTTTATTTTATTGATACATCAATAATTGTTACTTAACCCTCTAAGGCACAAACATTTTCTCATAATTTTAAAAAGATTTATATAATACTAAACCAACAAATATCAATCTCTAAATACAAATAAGGAATAAATTTAAAGAGTTCACAAAATTCTGTTTAATAATATGTATGTATCTTTAAGCCAACAAATATCAATTTTTAATTATAAGTTAACAATAAATTAAACACTTATAAAGAAACTACTGGATTTAATTGGATATTTAAAAATAGAATTCATAATAGCTAACATGAATTTTACTGGTAATATAAAAAAAGTATTACAGAACATTATGCATATACAATTAAATTAAACAGAAAAAAATATCATAATATCAGAGTTACACAAAACTAAAGAGGATTAATATTTGAAGTTTCATGTTTGCTTGTTAGTTATATCAGTAACAGTTTTATATTATTGATTCAAAATTATATTACTTGTCTTTTTTTAAACATAATAAAAGCATTTCAGTTATATAAAAGATCAATGTTATAAGTAATTTAATATTTAACTTAAACTTATACAAAAATCAATTTTCATAATAGAAACTTGTGAAACAAAGGAACGTATTCTAAGCCTGAGGGCAAGCTTTTCTACTTTTAAGTATTGACCTTCTAAATCCTTGACTTTTCAGATAAAGAAAGCAGGAAGGATTTCGAATTTAATGTGTAATCTAGCTATTGAGGAAAAGAGAATAATTGAAATCACTCACTCCAACGTGTTTTTAATTATTCTCGTTATAATACGTCCGTAAAAAAACGTATTAGCATTTGAAAAATTATAAATATGAAACAATAAAAGTAACTCGTTTAAATGTTTTAAATAATTGTTCAACTATTGCTATTATTTTATTTAACAATTATCTTATTTAAATTATTTAATAATAAATTAAAAATATTAACAATTTTTTGTAATTAAGAAAAACAAAAAAGAAAAAGAAACAATGAATAATAATATACAAAAGATATAACAACGAAAGTATTGTCTGGCAACGTGAAATACTTTTATCATTGATTTTCAAATCTCGTTAGATTCAATCTTGCATGTAAAGACCATCGCAAAAAGCAATTATCGACAATTTGACTTTTTGGGCTTTTATGTGTACGTAATGACGACGCAGGAATGAGTGATTGTTCCTTTTACTTTCATTACACGTGCACCCATGTTACCAAACGAGATTAAAAAAAATCGTTTACATTTTACCCATCGATTGTCCTTCTATTGACTTTTCACGAATACGTTCAACTGATATTATTTAAGTTTATTTACCGCTAATACCAACGATAGCAAAATTTAAAAATATCAAGCTGGCCATATTATCTTATTCATCGCTATTCATAAAATAATGTTTAATAATTTGTCGCCAATATGATACATGTCAATAGACGACTAGGGTAAAAACAATATAATATATTTATAAAAATTATATTTGAAATTGTTAAGAATAAAATAGACAAAAAAAAATAGTAATTTTACCTAATCCACCTTTCATCGATCCTCGTCTTCTTGGACTAGACAATAAAGTGACTTCGGTTTCAGCATCTCCAATCTCGGTGAGATCACTGGTCGATCTCCTGGCCATATTTTTCTCCTTTTTACTTTTTCTTTTATTAAGAGAACTTCCTTCACGATTTCGAGTAGTATCATTCAAGCATCCCTGGCTACGATTCAAGTAGCCACCCATTTTACTCGCACGAATTTTCTCACTCACCGAACAATTTCGATCAACGTTTTCATTTTGAATGGCAAAGTTTCCTTCCTTAGGAGATCTCAATTCAGAATCTGAGTGTTTGGGACTACAGTGCGATGAGGAAGATATAGGAGCAACTATCGTCGGTGAGATTGGACTGTTAAGCCCTCCCAGACCGAAGGATGAATTTCTTCGACGATCGAACATTTTCGGACTTTTCGGAGTAAAATTAAAAGAACTTACTGATCCGTGGCTATCCATCATTGTATTATCATTTGAAGATGATATTGGACTTTTAGGTGGATAACTCATTGTCTTACCAAGACTCTTTCTAGGATCACAAAATTGAAAAACAGATGATTTTCTGTTAGTTGAATGCAGCGCGGTATCACTGCTATTTGGACTTTTTTGATTTTTATTCGACGAATAATAAGTTGGACTTCGCGATGATCCAACCTTATCAGAGTCTGTGGCACGAGTAAACGTATCGAAATCGAAATTCGCGTTAGGTGTTTCCGGATAATATTCGGCTGGGAATTTAAATACAAGAGGTGTACCCGGTGTATTCGTAACCGACAACTGACTAGGACTCCTTTGTCCAGAAATCGGTATCTGCGGTAATTGAGGAAGCTGACGTGGACTCCTTGGAGATTTTAAGTGTGTAGATGCTTCTGGACTATTCGTTGCCATTTTTCTATAACTTTTCTAAATGTCTTCTTCAATTTCTTCTACTTTCTTCTTTTAATTATATTAAAAAGAACGTATTCTCTAAATTCACACTCCTTCCTTGATCCTTAACATTGAAATTTCCTTATCTTTTCCCCATGATGATGATTCATCTTCTGATTGTTATCGATAATAACATAAAATATAAATTTCAATTATGATGTCTATCTTCCGTTCACTCTTTCTCCCTTTCTTTATTTCATTTTCTCTATACCTCTTCGTCAGATCAAATATTCATTATATCTACTCAGGATCTAATTTACTTTCCTACACGTGTTATAAAGTAATTGAGAAAAAAAAAAACAACTCAGTGACCATAAGAATTATCTAAACACTTGGACAACATTTGAAAAAAAACTCATTAGATCTGGATAAATAATGCGAAAATACAAAGTTATTGTTTCCATTTGGCGAGCCTAATGCAAACAGGATGATTGTAAGTTACGCAAGTTTCTATAGCTTCATATGATAATGCGAAGAAAATTCACCCTTGTCTGAGAAAATGAGAGAAAGAGAAGGAGAGAGAGAGAGAGAGAGAGAAAGAAGATCTTTTGTAATGAATATTTGAGATTTATGAAAGGTGAAATAAACGAGAGAGAGAGAGAGAGAGAGAGAGAGAGCTCTCTTTTTACACATCGATACGAAAAACAATAGAAAATATGCTTCTAAAGCGATATACCCAGTAATGATATCAAAAACTATACGAGTTTAAGGAAATTAATACGATAACGGTTTTCAACGTGCATTATTGTTTATCGACTATTCATCGATTACATAATACTTATTAACGAAATACATAAATAACATAAACGGTAAAAAGAAAAAGAAATAAGAAATTCGTCTAGTTGTATCGAGCAATTATCAAAAGAATATATTTGTCTAAAATTTAGTACGCCTTCGCATTGACAATAATAATATAAATGAAATCGGCGTAAAAGAGGAAAAAAAGAGAATAGGGTAAGATATTACCACATTCACGATAAAAAGTTGAGAAAAGAAGCCTTTGTGACATCTTATTAAATTTTTCTACTCAATACATAGATATGGAGATTATTCAGACTAGTGTCGCTTTTATTCTATTGTAACAGTTAACATTCTAAAGGGCTGTATTCCGTAGCAAGTCTTTAGTAAGAGATAACAATTATATTATCGACATAAAAATATAATAGATAAGCGACAAAAGATACAACATCTCTATATAAAATATTCTCTCAAAAGAGTTTCGCAAGAAGAATTATTAATTGTACAAAAAGAACAGAAAAATAGAAAAAAGAAGAAAATAAAAATAAAGAGAATCAAAGAAAATCTAGGTACAATGATGTATCGTTGACTTACAGAATTCGTCATGCGGCCAACGCGAGTTAACCTGTTGATCGTAGAAGACTACTTGCACCGGGTTAATCGTTACTGCGTTCGTTTTTTACGTTACACTCTGTCAGAGATGATAATAACTTCCAAGAAAACGAAGAAAAACGTGATCTCGTTGATATCTACAAATCAAGACAAAAAATAAACAAGATATAAAGAAGGAAAGAAATAAATAAAACGAAAAGCGGAGTTAAAGAAGGGAAACGAAATAATTGAGGTAAGGGAAGAAGAGAGTCAAATAAATATGAAACAGATAACGTAAGTAAAAAACAATGAACTTTTGATATGTACTATAGTATCGAATCAAGATGATAATAATACGAGAGAAAGCGTGGCTACCTGCCTCGTCGATGGCCCGCACGCTACTGAGGGGGTGGAACGCGCATATAAGTCACCCTCACTCTCTACTTCATCGCATCCCTACCTCTTTCTCTCTCTATCTCTATCTTTCTCACCACTTACGTACCTTTCCCAGATACGTTCCAAACCTTCACCCTTATACGTTACGATCTGTTCCATACCAAATAACTCAAACCTAACTGATGACCTTTAAATTTACATCCTACTGTTTTCTATTTCTATCTATTTCTTTCTCTCTCTCTCTTTCTCTCTCGTTGCACACGTGATTGAATCTCGAGATCCTTCAAGTAAAATGTATATAATTACCTATATAATGTATGTTCTTATTTTCGTCTATAAAACAGTATTACAATTTTTTAATAGTAGTATATAACAGTAGTAGAATTATATATATAGTGTCCCCCAAAAACTGCATTATCGAATAGAAAAATTAAAAATATGTTTTTGGCAAGTATTTGAAGTGATGTCATCATAGTCCTATACTTTTTTAACAATCATATCACTAGATTCATATTAAAGGGGTAAAAGGTTCATATCTTAAGGGGTAATGCCACTCGGAAAAATAGTCTTTCAATTGAGCATTTTTTATGAAAATGTGGTAAGTGCAAAGATTCGTTTAGAGGATTTGATTATATATACACCCAACAACATTCACAAATTTTTCCATTGCAAGTCGTCACAAAATAGCAGTGTTGCAGCTTAGTAAAGTATATTTTACATCGGAAACAGTGTTTCGCGACTGGTAAAATTTCTTCTCCATTTTTTGACTTACATTTGAACAAAAAAATTAAATACATTTTTGTTCCGGTTCAGTTCAGTTCAGTTTAGTTTAGGAATTGGGGCAAATATTACGGTAGTAAAAATTCACGATTCATGAGATAAGTATTTGTAGACGTATAAAAAAAAAAGAAGGAATACATCAAATGAAAAAAAAAACGAGAAATAATACAGATACAAAACAAAATTTCTATAATAAAATAAGATATAAAAAGATGATAAGATATATTAGAATGTAATAATAAGAATGAGGAAACAGATAAAAGTGATAGTCTCATAAATAACGTGTTTACAAGTACGAACCTAGGTTGAAAACAAAGTCAGAAGAATTCAAAAGATGAACGATTAGCAAAAGAAAAATGAGATTGGAGTGAAGGAGGAAATTAGAAAGATGCGTCGGAAAATAGATAAAAAAAAAGATAATCTTCTAGGAAGATATTTTTGAAACAATTTTATATGTTATTTAAATATTCTTATCACACACAAAATGTAATAAGTTCTAACATTTATTTTAATAAACATGGATATGTTGAATTCCAAAAAATCTTATTCACAAATTGAATACATTTTATAATGTTTAATTCATATAAAGACTATTTCATTCTAAAATAAACACGATTATGAACTGAGTTATTTAAATTAAATCAAAACAACAATATAAAATTGATAAAACTTCGATAAAGTTATTTTGATTTCTGATTAAGATTCAAAAATGAATGAAAAAATACAAATCCATTTCTATCGTTGAACCTTGTCCAAAGATAATAAAGTAATATTTTAAATAAGTTAAATAAATCTTCATATAATAGAATTAACGGATAATTAAATATAATTAGACTTTTTGTTTTATTCATAAATCATAAGTCTATTTTAAAGATCTTAGAATTTACAAATTCTAAAACATAGTTTTTGATTTGAAAAAAATATTTATTTATTTCCTCGACGCTAGTTCCATCTCTAGGTTAATTTTCGAAATATTAACACATTCTCTGGATCGTTCGATAAAATGTTGAATAGATAAACATTGCTAAAGTTCGAATTTGTCAATAATTATTGATATTTACTATGAATTAACTCTAAAGTATTTTTCTTTTGCATAATATAATAAAATCTAAAATTTTTAAAAATCTATAAAAATATGAGAAAACGCAAATCCTAACACTCAACACATAGCGACATTTCTTATGAAGTGTTACCTCAAACATATTGCATCGTTGAAATAAAAACTATGGAAAATTGATAACATAAAGAAACAGTCATACATAAATGACGTAAGTTCAACAAAATTATATTCTAACATATCACTAATAATTTCTAAAAGAATAACTTGATAGTATAATCTATCTATGACGTGCAATTATTATCGTACAAATTAACGGTGAATAAGATTGTTTGTCCTATTTATTTAATACTAATAAGCCCGCGAAAACTTATTTATAAACATAATATGTTGCTAGAAAATACTTAGGAAAATTTTTTGAAACATTCAAAACATTTGTTTTATAATTACAATTTTTGCAAAAATTTTCCTATATATGGGTGATATTTTTTCTTAATTTAAATAACTGCTACGATATTGCAAAAATTTGGCTAAAATAACCAGTTGTAATTTTATTAAAGTAATATTTAATACAAAAAAATGTTCTACGTTGGTTTTTATTTTCTTCCTCGCTGCTAATCGATTAACGTAACATTTTTTATATTTTCATCGATCTACAGAGGCAAAAATATTATGAATGGAATGTAACCAATATAAACATCTTGTGTACAAGCTAAGACCATAGGAGCATGATGGCAACACTGTCTGCTTGTCAGTGTAGTTCATATTTTGTCCATTCTTATCGCTGAAGTCGTATTACGTCACGGAGAAGTGCTGAATAGCGTAAAAAGCCAGCATACGAAGAAGTTCAAATAACATCTGTGCAACTTCGACCAATGCATACATGTTTACATCGAATTGTAGAGGGGGAGACCAACAGGTTAGCAACATCATTGCGTGCATGGACTTCATAGTGTAAGGATGATGTTCAATAGATAATCACGTGAACTAACTACTTTTGTTACGTCATTCGATAATCGATACAAAGAATTTTCAAGCATTTTTTAACGCATTTCTTTTTTACTTCCTTTTTAAAATCAAAGTTGCATAATCGCGAATAGTAAAAATGTCTCCGAGAAATTTCATTGTCAAATTTGATAGACCTAATGCAACTTACAATCCAGGAGAAAATATAACTGGTTGTGTAACAATCGTATTGGATGAAAGGAAAAGTGTTCGAGGTAAGAAATATCAACACAAGCGATTAACTAGATTTTTAAGAATTTTTTAAATTTATCATAATTAATCAATTTTTTATATTTAAATTAAGTTTCCTTAATAAATAAACTCAACTTATTATTAATCGTTGTATTTATTACAAGAAATGATGATAAGGCTGTAAAAATATTGCCTGTTTTATTGAAAGCATATGAGAGTAAATGAATTTATGGAAATACATGCATGTGTTTAGGTATGTGTATTTAAGCAACGACGAAAAGAAACAAAAAGAAAGTTGTTGATCAATAAATTTTCTGTTATTAAATGCAGCAATTTTAGCAATCCTTTAATTCATCGATTTTTCAACTTACAATTAGTACGAAATTTTAAATTCCGAGTATACACGAAAGATTTTTCTTGAAATTAAATTATACAATATAAAAGTGAATAGACAATATAAAATAATAATTATAATAAATAAATAAAAAATGTATTATCAATTTACTGTATGTTACTCAATAATATGTTTAAATACTGTTACGAAGGATTTAAATGGTATCTAATAAATTTGTTTTCTCGATCGACATAATATTATATTATTTTCTCGATTAAATGCATTACAAAATAATAATTCATATTAATAAATTAAAAATATCTCGTTAAAATGTGTTGTCTAAAGAAAAATAAATAATATTCTCTAAATTACGAATATATTTTTATCCATGTAATAATGTACTTGCTATTAGGACGATTTTTAAAATAAATCAAATATTGTAATCGTAAGAAGTTAATATTTTTCTTGTCTTTTTACTATCCCTTTTACAGGTAGGAGACACTTCTCTAATAACACCTCCCCACATTATTCAATAGAAACAAGATCGCATCATTTTACCGCCTTTCTATAACAAACAGTACATGAAAATTTTTATCTGTTGTTTTTCCAGACGAGTCACCCATCCATTTTACTAACAGTATCCACGTTACTTGACATTAGGGAATCTAAAGGAAACTACTAATCCAACATGACCAAAACATTGTCTCGTTAAGCTTTCGTAATAAATATTTACTATTTTAAATAATTATGTTATAAAAAAAAATATTATAAGTTTTAAGCATTAAAAATCATCATCACCTATTTTGTTTTTCTATAGAATTTTATTTAAAAATAAGTAAATAAAAATTGGTTCAAATGATATTGACTCAAAGCAAATTGATTTCAGATTTAAAAATATATTTCAAAGGAGAGTCTCGAGTTAATTGGACGACAAAACGAAGGAAACGACGAGCAAATCGTAAAAGTGTTTCAAGTACAGTTCATCACACTGCTACTGAACAATATTTCAGTATAGAACAGTCTCTGTTAAGAAAATCAGCTGGTAAATATAAGTTATTCGATATAAAGTTTTTCCGATCGAAAAAAAATACTATTCAAATTAATTAACGACTCATTTAAAATGTAGAGGAGGACAAAGTCGAACTTCCGGAAGGAGAAAGCGTATATTATTTTTCTTTTCAATTACCAACAAACATACCCTGTAGTTTCGAACACAAAGTTGGATATATTCGTTATACGGCAAAAGCAATCGTCGATATCCCATGGAAATTTGATTGGTCAACTAAATCTGCGTTCACGGTTATTACTCCGTACGATTTAAATAATTTTTCCGGTCAATGTGTAAGTTATTCTCCTCTTTTAAATCAGAAAACAAGAAAACAATAAATAAGAAAAAGAAAGCCATTTTTAAAGACACATTGACAAATCTTATTTCGATTTCAGGTAAGAATAGACGATGAAACGTCAAAAGATTTTTATTGTTTATGCTTTAATAGAGGTTCGTTACGTGTTCAAATAAGAGTTCCAAGTTCAGGATACGTTCCGGGACAATACATAATGACTGAAGTGTTCTCTAATATGAAATCGGAAAAAGTTCATGTAACGAAAATTTCCGCGAAATTAGAAGAAGTAATTATTTTCTAATCATTTCGTATAAATTATCCATAAATATACTTAAAATCCTGCAGCTATAATGAACAACCAGAATTTTAGGAACTTATTTTTCGCGCGCACGGGTCAACAAAAAGAGATTTAATCATGATACAAAAGGATCAAGACGCAGGACCAATTAAAGCGATTCATCAATCGAATCTTAAACTATATGTTCCATCTCTTCCACCATCTAATTTAGAATATTGTGGTATTATTGAATTGAAATATCAACTACGGGTGAACGTTCATGTTAGTGGCATGTGAGTATAAAACAAATTCCAATTCTGTTTTTATTTTAAAGCACGTTTCGCTCTTAATAGAAACAAAGACTGGTAATACAAATAATAATATTATAATAAATATCTACCAATGGGGTCACGTGAACGTGCAACGTATAAGGTAAAGTAATGTATTTAACAGGCACAAAAAAGTCAAGAGAAAATATCCAATATTAATAGGAACAGTACCTCTATTTTCTTCACCATGGGCTTCAACAAATAATACTTATCCAACAGCACCATTAATTGATCAAGAACCATCAGTATTTACTCCTATAAAACCTGTGCCTATGCCTGTATTAGGACCCGAAATTACTCTACCATCGGTACCTCAACCGAATTTCAATGAGCCACGATTACCAAATCCTTCAATAGGATGGAACATTCGTGAGTCGAAAGAATCTACAAATATTTACTTAAATATTACTAGCTTATAAAATAATTAATTATTTTCGTTTCTTGTAGCACCTCCTTCTTACGAAGAATGTATGCAAAAGGCTGATAATATTGAAGACGAAGATGATTCGAATTCCGTACATGGTGCTGATCAGCCATTTGCCCCAAGATATCCAGTTTTCAATTTTATTGCTTCTGGTAAGTCTATACATTAATGTACATTACATTCTTACTTTTATTAGTTTATCTACGAACTCCAATTTATTTATATTCTCGTACTTTTTAGATCTCTCAAAGTAATTTACTTCATTTTACATTCATGAACTTAACGTATGTACCAAAGTGCAAAACTTATTTTATATAATCACTTTTTAGCACTTAATTGTTAATAATTGCAGTACAGAGGAATTGTTAAGTTGTATAATAGAACTTTTACATATATAATTGCTTATAATTATACTGATTATGTACATTTATAAAAACACATTTTTTTATATTTCTTGTTTCTAGTAAAAATTAAGCTCATCTAAAGCGCCATTTGCTCGATATTATTTATGATGGAATATATAGCATATATAAAATATGATAAATTTTGGACTTATCTATTTTGGCTGTTAATACTTAAAACTTATTTCAATGCGATTGTTACATGTGTATTAAGCGACTCTATCTCATTGGAGAAACCGTCCACGTGCTATCTTTTTTCACTTATATAACAATTTACCAAATGTCTACGGACAAATTGTAAAGATGTATGGAGTTAAAAAAAAAAAAAAAAAAAATGTGTATTAAAATTATGCAGATGATTAAAACAATTTTAACATGAACAAGTGCAAAGAAAAAAATTAAGACAAGAACAAGACAAGTGTATCAAGACGAGTGCTAAAGACTCCTCTCCATAGTCTTCATCTTTAGGCTCTATTCGAAGATTTTAATGTACAAAAAACTAAGAAATAAGATGTAAGAATGTCATTTATGTACATTATCTAAATGTTGTATAAATGCAGCATCAATTGTAGTACCATATGTCGGGTTGTGGAAACTGCTTGGTCATTATTCATTGAAAGATTTAAATCTTCACGTAAAAAGTTGGTGAGTACATCAGAATTTTCTAAGTTGAAATTAATATTAAAATCTCTACTAAGAATATAAATTGCTATCAACACAATTTTTTTATTATCTTCTATTTTACACTCTGCTATACAAATATCTGCTATACAAAATTATGTTCAATGATGAGGAAAAGCTGTAAGAATTCTTCTGTTTCCGACTTTGTCTAAAGGCGCTTTGCATTGTTGACAATGCCTAGGAACTGCTAACAATGGCGGATTTCCGGCTTTGACGGTAACACAGCTACTACACTAGACAGCCAAAAAAAAAATACGTATCTATGTGAAATTTCAATCCGCGTTTTTTCATAAATGGCTAAATATCTACGGCTAGTTTTCAGCAGAATGAATTTTCTCATGGATTACTACAAGTGTGCAAAATTTGAAAAGAATCTAAGATGTGGCTAATTGACCGCAGTCTTCTCCCGCTGCTTATAAGTTTTTTCTACTACGAAATGCAGTATGACTTTGGAGTGGGGATCAGCTGACGCAACTACCCACTTCCAAATTATCGTCATCGATATGTGATGACGAATGCGATAGCTATATATAAACATCGATAATCTCCGGATATCTGGCGACGTAAGCATATCTCATTACAATAACAAGGAAATAGTTAGTCAGTATAAATTACTTATATTTCTCGCTGAGAATTGATTGTATTTTCTTCAATTAATAAAAAAAAAAATATACTGAATGTACCGAGCAAAGTACAAAATGTATCTTATATAATTACTTCTTATTTTTATTTAAATTAAAATAATATATAATTATAAAATTATTTTTATGTAAAAGCCTAATATTGTAATAAAAAATACTTTGACATTTTGTTTGAAACATTTCTAAAATTTCTTCTTTAATTAGAAATTTTATAAAAAATCTCCCTAATATATGGGTGATATTTTTCTTAATTTAAATAGCTGCTGCTGTGTTTTGAGAAAATTTTGTTAAAATAACCAGTTGTAAATTTATTGAACTAATATTTAATAGCAAAAAAATTGTTTTCTATATTGATTTTTATTACTGCCCTAGTTGCTAGACGATTCGCGTAATATTTTTTATATTTCCACTGATATGCAGGTGAAAAAAGATTTAAAAATGTTGTTCTAAAATATAATAACCCAGTAATCAATAAAGTTATCCCTGCATGGGATGTAACCGGTATAACAATCTTGCGTAAAAGACGAAATCAAAGGCGCATGATGGCGACACTGTTTGCTTCAGCTATGTAGTTGATTATTTGTCCACTGCTATCGCTAAAGTCGGATGTGCACCGCGGATAAGATATTGAATAGCGTAAAAACCCAGCAGATGAATCAATTCTAATAATATCTGCAAAACTTACACCAATCCGTATTTAAATTGAACAGTAGTGAGGAAACCAACAAGTTGGCAGCATCAGAATGTGTATGGACTTTATTAGTGTAACATCGATGTTCATCAGATAGTGACGTGAACTAATTATTTTTGTCATTCGATAATCGATACGAGGAATTTTCAAATATTTTTTTTTCCTTATTTTCTAAATCAACATTGTATAATTGTGAATAGTAAAAATGTCTCCGAGAACTTTCATTGTCAAATTTGATAGACTTAATGCTACTTACATTCCAGGAGAAAATATAACTGGTTGTGTAATAATCGTGTTGGATGAAAGGAAAAGTGTTCGAGGTAAGAAATATCAACACAAGCGATTAGCTAGACTTTTAAGAATTTTTTAAATTTATCATAATTGATTAATTTTTTATATTTAAATTAAGTTACCTTAATAAATAAACTCAACCTCACTAAAATACATTTGTTAAAGTCGTTCAATAGTATACGATAAGATAACGTATATTATATTATCATTTTCATCTACTTTTATTTCTATGGAGTTCATCAAGTTTGCTTACAAGTGACTCATTAATCAACATGTAGGAAAAAGATGTATTATTTGTAGTTGTAAATATACGAAAATAAGTAAAAATAAAAACAGCGCCTTAATATTAATCATTGCTTTCATTATTAAAAACGATGATCAGGGAATGTAACGTATTCAAAAAATAATATCGACGTCTCTTGCGATCCTTTAATTTATCGATTTCTCTACCTAATACATTATGTAAAATTCTGAGAATACGCGAGAGATCTTTCTTGAAATTAAATGATACAATATAAAAGTGAATAGACAATATAAAATAATAATTGTAATAAATAAATAAAAAATGTATTATCAATTTCCTGTAAGTTACACAATAATAAATTTAAATATTTTTACGAAGGATACAAATATTATCTAATAACATTTTTATCTATTAACTGAATATATTTTCACGAATAAATGCATTTTAAACAATAATAAAGTTTATATACATAAAAAATCTCGTCAAAATTTATTATCTACGTAAAATAAATTCAAAGATAAAGAAAAGTGTTAGCGTGATAGTCAATATGATTTACTGATTTATCGAAGTGTATTATTAAAGAATGAAACGGAAGAGAGATATTACCATCGAAAATTTTATCATATATTATCAAAAAAGGATAAATAATATTCTCTAAATTACGAATTTTTTTTCATCTACGTAATAAAGTACTTTCCACTATTGAGATTTGTAAAATAAATAAAACATTATAATCGTTATATAAATATTAATATTCTTCTTCTTCTTATCTTCTTTCTATCTCTCTTAAAAGTTGGAGTCCTTTCATTACTAACATCATCTCACAATATTCAATACCACCAAAAATGTCGTATTTTTTTACAACCACTACGGAGTCAACAACACATAGTTTTTATCATTAAACATCCATTTATGTTTCTATTGATACTCACGTATCTTGACTTTAGTGATCTAAAAGAAAATAGTAATCCAACGTAATGAAACCATTAGCTTCTTAAAATTTAATGATTAAAATTTATAATTTAAAATTATTATCTTCATAAAAATAATAATATAAATTCTAAATACCTATATATATATATATATATATATATATAGTAAGAATCATCATTATCTATTTTATCTTTCGAAAGAATTTTAATACAGAAAAAAGTAAGTAAATATTTATTTAAATATCATCATAAAGCAATGGATTTCAGATTTAAGGATATATTTCAAAGGTGAAGCTCGAGTTCATTGGACGACAACAGAAACGGAGGAAGATATACATGGTAAAAGTAGTTCAACAACAGAACATCACTACGCTACGGAAAAATATTTCAGTATTGAACAGTCTCTGTTAAGAAAATCAACAGGTAAGCATAAGTTATCCGATATAAAGTTTCTCCGATCGAAAAAAAAGCGATTCAAATAAATTTAAAATTCACTTAAAATGTAGCGGAGGACAGAGTTGAACTACCGGAAGGAGAGAGTATATATTATTTTTCTTTTCAATTACCAACAAACATACCGTGTAGTTTCGAACACACAATAGGACGTATTCGTTACACAGCACAAGCAATCGTCGATATCCCATGGAAATTCGATTGGCGGACTAAATCTGCATTCACAGTCGTAACAGGGCTTGATTTGAACCCAGTTTCGCATCAATGCGTAAGTAATCCTTTTTTCTGCACAAAAAAGAAATAAAAAAAAAACAATTTCTAAAAAGACATATTAAGAAATCTTATTTTGGTTTCAGGTAGGAATAGACGATGAGTCGTCAAAGGATTTTCATTGTTGTTGCTTCAATAGAGGTTCGATACGCGTTCGAATAAGAGTTCCAAGTTTAGGATACGTTCCCGGACAATACATAATGACTGAAGTATTCTCTAATATGAAATCGGAGAAAGTTCATGTAACGAAAATTTCCACGAAATTAGAAGAAGTAATTATTTTATAATCATTTCGGATAAATTAAACATAAATATACTTAAAATCCTGCAGCTATAATGAACAACCAGATTTTTAGGAACTTATCTTTCACGCGCACGGCTCAACAAAAAAAGATTTAATCGTAATACAAAGGGATAAAGACGAAGGACCAATTAAAGCGATGCATCAATCGAATCTTAAACTATATGTTCCATCTCTTCCACCATCTAATTTAGAATATTGTGGTATTATTGAATTGAAATATCAACTACGGGTAAACGTTCATGTTACTGGCATGTGAGTATAAAACAAATTCCAATTCTGTTTTTATTTGAAAGCACGTTTTGCTCTTAATAGAAACAAAGACTGGTAATACAAATAATAATATTATAATAAATACCTACCAATGGGATCACGTGAACGTGCAACGTATAAGGAAAAGTTATGTATTCAACAGGCACAAAAAAGTCGATAAAAAATATCCAATATTAATAGGAACAGTACCTCTATTTTCTTCACCATGGGCTTCAACAAATAATACTTATCCAACAGCGCCATTAATTGATGAAGAACAATCAGAGTCTGCTCCTGGAAAACCTATACCTACGCCTATACCCCGACCTGAAATTATTCTACCATCAGTACCCCAACCGTATTTCAACGACCCTCACTCAACAAATCCTCCAGTAGGCTGGAACATTCGTGAGTCGAAAGAATTTTAGATTCTTTAAATGAATATAATACTCCTTTTAATATTGCTAGCTTGTAAAATAAATAAATTATCTTGTTTATTATAGCACCTCCTTCTTACGAAGAATGTATGCAAAAGGCTGATAATATCAAAGACGAAGATGATTCGAATTCCGTTTATGGTGCTGATCTACCATTTGCACCAAGATATCCAGTTTTCAATTTTATTGTTCCTGGTAAGTCTATACATAAATATACGATACGTTGTTACTTTAATTATCTCTCCTTCAGGCTTCGATTAATTTATAGTTTCGTACTTTTCAGAAACATCAAAGTAAAATACTTAATGTTACGTTTATATACTGAACATATCGATCAAAGTACAAAACTTATCTTATATAATTAGTTCTTAGCACTTGATTGTTTCTAATGTCGATACATAAGTATTTTTAAGTTATACAATAGATCTTTTCTTGTATTTTTTTCTACTGTTCCTGTGTATACTTAAAACTTAGTTCAAAGCGGTCATTACACGTGTATAAAAAGTATGCAGAACAAAAAGGCAATTTTTACACGAACGAGTGCAGAGAGAAAAATTAATTTATAATAAGACATGTATATCTAAACGAACGTCACACCTGAAGAAAATTGGGGACCCGTCCGAAAATTTCAATATACGAACAAGGACGAAATAGGATGTTAGGATGTAATGAACGCATCGACTGCAAATCTTTTTATCAATTGGTATAGCTTTTTGACTGAAAATGAAGAAGTATTGTACACATATAAATGTTATTTAAAAAACGATTTTTACACGTGTATTTAAATTTTAAAATTACGAAAATTTTTACGAATTTCTAGCAATTTTAAAAAGCGAAAATCTTACTAACATTTAATAGATAACGGCGCTACTTATCTACTGTTACTTCAAACAGTTTGTACTGTTAAAATATATAACAAATATATTGTATAAAAATGAAAAATGTATAAAATTGATAACGAAAAGAAAATTTCATGCATGTATGACGAAAATTCTACCGGATTATATTTTTATACACAACTTCTCATTACTTAAATAATTATTTGATAACATAATCTATTAATAACAAACAATTATTACCTTTTAAATTAACAGTGATTACCATTTATTTCATACTAATAATTGTATCTTCCAAAAAAAAATCCGAAAATACTTATTTAAATGCTTAATATTGTAGCAGAAAATAATTTGAAATTCTGTTTGAAACATTCCAAGAATTTCTTCTTTAATAGCAATTTTCTTAAAAAGTTTTATAAAAACTAGACTGAAATTATGAAATGTGATTTTATTGAAGTAATATATAATAAAAATTAATATATTTTACATTGGTTTTTATGTCTGTCCTCGATACTACTCATTTCGAGTAATATTTCTTATATTTTCACTGATCTGAAAAAGAAAAAAACTTCAAGAAGATTGTTCAAAACAATAACCCAGTAATTAATGAAGTTACCCCTGAACGAAGTGTTACCAAAATAACAATCATGTGTAGAAGACGAAACCATATGAACATGATGGCGACACTGTCTGCTTGTCAGTGTAGTTCATATTTTGTCCATACTTATCGCTGAACTTATAAGTACGTCGCGGAGAAGTTCTAAATAGCGTATAGACCCAGCATATGAACAATTCAAATAACATCTGTGCAACTTTGAACAAATACATGTTAACATCGAATGGTAGAGGGGGAGACCAACAGGTTAGCAGCATCATTGCGTGCATGGACTCTGTTAGTGTAAGAACGATGTCCAATAGATAATCACGTGAACAATCTACTTTTGTTACGTCATTTGATAATCGATACAAAGAATTTTCAAGCAATTTTTTTCTTTATTTCTTAAATCAACATTGTATAATTGTGAATAGTAAAAATGTCTCCGAGAACTTTCATTGTCAAATTTGATAGACTAAGTGCAACTTATATTCCAGGAGAAAATATAACTGGTTGTGTAATAATCATATTGGATGAAAGGAAAAGTGTTCGAGGTAAGAAATATCAACACAAGCGATTAGCTAGACTTTTAAGAATTTTTTAAATTTATCATAATTGATTAACTTTTTATATTTAAATTAAGTTACCTTAATAAATAAACTCAACCTCACTAAAATACATTTGTTAAAGTCGTTCAATAGTATACGATAAGATAACGTATATTATATTATCATTTTCATCTACTTTTATTTCTATGGAATTCATCAAGTTTGATTACAAGTGACTCATTAATCAACATGTAGGAAAAAGATGTATTATTTCTAGTTGTAAATATACGAAAATAAAGAAATATAAAAACAGCGCTTAATATTAATCATTGCTTTCATTATTAAAAACGATGATCAGGGAATGTAACGTATTCAAAAAATAATGTCGACGTCTCTTGCGATCCTTTAATTAATCGATTTCTCTATCTAATACATTATGTAAAATTCTGAGAATACGCGAGAGATCTTTCTTGAAATTAAATGATACAATATAAAAGTGAATAGACAATATAAAATAATAATTGCAATAAATAAACAAAAAATGTATTATCAATTTCCTGTAAGTTACACAATAATAAATTTAAATATTTTTACGAAGGATTCAATTATTATCTAATAACATTTCTATCTATTAACTGAATATATTTTCACAAATAAATTCATTTTAAATAATAATAAAGTTTATATACATAAAAAATCTCGTCAAAATTTATTATCTACGTAAAAAAAATGCAAAGATAAAAAGAAGTGTTTGCGTGATTACGAATATGATTTATTGATTCATCGAAGTGTATTATTAAAGAATAAAACGGAAGAGAGATATTAACATCGAAAATTTTATCAACTATTATCAGAGAAGGATGAATAATATTCTCCGAAATACGAATATATATTTTCATCCATGTAAAAATGTACTTTCTATTTATGCGATTTTAAAAATAAATCGAACAATGTAAACATTAAAATTTAATACTGTTCTTCTTCTCGTCTTATTATTCTCCCTTTTAGGAGTTCGAGTCTTTTTTCTACTAACACCACCTCACAATATTTAATACTATGAAAGAGGTCGCATTTTTTACAATCTCTCTGGAGTTAACAAGATACGGTTTTTAGTTTTCCTAACGGGTCAAATATTCCTGTACTAACGGTACCCTCGTTGCTTGACTTTAATCATTCATTTTAGTGATCTAAAGAGAACTAGTAATAAAAAGTAATGAAGCCATTAGTTACTTAAAATTTAGTAATTAATATTTACCATTTTAAATTATTATATCTATAAAAAGGATAATATAAATTCTAAGCATTAATAATCTTCATTACCTATTTTATCTTTTAATAGAAATTTATTTGAAAAAAAAAATAAATAAAAATTTGTTAACAATATTTACAAAACAAGTCGATTTCAGATCTAAAGATATATTTCAAAGGAGAATCACGAGTTCATTGGACGACAACGCGAAGGGAAACAGATTCAAAAGGTAAAAGTGTTTCAAGAACAGTTCATCACACTGCTACTGAACAATATTTCAGTATTGAACAATCTCTATTAAGAAGATCAACAGGTAAGCATAAGTTATCCGATATAAAGTTTCTCCGATCGAAAAAAATGCGATTCAAATTAATTTACAATTCATTTAAAATGTAGCGGAGGACAGAGTCGAACTTCCGGAAGGAGAGAGTATATATTATTTTTCTTTTCAATTACCAACAAACATACCCTGTAGTTTCGAACACAAAGTAGGATATATTCGTTATACGGCAAAAGCAATCGTCGATATCCCATGGAAATTCGATTGGTGGACTAAATCTGCATTCACAGTCGTAACAGGGCTTGATTTGAACCCAGTTTCGCATCAATGCGTAAGCAATCCTTTTTTCTGCACAAAAAAAAATTAAAAAAAAAACAATTTCTAAAAAAACATATTAGGAAATCTTATTTTGGTTTCAGGTAGGAATAGACGATGAAACGTCAAAAGATTTTTATTGTTTATGCTTTAATAGAGGTTCGTTACGTGTTCGAATAAGAGTTCCAAGTTCAGGATACGTTCCGGGACAATACATAATGACTGAAGTATTCTCTAATATGAAATCGGAAAAAGTTCATGTAACGAAAATTTCCACGAAATTAGAAGAAGTAATTATTTTCTAATCATTTAGGATAAATTAAACATAAATATACTTAAAATCCTGCAGCTATAATGAACAACCAGATTTTTAGGAACTTATCTTTCACGCGCACGGTTCAACAAAAAAAGATTTAATCGTAATACAAAGGGATCAAGACGAAGGACCAATTAAAGCGATGCATCAATCGAATCTTAAACTATATGTTCCATCTCTTCCACCATCTAATTTAGAATATTGTGGTATTATTGAATTAAAATATCAACTACGGGTGAACGTTCATGTTAGTGGCATGTGAGTATAAAACAAATTCAAATTCTGTTTTTATTTTAAACCACGTTTCGCTCTTAATGGTATTAAAGACTGGTAATATAAATAATAATATTATCTTAAATGTCTACCGATAGTCACTTGAACGTACAACGCATAAAATAAAATAATGCATTCGACAGGCACATGAAAGTCGATAGAAAATATCCAATATTAATTGGAACGCTACCTCTATTTTCTTCAACATGGACACGATCGGCTTCAACAAATAATATTAATCCAACAGCCCCAATTATTGATCAAGGACCATCTTTCAATGAGCCTCGATCGCCACATCCTCCAATAGGATGGAACATGCGTGAGTCGAAAAATTCTTTAAATATTTACGTAAATAATGAAATGTTTACAGAATATAAAATTAATAGATAATCTTGTTTTTTATAGCACCTCTTTCTTACGAAGAATGTATGCAAAAGGCTGATAATATCAAAGACGAAGATGATTCGAATTCCGTTTATGGTGCTGATCTACCATTTGCACCAAGATATCCAGTTTTCAATTTTATTGTTCCTGGTAAGTCTATACATAAATATACGATACGTTGTTACTTTTATTATCTCTTCTTCGGGCTTCGATTAATTTATAGTTTCGTACTTTTCAGAAACATCAAAGTAAATTACTTAATGTTACGTTTATATACTGAACACATCGATCAAAGTACAAAACTTATCTTATATAACTACTTCTTAGCACTTGATTGTTTTTAATGTCTATACATAGGTACTTTTAAGTTATAAAATATATCTCTTCTTTTATTTCTTTTTATGGTTGCTGTGTATATTTAAAACTTAGTTTAAACCGAGTATTATACACGTATATTAAAACTATGCAGATCATAAAAACAATTCTTAACACGAGCGAGTGCAACAATTTATTTATAATAAGATATGTATATCTATACGATTGTCACACCTGAAAAAAATTGGAGACCCACCCGAAAATTTCAATATACGAACAAGGAATAGTTTTGCAACCTAACGATTCCTTGACTTGCAAATAATGCATCTTAGAAAACGCTTTATAAGGAATCGTTAAATATATAGAAAGGATGTACACGTAAGAAAAAATGTGTTAAATACTTGTAATTATGAAAACGACGCCGATTTCGTGTCAACTTAGTACAATCCGAAAATTCAACATGATGCCACCAATGAACAAGTAGAGTGTTCGACGATTCCGGCCGTGCATTCGCACAACGCTATTATATCTGTAATTAATCAGCAAACGTATAAATATTCAATATATTTGAGCTTGATTTAAAAACATAAGAGATTGATGAATAAAATTTATAGGTATATAAAATATTTATTTATGCTCCGCGTACATCATACATTGTTAAAATAAATGTAAAAAAAATTTGTAAATTGCATTAGACAGAAATTATAATACAAGAAAAACGAGAATTTGCAATTATAATCAATAATTTATGCTTTTCTTAAATTCTAGTTACATTAATATTTTATATGCATCTCTTTAGCATCAATAATGGCTTGTAACCTCTTTATCATGGATCCGATCAATTCCTGGATTACTTCTTTCGATACCTTTTGTTCATTTTTCCAGAAGCTCTCGTTGTAGATCATTTTTGTTGTGGTTATTTTTATTTTTTCTAAATCTAATATGTGCAATAATTTGGCTATTGAATTAATATCGGTAGATTGTGGTTGTGTAATTAATTGCTTGGGGGCAATTTACAACAAATATTCTCTTATTTTTTAGTAGTATGCCTGATTATCCTGTTGAAAATGATAACTATCATGCAGTCTTAATTTGATTGCACTTTCTGGTAAATTATTGTACAACACCTCGATATATTTCTTTGCAGTCATTGCCTTTTTGATAAATGCAATATTGCCGACACCAATATATCCCATACAACTATAGCATCATATTACCGTCCTCCTGCTTAAAAGTTACTCTATTATTCTTACTATTAGACAGCTCAGTATTAGTATTAGCCCCATATGAATTTCTTTTCATACGAATTTATAATATTAAATTAACTAAAAATAAAAATAAAATGTACACTATTATTTATCTTGTTTTGCTGGTAATTTTTTTATTTAAATATAATAAAAAAAAAATTATAATAAGGGCATTATTTTTCATTCTTCCTTACGATACAAATGAGTTAAATAAATAAACGTTTTGTCTTTCTTATGAAGCTTCGGTACATGGTACGAGTAATTGTAAGAACCATATTTAAACAATAGACCCTACATAACTTTTCTTGTGTTTCGTTTAAAAGACTATCTCTCTTGATTAGATATTACCCGTTTAACAAAGTCTCGAAAATTACCTGAACGATTGATTATCTGAACATCCAACGAAAACATAAAATCGACGTAATGTGTTTATTTTATTTTATCATTTCCTTTTAGAGAAGATCCGTTACGTCCTTGAGATAAAGTATTTTGTATGTAGTAGTTTATTTCAGCTTATAGGCAAGTAAGATCGCTTTACAATTGCTTTTTCCCGAATCATATAAAAGGAACTATTAAAGTTTCAACAAAACATCAATATATTCATAAATAAAAAGAAAATAACGATAGATTCGTCGAAAATTTGTATTACATATAAAAAATTATATTAAGTAATCTGATTCAAGAACTATTTTATAAAATCTTATCGAAGGAATTTTGAATGATTGATCTATAATCACATGGTTCATCACTCAAAGATAAAAAATATTGATTATTAAGAAAAAAATATGTTCATAAGTGATTAAAAGGTGAGAAGTTTTAAGAAAATTTGAGAAACTTTATTCGGCGTATAATTTGATCAAATCGAATAACACACACACACACAGAAGTGGAGACATAGGATAATAGATATCGTTGCAATCATACACTGCCAGTCTGTAAAACGATCTTCATCTGACAACTTCTCGTTAATTATTGTTTTTATTACTTTCCTTTTTACGAATTTGTGCGACCTTAATGACACTCCCCCCTCATCTTTGACACCTGCCTGGAGTCAACAGTACACGGTTTTCCGAAGCGATCAGGCATTTAAAAACTAATCGTGTCCATCCTTGCTTGAATTTAGTGATCAAACAGAAACTAGTTGTTTCAATGAAACGCATTTGTTGACGTCTCGTAAATTTTTATTAATCCTTCTTTTTGTCACGTCATTAAAGAATCAATTTAAAGAATTTGTGAGTTTATTTTTTTCGGGATCAACGTTCCTGTGATCGTGAACAATAAAAATGGCTCCACACATGTTTGTTATAACATTTGATCGACCTGGTGCAACTTATTTGCCTGGAGAAAATATATCCGGTTGTGTTACCATCGCATTAAGCGAAAAAAAAAGTGCTCGAGGTAAAAATTATTTCAAAGTTCAATGAAAAATCTCTGTTATTTCTAACATATATTCGTATAAGAAAAAGGAGTAATCTATCAAACGTTGGATACTTTGTTTGGACAATTTAGCTAAAAAAACAGGTATTTGCTATTTTGAAAATCTTTAAAGAATAATCGAATTTGAGTGTGATATGTCCTGTATATTCGTGTATTATAGAGGTAAATGAACAGAACAAAATATAATAGCTCATCAAATAAATTTTCTATATAAGAAAATGTAATTATAGAAAATAATCATCAACTTTGATCAACCATACAAATTTTTTGATTTTCTAATTTATATTATTAGATTGTGTTGCAAATATATACTGTAAAAAAATAAATGAATTTTATTCTCATTAAATGTGATATAAAATTATTATAAAAATATGCGGCAATATTGGCATTAAACAATTAATAAATGCATTATATATTTATTCCATGTATTAAATATTACCGTTGAAATATAATTTTATAAATTTGAATTGCTATCTAATCAACTTTATCATTGATTGTATCGATCCTCATCATATTTTTTTCTTAGAAATTCAGTACGAAATAATAATTCTGAAATTCGTTATCTGTATAAAATATAATAAAAGATAATTTGAAGTATTAACGTGATAGCGAAAATGATTCATTTTTCTATAGAAAATTGTAAAATTAAAACGTATATAGGAAGTATTCATATATATTGTTGTAATTACTTTCAAGTTTTACTTTTCTAAGGAAAATCAAATACATTCATCGTTATAATTGACGTTATCTATAATAATGATAATAAAACTTAGCAACGTTTGAAATTTACATCCTCAATTTAGTCTAATCGAAGAAACAATTTAATTGAACTAAAATAAAAAGTAAAAAAAAATATGTACGAATAATACTAAAAAAATAAAAACAAACTCCAGATTTATATATACACCTCAAAGGAGAAGCTCGAGTTCATTGGACGACTTCGGAATCATCAAACGATATAGACGGAAATGATACTTCATCAACTCAACATCACTCTGCAACTGAAAAATATTTCAGTATGAAACAATCTTTATTAAGAAGATCGACTGGTAAGCAAGAATTTTCCAATATTTTTATGTCCGAAAAAAAAAATAATATTTATATTTACTAAAAATGCATTTAAAATACAGAAATCGACAGAATAGAACTTCCAGAAGGAGAGAGTACATATTATTTTTCGTTTCAATTACCCATAAATATACCATGTAGTTTTGAACACAGTACTGGATACATTCGTTACACAGCGAAAGCAATCGTCGATATACCATGGAGATTCAATTGGTGGACAAAATCTGCGTTTACTGTTGTCACTCCGTACGATTTAAATACTTTTTCCGATCAATGTGTAAGTTATTCTTTTTTCCTAAATTAGAAAAAGAACAACAACAAAATACATGCCATATTAAATCTTGTTCCGATTTTAGATGGGAATAGATGACGAGATATCAAAAGATTTTAGTTGTTGTTGTTTTAAAAAAGGTTCGTTAAACGTTCGAATAAAAGTTCCAAATTTAGGATACGTTCCAGGACAATTTATAACTACCGAAGTGATCTCGAATTTAAAATCGTCGAACATTCAAATAATAGGAATTACGACAAAACTAATAGAAGTAATTATTTTCTAATCATTTTTTATATAAACATATTAGTTTAAATTCCTAACGTTATAGTGATCAATCAGATTTTTAGGAACTTATCTTTCATGCGCACGGCTCGACAGAAAGGAAACAAATAGTGATACAAAAAAACAAGAGCCAAGGACCAATTAAAAATTATCATGAAACGCAATTAAACCTTTATGTTCCATCCCTGCCACCATCTAATTTAGAACATTGTGGTATTATTGAATTGAAATATCGTTTACATGTGATAATTCATTTCGGCGGCATGTAAGTTTGAAACAACTGTCATTGAAAATACATCGATAATGCAAAAGTAAAATTAAATGACAATCAGTAGTAACAACTATTAACGAAGTTCTACAATTAATTATCTGGTTCTATTCAACAGGCAAAAGAAAATCGATCAAAAATATCCAATATTAATTGGAACAATACCTTTAAATACTTCACCATTGACAGAATGGACTCCAACAAATGATACTCAACCAACAGCACCAAGAATTGACGAAGAACCATCAACATCTACCTCCATAAAACCTGTACCAGTACATGGTCATACTGAATCACCAGAAAGAAGAACTGATTCACCAGGAACATCTCAACCTAATTTCAACAAATTTCAATTACCGAATCAATCAGTAGGATGGAACATGGGTAAGTCTAAAGAACCCAAAATTTTCGGTGTTTCTTCTGCTGTCTCTTAAAATAAGCAGTTTATCGCGTTTTTTATAGAACCACCTTCTTATGAAGAGTGTACACAAAGAGCTGATAATATTAAGGATAGTGATGATTCGAATTCCGTTTATGGTGCAGATCAACCATTTGCACCAAGATATCCAGTTTTCAATTTTATGTATTATCGTAAGTCTACATATGTACATATGCAATATGTTTTTGATACTTTTTCAAACTCTGATTAATTTATATTATCGTATCTTTCCAGGATCCACCTAAGTGAATTATTTTATGTTACATTCATAAATTTAAACGTGTATATGATACTGTCACTCTGACTGTATACTAATATATAAAATATCGTAAATGAAAGTACGATAAACCGAAAAAAAGTCGACGACGCGTGTACGAAAGTACAGAATCTATCTGATATAATCTATTCTCAGCACTTGATCGTGATTATTGTCTGTACACAATTATCATTAAGTTATATATAAGTGTTTCTACATTAATAATTGCTTATAATGGCTAATTATGTATATGTATATACATACGTGTCCTCACAATAATAACTTATATGCGTACAAATAGATATTGTTAATTTTTTTTAATTCTTTTTTTATATAGTTTTATAAGTACCACAATGTACAAAATAACCAAAGATAATTATTTGAAATATTTCTCACAGTGCGCAAATATGTATGTTCTTGTTTTTGTCTAAGGGTGGAATTAATCGCTCCTTCGAAGAAAATTGTATTATATTTACACAATTTATTTTTATGTCTCAACATTATCGTATCATAATCATAGTTATCATCGAGTCATATTAATAAAAAAAAAAAATTAACATTAATTAGAATCATGTAAAAGGGAGAATTGGAGTTTCGTCAGAAGTTCAATGTATAATATATGCATATATAAAAGGAAATAACGAGAGATTCATCAGAAATTTGTCGATCGTATAGATTTTCTTTCTTCTATTTTACGATTACATTTTCTAAAAAATCTTTTTTCTTGTTTTCTTTTTTTTCTGTTTGCCTGTCTTTCTTTCTTTCTTTCGACAAAAAAGAATTTCGAATGAAAAGAAATTTAGCAACACAAAAATAATGAAAATCTGCTAATAGAGAACGATCAATGAGAATTTGCAACGATCTATGAAGTTTTAATCGTCGGATCGCTCGTCTTCACTTTTTCTCGGCTCCATGCGAAATACGCACTAGAACTTACTTTTTCTTTTCCTTCTTTCTTTTTTTACTCCATGCTTTTTGTTGTTTGTTTTCCTGTTTAACGTTCGTTATTACATATAGAGAGGATAGCGAATCTGTACGGTACAACGATCGTTGAATTTGAAGACCACCAGAGATGCCTGATGAATACGTCTTTGTAGGAACTAAATTCAACTATCTTAATATAACGTACGGTTATGCTTTACAATATAAGTGTTTTCCGATAAGTATTTCGCAGTCGAACGACATCACGATTAAAGGAAAGATTAATATATATAAAGAAAGAAGAAAGAAAAGAAAAATTAAAAAATAAAAAAATGTTTGTATATATATATATATATGTATATAAATATTTATTTGAGTAATAGTATATATTATTTATTATATTAATTCAATCGTTTCTATAACAAATTTCGGTCAAATTTTGTCACATACGTATTACGTATACATTTAATAAAATTTTATTACGACAATCCAAATAAAGGAAAACAATTATAATAAAAATATATAAAAAGAAATTGTTAACAAAATGATAATATTAATTTGAATTAAATGTCGCAAAATCGTCCGAAACGACATACACGTAGAAGAAACAAACACTGCGATGGTTCTCTTTACTTTGTGTGTCAGGAAGTATTACATACACCTCTTCACGGTACGAACGTATTTTAATTCTAATTAGTAATCGGCGTTGTAAAAATACTTATACTTATGCATTATGGTTCGAAACCAAATTGCGAATGTGTCGAATGTATGAACCGTATCAGGCACTATATTAGCGCGCTTGCATGAGAATCGCGTATTACTTTTGCCATTAGCCACTTTAGTAATAAGTAAGAAATAATAAAAGTAAAGTCAGGAATTATGAGCTTGGACTATATTTCTCTTTAAAAACAAACTAAAAAGAAAAAAAATAAGCAATAAAAAGAATATTTGAATAGATATTAATTTATCAAAAAAAAATAAAATAAAATAAAAAAACATTTTTGAAAGATGCTTTCAAAATATAAAAAAGTTAATTTAGTTTCTAACAAAATCCAATCTCTCTTCATAATAGTATATGAATGATTTGTCTTTTACAAAAGTCTTATTGGAATATCATGAAGAAAGAGGAAGATCCGTTTCACAAAAGTCAATATAATTCATATATATAACGGACCTAACTCTCGAGATCGTAAAGTCTTTTTAAAAATATTTTTAACAACAGCCATTGATAAAAAATTAAGTCAAGATTGTCGTATCGTATCGATATTCATGTCCTTGACTCGATAATGTTTCCTGACTTCCTTCTTATATTTACTAATTATCCTGAATTTTTGGAGGAGAAAGGAACTGTGCGCTCCGACTTTACAAAAATTTGTTTCACTTATATTACAATAACCTTCTCTTGTTTTGAGAGAATCAACCCTTAATATATTATCATAAATAAATTTGGTCTATCGGTAATATTGTGAATACGCCGGTACAAATACTGGCAGTATTTGGTTAAGTAAAAAATCATGATCACTAGAAGAGGTAACTGGTACCGGGTAGTTAGAAAGTGTTACGAATAATCTTTGTTATTACCGTCTGTCATGTGTAAAGGAACAACGCGATCTATCAATTCACACAAATAATAATAAAAACGGAATGTGCGAGACGCACGTTACAACTTCCAGTAAACTTGATCTAACGTTCCTTAAATGGATGGCCGGGGATTTTTGCAAATCTATCCACGATAGAAGACAATATCATTTACGGTTCAAGTGTTTGTCTTTTATCCTTATTACCATAGATCCATCTATGCTATTATACAATGCTAAGTATTAATAAATCTTAAACAACAAGCTGTACATTAAACAAAATTTTTGAGATATACCTCGTGAATAGATCTGTAAACAAATAAAAAATAATATTTCTCTTAACAAATCAAATTTAAAAAATAACTAGACATGAAGGATTCCATTAACATTTCCATATGATCTACAAAATTGCCCCGGTCAGCATGCATCCTATACTATCACGACCCATATTTATCTGCTTTTTGCAGCACTCTATTTTAAAAAAATAATCAATGTTGTCGCAACACTGTGGCACATTGGGTTCAAGATGAGCATCAACATTTTGCATATACTAATACATCTACATCCAATGTTAACGATAACATTAATCAAAGATAAGAAAATGCATAATTTACATTTTTGCAATGCGTTGATCCTAATCGTGAACCAGAGGACACTGAGTTGTGCACTGTATTGTGTCTGTATATGTGTACGGTATGTGTTTGCGCAATCACTTTACATTATTACAGTTTTTCTTTTCTTTTTTTTTCAGTCTGCACGCTTTCCAAAGACCTAAAAAATAAAGATCTCATTTGTTCCAATCTAAACACATAATATAATTAAAGGTCACATTGATCATGCATCTAAATTAAAATAAGGTTGAATATATTTAGATTATTATAAAATCAATTACAAAATATAATAATTAATTTCATAAACAATGAACACACACAAAATAGGAAACTAAAGTGTCATTTAAATTCTTACCACAAATTTTTTAACCTTCCCTTTTAATAGCACCTGGCGCTTCAGCTAAGCCTTTAACTTTGAGTCGATCCGCAGTCTTAAGAAAGGCTGATAGTTGATCTTGCGAAACGTTTACTTCGCCAGCATACATAAATTCTAAAATTGCTTGCAGATGACCATAAGCAACATCTTTCAAAATAATAATAGGATGTTTGGACGGATTTTCCTATAATATATCAAACATGGTAAATTAACAATGCATATAAAATACTTTTATCTTGATCCATGAAACCATACCTCTAAAAGGGATTTAAAGTAAGGACTACAAGCCGATAAAACCATTTTATGCGCTTTACATGTTTGCCCGTCACAAGCTAACGTTACATCTGTAAAACTTTTCTCATCTCGTAAATGTTTAAATGATGACACCATATTAGATTGGAAGTCATTCCATTTGAGAAAAAATTGCTGCTGTTCTCCTGCCATTGCGATGTCAAAAATTTCCTATAACCACTTAAACCTGTAAAAGATTCAAATTTTCATATCAAAAAACAATTTTCATCACTCAGTTGTTCAAATTATCCAACCAAATTCTAAACATGAAAAATTATTGAAAGAAAAAATAAATGATTGATAAAAATAATAAAATATTAAGAGAAAAACAGAAATTAACAAATCTTTAACAAAGCTGAAAAAGTTACTTTGAAAAAATCATACAAAATAGGATACATTAATGGAATACTTTAACACATATCTGACATACGTAATTATGACAACTATTAACATGAATTTACACGTAGTAACATTTTTAGGTTAGTTCAGAAAATCCCGCGAAAATATACAATTGTCAAGGAAAGACGTGAAACTATGGAGATCGAAGGCATCGAGTATCCGTTCCTCTAATCTTCGAGAGTTATCGTATCGAACAATTGAACGGATGATGATGGATCATGATATTTCCTTTCATCACAACAATACGCGTGCGTCCATCGGTACGTTCCGTCAAATGCGCTCTGGCCCAAAAAAACGGCCCATCGGAATTAAACGCGCGAGAAAAATAACCTTACAAAATATTTTATACTCACTTTGATTATACTGGCCACTGGAGACCCCAATTACAGTGACTAAACTGCACAAAGAATGAGAAAAATATACACGTATATTGCCGAAAACTTTTTATGCGAATGCTACCAAATTTTTGTTGTGGCTAATATCACGGCGAGGATTGTATTCGGTTAAACTCGGCACTCTTCGTTTTAATTCGGCTGAGAAATTCTGTACCAATAGAAGTTAATTCTTTAACTACCGTAAGATGGTGCTATACGCGCCATTTCATTTATCAATTTTCGATTAATATCGAAAGTCCAATGAGAACATTTCCGCTAAGATTTCTTCGATATAAAAATTAAGGAAGTAATTACAAGTTGACATTATTGAAGAAAATGCTAATCCTTATAAAAGAATGTATATTACAAGGGAGATTTTATGATTTCTATTTAGATAAAAATACCGCTTTACATATTTCTGACTACACATTTTTTTAAAAATGATATGTAAATCTAATTTATTCTACGTATTTAAAATTACAAATATTTTCAAAAAAATGAAAAATTTATCGTTAAAAACAATTAATATTTATAATATTCTATAAAGTTTATAAAAAAATATGAATTTTCACGCATGAAATAATTTCAATCAAATTCATTGTTAAAAGTAAAAAATATCTATAACTATATATTTTAATTCGACCGAGAATAAAAAAAAATGCTCAAACAAATTATCTGTCACAAGTTTCTTGATTATTAATTATTATTTAATCTTATTCTTACGTTAGATTAAGCACGAATTTCAAATGAAATGTATTCGTATATAATAAAAATCTCGCTCGAAATTTGTAACCATTAACAAACCGTCTAGGAAAATAAAAATTGCGAAAAGAAATAATCGGAATAAATTCAGACTAAATAATGCAAAAGTGCAGACGTTTGTAAATTCGATGCTCCCTCGAGGGAACTTCGTCGATTGCGCGATCTCG
Organism: Polistes fuscatus; assembly: GCF_010416935.1. Lineage (NCBI taxonomy): Eukaryota > Metazoa > Arthropoda > Insecta > Hymenoptera > Vespidae > Polistes > Polistes fuscatus. The sequence continues at coordinate 10,402,056 of NW_025113096.1, forward strand.
TGTAAGCGATCGGTCGACACACTTCTGGAGGCGCTATCCGATGAATCGAGAAGGGGACTTTATAGCTATAGCTTACTGGAAATCGGTTCCGGCCTGACGCCCTCCGATGTACAAACGATGATGGTTCTTCTATGTATTATTACGTCGTCATCGTTCTGCGACGTATATATTTCAAAAAACAAATATGAAAATAGTCGGAATAAATAAACACATGTTTACGTAATCCAATAAAATGATTAAAACAAATCGAATTAAACCAAAGCAACAAGAAAACAAATATATAGAACAAACATTCCTGTATTAATCAACGAAATGATAGTAAAATGAAAAAATACGAAAAAAACGAGAAAAAACTAAATAATCTTAAACATTGAAAGAAGACGCTTAGTGTCGTTTGTTATACGCGGAACGTCGAGGAAAAAGGAAATTCTTGGCCGAGGAAATGAAAATTTACCCACTCGAAGGCCAACACGTTAGAAGTATTAGACATACACTTTTATATAAATAGCCAAGCGAAAAGAGAGTTTTCGATTAATCGATCATCTATCGATCGATCTGACTCGATAGAGTAGATTCGAATGGGATCATACGTATGTAGGACGGTACAATCGAGCTAAACGAACTGAAAATTCGACTGCGTTATTTTATAAATAGATGATCGAGAAAAGCCGAGTTGCCGGAAAACTTTTCCGCGTGTCTCGAACATGCGTTCATAGGTAGGTAACGAAAGAAAAAGAGAAAGAAGATACATAGGTAGGTAGATAGATAGATAGACGCATACATAGGACAGATAAATAGATAGAGTGACTCGTCTAGCGTACGAAAGACAAAGTAGAAAAAGAACGAACGAATAAAGGGACAGACAGGCGGACGGATGGACGAAGTGTTTGTAGTAGTGTCTAGTAGTGTTAATAGCAATGTACTACTAGTAGTAGTAGTAATAGCAATAGTAGTAGTAGTTAGGAGAGGAAAGGAGTTCTTTGGCGGGCGAGAGGAGAGATATAGTAGAAAAGAGTGCGGCAGCGGGAAGGGGGAGGGAGAGGGAGAGGCGTCCGACGACGTCGCACTTTCGGCTCGCGATCAGAAGTGGGAGGGAAATAGATACGTATTACGCATGCGCGGAACCACACCGCGCGCCACATTGAAAGCTTGCGACATGCTGCCAAACCGTTCAGTCGCGCGCCAACTTTCGTGCGGGTGGGATTTCTTTTTTGGCTTCCCAAGCTTTTGTTCTATACGCGTATTTCTATTTTATCACGAGTTCTATATATACATATAGATATATATATATAGATATAACGATAGTAATATAATTGCTATTAGTAAATAGTTAATCGGGTGATAATATCGATAGTTTATAGAGTAATAATATTAGAGAAAAAAAAAAGAAGAAATCATAATAACAAAACGAGAATATTCAATATTCTGTCGGCGCGTTGGCGCGAGCGAAAAGCCCGCCGTTTCCATTCGAGAAGAGTAGAGTAAAGAGAAGTAGAAGTAAGTGGAAGAGAAAAAAGAAGAGGAAAAAGATAAAGAATCGCGTGTCGTCCTCGCGGTGAGAGAGAAGAAGCCGCGCGCCAACGCGGCGACATTGGCGTACTTCTCTCTACTTATCGTTCTGTCTTCCTCACTCATTCATTCTTTCTCTCTTTTACTCGGTCTAATCCTTTTTCATCGGTGATAACGTGCTACATTATATTAAGAGCGCTTTTCAAGAGCGCCGAGTTTATCTCCCACACCGTTCTATAATATTTGTGATGTGCGAGTGAACGATGGAATCACCGGTCATGTACGATTCGGGGGCCCACCAGGCCCAGGTGCAAGGGGCAGCCGATCCGAAGAAATCTCAGGTGCTGAACAACAATAATAACAACACTGCGAATAATAATAATAACAATCATCAGAACAACAACAATTCCGCCCTACAAGTTAATCACAATCACAATCACAATCACAATCACAATCAACAGCAGCAGCAGCAAACCAGCTCGGTCGTGAGTAAGGTGTCCGGAAGCAAGGCGAGCCTGCATCAACAATACGCAGAACACTGTGCAGCAGCGGGCGAGCTGACGGACCTAAATACACCCGAAATATCGCTAGATCTTCAACATCTAATCGATGACAGTCACTTCAACGACGGTCTTTTGGACATGCTAGGTGCAAGCAATGGTGCTGTCAAGCACGGTAGAACGACCGGCTATCCACGCACCACCTTAGCATATATGCCCCAACCAGTTCACAGTGGGGCAAGTTATCATCAAGGAAGTAACAGTTGTAGTGACAGCAACAGCTCGAGCTCTGAATCACCTAGCATTAAAGAGGAACCTCTGGACCCAGCGGACTACCGGCGTCACTGCCCACAATACCCACCTGCCGGCTACAGTCCCGTCACGAACGGTCCCTTCGCCAATGGCGGTCCTACCTTCACAACCTTGACACCGACCACCGTGCCTGGTGGACACCCTGGTGCACCGGTTCACCAACAACAACCTAGGAACGGTCAAACTCCTGGTCAAACTCCCGGTGGACCTATCAAATCGGTAATGGCCCATCAGCATCATGCGGTTGCTGCGGCAGCCGCGGCAGCAGCTGCCGTTGCCAGAAAACAAACCAAGGCCATCGACAAGGCTAGCGACGAGTACAGGAGACGACGAGAGAGAAACAACATTGCCGTAAGAAAAAGTCGCGAAAAGGCGAAGGTGCGCTCGCGTGAAACTGAAGAGAAGGTAAAACTCCTCGTCAAGGACAACGATCTCCTTAAGAAGAGGATCGAACTCCTCACAGAGGAACTCAACGTCCTACGTTCGCTCTTCAGCAGCGTCGGAGTCGTACCCGAGCAACTCCACCGTGAGATTACCAGGCATCTCGACCAATTCCAACAGCACGCCGTCGGACCCATGTAGCCCTCGCCGCTCACATCGATCAGAGTCTACTAGCCAAGCCTAGGAAAATAGGAAGAAAAAGAGAAGGAAAGAGAGAGAGAGAAAAAGAAAGAGAGAAAGAGAGAGAGAGAGAGAGAGAGAGAGAGAGAGATACATAGATTATTTTGTCGTTGGCAATAAACGCAAGTACGTTAGCTAGAAAGAATGCACACGTCTATGACGTGACATGTCGTTTGAAATCTTCGGGATCTTTCTAAAGTTGCGCGGCCGCCATCTTTAAAAATATGTCTCCTCTTTCCTCTCTCTCTCTCTCCCCCCTCTCTCCTCCTCTTTCTGTCCCTATATCTTTTTCTCTCTCTTTTATCTAATTTCTTTCATTTCTCTTCTTATTCTGCGCTCTTTCACGTCTAATTCATCTTCGTTTTATTATTATTTTCTTTGTCCTTGTAATTTTTTTCTAAGAACTCTGCGTAAGACTGGGTGACTTGAAACGCGCGATTAGTACGACGAACGCCGTCCACCGGATGGAGAAGCGGGTGGAGGGGAGGCTAATAAATTAATTATAATTAAAATAATAATAATAATAATAATAATAATAATATTATGATAACAATAATAATTAAAAAAAAAATAATAGTAATAATAATAATGATGATTAAATAAGAATACGAGTTTAGACAATATATTCGAAACGCGTTTTCGCGCCTAACGAACGATATCATCGCATATTTTTCACAATCGTTATTCTCTCTTTTTATTAGATATTGTTGAATTAAACAAACCCTAGGATTTATTATTATATTTTATCGCTCTCGTTACCAAGTACCTAAGGAAAGAGGAAAGAAAACAAAAAACAGCCGCGCATGAAAAAAGAAAAAATAAGAAAAAAAATGAAAAAAGTAAAAAGTACGGAACGTTGAGATACTGTCAATTATTATTCGCATTATCTATTTTGATTTTTCTTCTTTATTCGTGCTCTCATTGAACGCATGAATCGAATCGTACGTATATGTATATATATATATATAGATATATGTATATATATATATACTTTTCTTTTTGACTGGATTGAAAGTGCCGCCGCGGTCGCTCTTGCGAGATTAAATATTTCGATACTGGCAAACGTTACTCTCTCGCGCGCGCGTGTTTTCCGCGCGGTCCCGACCACTCTTCTACACGTCCCTTGTATTATATAGCTCTTATTAATTTTATTATTATTCGAACATGTATATATATACATACACACACATATATATATATATATGTGTGTACACATATAAAAACTAATATATTTTGTTAGAATGAGTATGAGGAATAAATGTATAGTTCATGTATGTTCCTTATGTATGGATGATGTGTGTGTGGTGTGTACACGTGTAATGTAAGAGGACAAAAACGCGAGCGTATGCGTTAACAAAAAAATAAACCGATCAATTTGATAAAGTAAATCGTACGTTTTTCAAGTGTGTATTAAGAGTTGCATGTGTATGTGTATGTGTACGTGTGTGGCAAAGAGAGAGAGAGAGAGAGAGAAAAAAAAATTGTTATGTGAAAAGAAGATCGCGCCGACGTTACCTGGCTTCGGCCTAGCAGCCGATTCCTTATATTTTCAGTTACCACTTATAATGTTTAAAAGAAAAAAAAAAAACGCGTGAAGCGGGCTTCATTTTATGTTATTATTATTAGTATTCTTTTTTTTTTCGTTTTAAATCATAGCGTTCTATCGCGTATACGAGAAGACATTTGAATCACGTTCTGTACGTTTCTACTACGCCGTGAGAGATTCTGAATAAAGAGATGCGTCTCTCCGTCCCTCAATGAGATGTACACACAACAAGGAAACATACACACGCGCAATACATAAATATGTAATATTGTGTGAAAACGGTTAATAATGTATGTTAATATACAAGCATATAGAGATATACACTCATCTACACAAAGCAGAAGAAATACACAGAATGTACGACAAAAACAACACGGAACAGAACATAAATATATATATATATATATATATAAATACACACAGAACTTACACACGTATTACACACGCATCGAGACAAAAAAAAATGAAACGCACACGAGCGCGCACGAGTGTGAATGTCATTTGACACGCGTGACTTGGCGTATGACTGATATATGTTAGTTACGAGATTACCTGTCACGGTTGTCTTCTTGACTATGCACAAATATATTTTGATATAAAAAGTATAGGACGGCCCGTGTTTTCTATCTATTATTCAATTACTTCCCGTATCCTTTTCCTATTCTCGTTTCCACGTTTATGTACGCCCACGCCAAAAACCATGTTCTCGTCTCTTTTATCCAATTAGGATAATACATCACCGCTCAAGATAGGACTTCCTTCGCATAAAGACGATCATGTTGTACATTTTCCATCAGATCGATCGAGATATTTTAGAAAAGAACAAATAATAAAAAAAGAAAATGAAAATTGCATACTCGGTCAGAAAGCAATGTCTTATATTAATAAGTAATAATAATAATGACGCGTGTTTGGAAAAGTGGTACCGCTGGTATTCGCATTATGTATGCATCTTACTCGTCGCGATAATGCAAACAAGGTCATCGATCAAAGACTCTTTCCTTTCTATAAAGCCGATCCGCATGTCGATAGCCCATAAGTCAGGTTGACTTATCGTTCGAGCTTTGTCTGCTCGATTAAAGCGCACGTGTATATATATATATACGTACATATGTATGTATATACGTATATGTATATAGTAGTAATTACGTCGGAGACGCGTAATTTAACAAATTCGATGAGATCTATACACAATGCGCTTGTTCGCGAACGATCCAAAGAAAACCGTGATCTTTTGTTTCTTTTTTTCTTTAAACAAATAAGAACGATACAGACTAAGCAAGTACTTCGATTAGTTGTATAACAATACGTTGAATTAATATTCATGGTAAAAAAAACAATATAGTGAGATGGAAAATGATCGGGTTTTATAATCCGTCGCGAATACTACTACAGTAGCGAAGAAAATGAGTCATAAGATAAGTTAGTTATTAGTCGGATAAATAGATTAACACCATTGTCACGATCGTAACGTTGTTCTCTGTCGTTGGACTCACCAAACAGGATACACACATGTGTTCTATGATCTCTATGTATCGATGTCCACGTGGACTATAACCAACAATATAATCGTAAGTTATATCACATACAGTATATCTCTTATTTAGCTAAAAAGTATATTTGATCTTTGTGAAATCTATCTCTACGAAGTCAAATTATTAATAATAATAACAATAGTAAACAATCCTTTTAATTTACTATCATGATTAATGCATTAGAAAAACTTTGATAAACGATTGAAATATTATTATCGAGATACGTCATGAATCAACCTGAAGGATTCTTTTAAACGGTTCTTCAGCTACTTTAGTATTTTAGATATTTCATTAAATTTTCGCTAGATCATTGGAAGTAACATACACGAAAGAGGGAAACAGAATTTCCAATAGAAAAATATTTACTCCAAACAGAATATTATTCTTCTTTTATGGGTCCCGACAGTATACAATTCTAATGAACAGACTGAGAAATATTTTACAAATAAAAAATCAAATATATTTATGTAATATCAATGTACTTATTTACATATATATGGGTATACATATTTTTACGTAATTTTAAAAACACGATTCTCGTTGGAGATTTTTATCGAAGATCGAAGACGTTTCATCGCGATTAATCGCATTGGAAAAAAATAAACGATTCGAAAGCTTCCTATCCCAAAGTTACTTGTATTTGAAAGCCAACTTTTATACACTGCTAGACCTTTCATCGCCTTAGGGTAGAAGCTTCCCACAAAAGAATTTTATCGGCAAAGTGAAAGTGAGTCTAAATTTGATTTTCTTAGAATTTAGACTCTTTTCTAGAATTTATTAACGATTAGTAAATGAGATTTTAAGAAAGAAAAATTTAAAAGAGACAGAGCAAATATAAATGTTCAAATACCTTAGTATGAACAAGCATTTAATTTTTCACTTCCTTTTACTAAGCATAAAAAACAAATGTCGCATTAATATTCTAATAAATTCTAAAAATGATCATCGTAAAAGCAGACCTTATAGCAAACGAAATGTTAGTTTCCATTAAAGAAAAAGTAAAAAAAGTAAAAATAATAGAGAATAAGACTATCATAAGGGTGTAATTACACTTAAACTAACCAAGAGGGTTTCACTTATGTTAAATACGTGCCTTCATCAAGTGTGAAAAATATTACTTCGAGTTCGTGCAAAATTTCAACGCGTAATAGTTCTTATAGTACATAAAGTATTATACTTCCCATAAAAAACACAGAAAGAAGAAAAAAAGAAGGGATAAAAGAGTAACGTAAGGGTGTAACTACAACATCGTACTCCGCTTGGCAAAGCATCTTAAGTTCGCTAAGAGGGTGACATAATTAGTCATTAGCTTACGTCAACTTGTCTCAGGGCTGAAGACTGTCCAGGGTTATAAATACGCCGCGAGCACGAAAACACGAAAGGAGGGAACAGCGATGAGAGAGCCCGAACTCTCCTCGGATTCTCAGCCTACTCATCAGTGAATGCGTTTCCGCTTTCTAGGAAAAACTTTAAAACATGCACTTAGTTTTTTCTGTGTAGACGTCGTCATCGTATTCTATCTCTTCTTCTTTTCCTTTTATTTCTTTTACCTTTCTTACTGTATATTTGTTCTCTTTGTTTTTTATTTCCTTTTTAAAAGCGTTATATTAAAAAAAAATAACTGGTTAAAATATATATCCATAAGAAGTGCATTATGTAGATGTAATTTACATGATTGAAATAATAATAAAATAGTCAACCAATTAACTCTCTATAATTTAATTTTGATTTCTTCTCTCTTTAGTAAAAAATATAATTACATAATGTGAAACTTTTACGGTATAACCCTTCGCGAAAGTCTAATTATTTTTTTTTTTATTTTTTTGAAAAATATTATATAATCCAAAAGTTATAATATATAAGTATATTTATATGCTAGTAGTAAGTATAACTTACATTAGGAAAATATTATACTTTGGATATAAATTAACTATAATTTTATAGGAAAATAAATGGGATAAATGTACTACGAATACGATGATTTCTAATTGCAAGTGAGATTGTGTTAGACACAAGGAGAATTAATAAGATAATTATTTTTCTTCGAGGCTCGAGTTTTCTTGGATCCCTAATCGCATTAAAAATGCTCCCGATATTCATATACATTGTTCTTACATAACATTCGCAGTATTAATATTGACACACGTGCGATGAACGCTTAAATGTTCTTCCTTATACTGACGGAAAATAATGTGAGAATTATAATAAAAGGAATAAATAAACATTAATATTCAAAGATCTCAAACGTCACGATAAACGTACATGCAACTGCGTATTGACCATGTGTGCGTATAGACAGCTACTAATTAAAAACCACGATGAAAAAGGAAGTACAGTGGACATTATACATTCCCATTCTTGACCTTAAGAACATCGACGCGAATTATTGTTCGAGTTTTTTAGTATACATACCTTATACATTAACGATCCATTTAAAATCGGTTTCGAGTGATAAAAACATAATTCGCGCAAATGTAAAGATTTTATTTTTATACTGAACGCTTGACATTTAACGTTTATCATAATAGTTAAGATACTGTAATCGTTTGTCATAAGATAATTTAACGTGTAATTACTTTCATAAATTTCCCTTTCTTTTTTTTTCTTTTGAGTATGTTTTCTATTATTTGATAATGAATATTGAAAAATGATTACAAAATCAAATTAGATTGAAATGATTGTGAGTGAAAGAAGAAAAAAAGGAAAAAAAAATCCAAAGAATTTGAACGTTATGAAGACCGCGTTAAAGCTATGACATAATGCGCTAAGTTTTGACGCCGAAGTGTCTACGTGCACGTGTCGCGGTCGTCGCTGTTTTTAGATTCAAACCTTGCCAACCTCGGTAAAGAGATTCTTCGAAAAATTAATTATTATTACGTTAAATTTTACTTATTGTTAGTCCATATTCTTTTAAATCTAATCAGACATTTAGTCTATTTATGTTCTAATATTTATCAAATTTTTTTTTAATCAATTTTACTTAAAAATCATTTGAATTAAGAATATAAATAAAGAGTATCGGTAATAAAAAAATTTGTAAATTTTAAAAATCAATTCAATTAAAATTAAATTTTAGAATAATTTGTAAATATAGTATATAAACATTTGTAATATATAGAAACAGAAAGATAATTAAAATTGGTAATAAAATGAATTTTCTTTTTTTATTTTCTATTTGCATTTTATCTATCATTAGGTACCTGAGATTCTTGCTACTCGCTTCATCTCTATTCTGGCTGAAACGGTATATGGGTTAGGGCCAGCTCTGCCAACGCTGGATTGCACCCACGCAAGCACGTTCCCTTTTTCATCTTCTTCACTGTCCACTATCGCCAAGCTTGAGATACACACACACACACACACATGCGCGCGCGTGCAATAACTCAAAAGTATATATATATGCACGTAACTCTCTCTTCTTCGCGATATTCATCAAGCCTGTCATTTAACTTGAATGAAAAAAAAAATCAACTTTCGATGCTAACAAAAGATTACGAGAGACAAAATCATACGATCGAGATCGTGTATATAGATCACTTGAGTCAGATCACAAAGAGAGCTTACTCGATCATAACACGTGCTTATACTTCGCAATTGATATTAAACACATTTACTAGAGAATCGGAGAGAGTCTTTTGTTTATGAACATTGAAGCATGTTTACTGGTAAACAATAGTTCAACATTAACTCAAAATATCTCGTTGGATGGAAGCATCAAATCAAAAATATTTTTTCGCCTTAATCGTGTGAACCGTGAAAATGATTTTCATTAAAAAAAAAAAAATACATTATACAAATTAATATTATTAATTATGAAAACTTCGAATAAATTAACGTATCATTAAAAAAAGAAGTAAAAAGTACCTATATTTTTCTAACATAATTTCTGTGAATTATCAAAACCGATCGATATATTCGTCTAATATCTTTTATATTTGTATCTAAATAAAATATATATACATGATAAAATTTACTCTTATTAACAATTATAATATTAGTTTTCCAAATGCCGCAAAATAAATTATATTTAAAAACACTTTGAATGAATAATCTATTATCTCGATAAAAGTCAAAACGATTAAGATATTGCGAAGAAAATTCGAGTTTTATCCGAATGGGTAAATTTTGACAAATTTGTTCATAAGTATCATAGAAGAACTGGGCAAAAGTTAAAGAAGGTCTCTCTCTCTCTCTTTCCCTGGTTCGTAGATCGGCATCATGCTTCGGTACCGCGAGCACGATGTGGGTGTGACCTGGTTTCCGAGAGTTTCACTTTCCTGTAAGATCGCCGCGGACGGAGGAGGTAAGGAGGATTCGACCCCAGTTGTTACGTCATGCATTGTTATGCCGGCCGTAACGGGCCGTACTCGTACGTGCGGAACTCCGCGAGAATTAAAATAAGCTTCGAGGTTATGCGCTCGCGCGACTGCTATCGCTTCGTTCGCATCGATTTCGATCGTTATCAACGATTTTCTCTGCAGCCTCGAATGAGATAATTAATGAGACTCGATTTAATATGTGTTATATGTATAGTATATATATGTATGCCATCATATTTTTCCTCATTATCTTTAAAAAATTTTCCTTACGACTGTATTTATTTATTTCTTTTACAGGATAAACACCATTAATGCAGAATTTAGGTAAATGAGGTTGAGTAAAAAAAAAGATTATTGCAGATGATTAAGACAGTATTTTATAGATGATATAGATTAATTAAATATTCAATTAATTTCTATAATAAAGCAAATATTTAATAATTAAATGACATGAAAGATATATCCATATATATATATAATTAATATTTTTAAATATAATATATATGTATATTGTTTTAATATTTCAATCAAAATTTATTATAATTAAATTTGGATTCTTTTCTATATTACACCTCTTCTCACCCATAGTCCAAACAATTATTTGCCAAACGGATCACCCATCTAGGTACTAACTGTGACCATTGTTACTTGACTTTAGTGATCTGACAGGAACAAGTATTTAAATGCGATTAGATAGTTGACAGATTTAATTATATATTGTATCGAACATATCAAATGTTATTATCATTTTATCATTACGATCTTAACGATTCCGTTAATAAGTTTGCTGATCGCATGTACAGCAATGTTAATAAACGTAATATATCCGTGATCGATTCTGCTAGAAATTCGATAACTTGCACGCGAGAAATAATATCACTTTTTCAATCTGCGAATCTCTCTCTCTCTCTTTCTCTTTCTTTTTTTATGATCTTATAAGGTTTCCATGCCGTGAATACTTCTATCGGTAACGAGTATCTCGAAGCTGACGGGTGTCACTATCGATAAATCGGTTTCCAATTATAAAGAATGGAATATAGTTTACATTAGAAAACTGAATCTTATTAAATAGCATTGTATAAATAATATTGTATCACGGATTCGTGATTATCAGTATAAATATGATTTTAAATCTATAGTACAAATATTTGACGTTATTCATTTCATAAATATATATATGGACAATCATTAATCTTCTTTTAAATCTATTAATTATCTATTAGCGATCTGTTCATCACGTAGATATTGATTTCTAAAATAAACCTTTAATTCCTTTATTTATCGCAACGATCCTCCTCATTTGATAGTTGTGTACTATTGTTATGAGATAAACAGCGATTAAATACTGTCTGATTTTTTATCTTTTTCTTTTTTCCTTTCCAATCACGATTCATCCTTTAAAGTATACTATTCGTTTCATTTTTATCTAAACTATCTGATCATATTTTCAGCCGGTAATACACGTGAGAATCCTCAGTACGTCTTTACATGCATACATAATTCGATCTCATTCGAGTAGATTTGAAATAACAGATAACTGAGGTATCTAATATACTGAGTGTTTCTCACAGTTTAATCGATTTGTGCAATTATTAGAGATAACTAAATATTCTGTTTATAATGTTTATCTTTTAATTTTTCTTATCTTCGAGAGTTTCTATACCTAATATTACGTATGATTATTTATTTAAATAATATGTGTAAAAATTTTTACCGAAATATTTGTACTAATATAATTATTTCAATATACCATATCACGTAAAGATATTTTCTTCGAAAAACATCTGGTTCAAAGTGTTGATAGAACATTAGTAAATACATAGTATTTCATTGAATGTTTTACGAAAATATTTGAGAGTCGATTTATCATATAGACAAAGAAAATAAAGCGGAGCGCGTGGCAGGAAAATGACTTATCGGAAAAACAAGTAAAAAAACACGATAATTCTCGTATATTCGAAATATCGAATGTAGTAATTAAATAAAAGATATCTGTACGTTACCTGTTTGTTTGTTTTAAATTTTTGAATTAGAATGAAATTCGTATCGTATACATACATACACACGTATATTAAATTACACATTAAATTAAATTGATTCCTTCGATAACATTTTAAAACGAGATGCTCATTATACTGATAACATTTTTCTCAACATAACTGAAATAGAAAATAAATCGTATCGCTTACGTAAATACTTTCGTTGTATTACGTATATATTAAACTAAATCAAACATTAATATTTAGCAATTACATCATCCTTACATTAACAGAGATTAAAGATACAATATTAAAAAGAGACACCCTATGTACATACATATCTCTCTTACATACTACTTAAAACATGCTTGGTTCGATCGGGTCGGTCACGTTCGAATCTTGACGCGTCTTTTAAATTTACGAGCGAGATGCATACAACTCTCTCTCTAACACAACACATAAGTTAGTTCGTTCAGTTAGCTAGCACTCTCTAAACGTTTCTCGAGGAATAGAAAGAGTATATAGAATGAGAATAAGAATAAGAAGAATAAGAAGAAAAAGAAGAAGGAGAAGAGAGTTTGACGATGAGTTAGAAGGAGGGTGAAGGGATAGAAGGGAGATCTCACGTGCGGATACGAGCGCGTGCGCTTACTCTCGCCACGATTCCCAAGTGTGAGCCGACGACGGCACATATAAAACAGCGTGTTCTAGCGTGTGACCTATATTCCACGCCTGCATCACTATATTAGAAGCGCGCGACGCATCAGGGACGCACCTCTCAATCGGCTCTTCTCTCTCTCTTTCACACACACACACACACACACTCTTTCTTTCTCTATTTCTCTTTTTCTTTCTCTTTTGCTCACACTATCTCTTTCTCACTCTCTCTCTTTTTCCTATTTGTTCTCTCTCTTTCTCTCTCTATCTTGTTTATTCTGGCTCTATCTCTCTCTCTCTCTCTCTATTCCTTGTCCACACTCTCACTTTCTCCCTCTTTCTCCCCTGTTCTCTTTTATTTCTCTCTGTTTCTCTCTCTCTCTCTTTTTCTCACTCACTCACTTATTCTCTTTCCCTTTTTCTTTCTCCGTTGTTTCTGTTTCTTTTTCTTTTTCTCTTTTTAGTTTTCACTCTATAGTATTCTAACTGAATCCTATACTCATCTTTTTCTCCTCTCTCGAACTCTCGAACTCTCTCTTTCCGTAAAGCTCTCTCCCCCACTAAATTCCTGGCCAATCGAGTCCAAATTAAAATACCAGTTCCCCGTACCCGCTACGATACGCGTTCGTTTAAATAAGCATGTACAGTTAATCTTCCTAGCGGAGAGTTTTATACAGTTAAATCTATTACAAATGAATTCCACATTGAATAACAATCGATTATATTATTATTATTATAATTTTCTCTCTCTCTCTTTCTTTCTTTCTTTTAGAGATTTGAACGAATGTTCGACGCGATAGAATTGTTTTTATTATTGCGTAAATTATCTTTTTTTTTAATGGAATTTAATTGATTAAATAAGCGAAAAATTTGATCGCAGGAAGAACCTGAGTATTCAATTCGTAAATATTTCCATAAATTCTTTACATATTTATTTAAATCATTCTACAAAATGATTTATACCAACTAAATTCAAATATTTATGTAATTCCAATTACAGTTATTACAGTAAAAAATTTATTATAATAAAACAAGAATTATATACACGCTTATAAATCAATCTGATATATATATATATATATTTTCTTTTATAGAATTTAGATATAAAACGAAATTATATTAAAAAAAAAGAACCGAGATGGGATGAGGGGGTTCCCAAGGATAAGACAGAGAATGTTATCGAATCTTATGGACGATAACCTCTTCCGGTCTTTTTAAACTCGAGATAACTTTTGAATATCATGCAAGTGATTCATTGGATATACAAAAAATTAAAAAAAGGATAATAGAAAGTAAAGGACAAATATAAGTTAAAGGAAAACTTTCTCTAAAGACTAAATTAGTCGAAATTATTTTACGAGACTAATTAAAATTATTTCGATTTAATATAGAATTTGAATTTTTCTAATTTAAAATCGATTAAATAATCCTTTATACGAATTCCTCTGACATCCATACGATTTTCACGTGTATTCGTGCGCATAAACGAAGTGCAGCATCCAGAATGGAACGTGTTCGTGCACCCACGTATCCGCAAGGAAGTAGAGAATTTATTTTTATCTTTCTTCTTCCGCACGTTCTCCGATGTCTCCTTCGTACGTCGACCCATCGACTGTTCCTTATCTTCGAGATGCTTCTCTCTGTTTACAAAAAAAAAAACAAGATTAAAGGAAAATAATAAAAAGGGAAACTTTATCATCTTACATTATTATTATTATTATTATTTTATAATTATTATTATTATTATTATTATTATTAATATATATTCTTGATTTGTGTATGTGTATATGTGCCTATATGTACATATGTGTTCATGTTTATCAAGAATAGAATTATGAAGTTGATGTCAAATCATAATAATTTTTTAAATCTGTTTTTACCTAAATTCTACTGAATATACTCGTGTATTTTAAATTATGTAAATAAAAATAAAAAATATTAAAGCGTACTCTTGTTCATTAATTGAACAAACATTTAATTTAAATTCTTGTCCCTTTAACCCTTTTAGTGTCGAGCGAAAAATTTTACTCATGCGAAGAATATCGAGCGAATTTAATGAATTTGCAAAAGTTGAGAAAATAGTTCATAGAAATAAAACTAAAAATGATATTTACAAAATTCAAAATGCAGCATATTACGAAGTAAAGAGAGAATAAAGTAATGGTAATTATATTTAAATATTCGTTAAAAATCATACTAATAAAATTAATATCAAACATGATGAAAAACATAGAAAAAAGTTGCCCTTCTTCAAACAATATTTGTATATAAGAATAATCATCGTTTGATCACAGTTCTATTTAGATCACGTAGTATGATAGAAGTATAAGTATTATATTTATAATTATTTTAAACAAAATAATCAATATCGGATTTTAGAACGAAAGGATAACTCTATGATGCACATCAAGCGTCAGGCAAATCAAGCGTCAATGAATTCCCCTAACTCTGCGTCATCCATATCCGTAAAAGGGTATAGTTTTAATAAAAAAATAACAACAACAAAATTGACAAAATAATATGCTAATAATTATAATTGTATCAAAAACGTAACGTTTTTCACAAACACAGAATGCTAAGAACTGCTTTTTAGAAAGGCCATGGAAAATCTAAAAAAAAGATTTGTGTTTCACCTTGTCGATCTTATTAAAGAAACATTCTAACAACTATCAACATAGTGATATTATGGTCTCAAGAAACTATTTCATCCTAAACTCTAATCCCGCGTTTCTATCTTATCGTTCTAGAGTATATAGAAACTTAGCACCAAAAAGCATAGAATAAAACAAAAAAACAAGCCAAAAATAATTTTTAAAATTTTTTTTACAATGAAATTAGACCGATTATAACATTTAAAAAATGTATTTTGAGATAAAGTTATCTTGCAATGCGAATAGTAAGAAGCCCAAAGATAGGCGACGATATATCGTCGTTCAGTACTAAAAGTGTTAAAAACTACAATTAGAAATGTGATTAATAAAATTGATAATTACATAGTATTGAATATCTTTTTATGAAATTTATCATATCGCTATAAATTTGTAAGTTTTTTTTTCTATTTAAGCACGTACACGCGCGTACACACACATATACGCAATATTCTTATAATTTGTATCTCGTTAAACTGATTAAAACTTTAGAATGATAACAACGAAACAACGTTAATAAAAATATTAAAAGATAAGAGAAAATCATGGCTTTCCAAAGGCCCCATAAATTCCGCAATCGTTTTATATAAGAGCTCGAAAGAGTCTTTCAAAAGGAAGATCTTGATGAGAGTAGACGAAAAATTGCTGAAAACGAGCGCGCGAGTCTGACGTTGTCACGTTCTTTTTCTTCTTCTTCTTCTTCTCCTCGAAACGGAGAACCTCGAGAAAGTTACTTCTTAAGCGAGTAGGCGAACGTTTCGCTACTCTATCGATATTTTAAAGTAACGATATGATCGATATCCAGACAAGCTTCTGCCAAACTGCTACCGAGGTACAATATAACTGTTATTAATAACAAGAACATGAAAAGAAACGTGACGAATCCATTCGCCATATGGTCAACCTTAATTCTAAAAGGCTATCGTAACTAGCATAATCGGGATAACCTACATATAGTAAGTACGTATCACGAGAGAAAAGAAATATAAATGAAGAGAAAGACAGACGATCGGAGGGCGTAAGAACACGGCATTGCAAATTCTGTTTCTTCGACGAACAAGAACAAATTCATCGCTAAATTTGGTATATTTTTTCAATTCAATTTACATTTGATAGATCAGTAATGAATAGAAGATTACAATTAACGATGTCATTTATTTCAAAAATTGTTAAGAAGAAAGATCTCATTGTATTGACATTTATTTAATAGTTTTATAACAAGATGACAAATTGATTATTAATGGTCAAAGTTGAATTGATTTTTAATTGTTTCAATGCATTTGATAAATTAACAACGAATACAAGATTTAAGATTAGTAATATTTCTCACTTTAAACTCTTTTAATATCGAAAAATTTTTACATTAAAATTTCTTTAGTTAAGACTTCGAGGAACACGATGACAAATTGGTCATTGATGATCAACATTGAGTTCTATAATTTTTCTAATTTAAATACATTTGATAGATCAAATGAATATAAGACCATCATTAGTTTCTTATTCTAAATCCTGTTAAGACGAAAGATCACAACATTAGAATTTCTTCTACATCAAATAAGAAGACTAAATTGGTCATTGATGATTGAAGTTGAATTTGAACGTTTCTCAAATTGAAATACATTTGATTGATAAATAATGAATAGAAGACAACCATTAATGATGTCTCTCATTTTAAACCAAAGACGGAAGATCACTATATTAACATTCCTTCAATTACTTTGAGAAACAAGAAGACAAATTGATCATCGGTAATATTCGAAATGAATTTAAAAATGTCTCCAATTTCATTTTATTTGATGAATTAACAACGAATGTTATCTACGCCATTCAAATGAGGAAACATAATACGATGTAATAAACGCATTAATAAATACCACGAATAAAATCAAACATCAGATTTTTTATTAAACCAGTAACGAGGAAAAATAATAATATTTTATTTAATCGTTACATTTTGTTGCGGCAAAATTTAGGTAAACACATTTCAAAGATATCATCACAGCAAACTGATTAAATAATAAATGATAATAATTTTCTCCACGCAACGAGTATACTCGTTAATCATAATTAATTAACGATATAAACTATATAAAAGTATAATTCTTCGAGCAATGTTAAAAATAGTAATATTAAAAGTAAACCCATCGGACTAATCGTAAGCATCTTTATGAACGTTCATTATTATTGTCCTGATCGATGACAGTGGTGACGATGCAGTCGTTGTCCTCCTATGGGTTGCGGTCGAGACTTCTCCCATTAAATCACAAATGAATGACATTAACGGTGCTATAATATCGTAGCAGTATTACCGTGACGGGTATTACGTGTCACGAGTCGTGCGCTGAAGTTCCTCTCTGTTTCGCTCGTTCGCGCGCGCGCACGTTCGCGTTCCCTCTCGTTTTTCCCTTCCACCTTCTTCTTCCTTCACTCCTCTTTTTCCTCTTTCACCACGACTTCGTCCTCCTCTTCTTCTTCCTCTTCTTCTCCTCCTCCTCTTGTTTGGTTCCACCGTCGTCATCCTGGTCTCCCACTCTTAAAACTCTGACGCGCGTTCTACTCGCTCTTTCCATCTCTCCCTCCAAGCTACTCTCTGGAAAACATTCTTACCGTTGCATGCAAGGAATCAGGTCACTGCGCTGCAAGAAAGCAAAAGCCGCGCTCGCGAGCACGGCTGCGAGCACGGATTAGTATTATCGAATGTATATATAATATATATATATATATATATATATGTGTGTGTGTGTGTATATGTATATACACCTATATCCTCCGGAAAAGGACGATGACTAAGACACCGTTTCGTCAGAACTTTCGCGAAACGCGAGTTAAGAACCGACCTGGTGTAGGGCCGGATGTCGAGAAAGAAAGAAAGAGAGAGAGAGAGAGAATAAGAAAAGGAGAAAATGAAAAATTTCTTTATTTGCTGCTCGTACGTCGATAACATTTTTCTCGAAAATCAATTATTCTTTTCAAAGTCTCCATCCTTGTGATGAATTTGATAGTATCGTTTGGAGAAAAACAGATTTATCGCGATAATTACTGTTTATAGACATTTCTATATTTATGCACATTCAAAATTATCTAATAGGATAAATTTTAATTTTTCGAAGTTTTTATAATGACAAGAAAAATCATATCAACGAGGATTATGAAATAATTTTATTAGTATCAGATATCATTTTTTGACATCACTGTAAAAAAGATATTTAAGTTTCAATGGAATAAACAATCCGTTTGTTTTATATATCTATATTATAAACTATTCAACTTGATCAGTCTTATATTTTTTTTTTATAGTAA
This sequence comes from Polistes fuscatus, assembly GCF_010416935.1. NCBI lineage: Eukaryota > Metazoa > Arthropoda > Insecta > Hymenoptera > Vespidae > Polistes > Polistes fuscatus. The sequence continues at coordinate 10,420,982 of NW_025113096.1, forward strand.
ACAAAGTATGATTTAACGGATTGGTTGTAATCTTGCACGAGATGCAAAAATTATTTATAGTATTATTATATGTCGTTTTAGAAAATTTGCATATAATTGCTTTGTTATTTATAGGAAAATAACTTTTGAGTGTCATCGTGAATAAAATATTTATGTGTTAAACAAAAATCAATTTTATTATTGTTAATATGAAAGAGAAGAAACTCTATACCTATATTAACTATCATAACTAGTTTTATTTAATTTACAATTCTGTAACTTGTAAAGTGAATAAAAATATATAGACTATAACCAATACTCTTTTACTGTAACATTACTGTAAAATCAAATTTATATTTTAGATTAAAATATTTGCATGCAAATATTTTCCAATCGATTAAGTAACGCGATAGATTTTGTTGAATATTACGAACAATTCATTTGATTTTTGACAAATTAAAAATACAATTTAGTTGATCGCAATTGGATAGACAAATTATATAAATATATATAATAAATCTTGAATATTATTATTTTGATACTTCGACTGATTCGAAGAAGGAAAAAATAGGGAAACAAAAGTTTTCTGATACCGTTAGTGTTGGTCATGGTTCGATCATCTCATATGACGCGCTATGAACTCTTGGTAGGCTGTCAACTAAAATTATCGTCGATGCAACATAAGTATGCACAAGTTATTTTTTCCTCTTTCAACGTGTATCTCGTATTTCACTTCATTTTACGCCCGATTTTTAATACAAATATTCTTAATATTAATATATATCCATGCAATTTCGATAATAATTTCGTCTATGTCAATTATTTTAATGAAAACAGGAAATAAAATATTCAAATAATAAGCTTGAAACGTAAATACGAATATAATTTTATTAGATTAATAATTGCGCTAACAGTAATATACTTTGTACACGCTCAAACAACACAATTTGCAAACGGTTTAATTAATTAACGAAATAACGTAATTACGTCGCACCTTTGTGAACGATGCACGCGTTCTTTCAATGATTTAAATCATGCAAGTCGGGTAGGAATGGTATAAATATTTTTTCAGAGTTCACACTTGTTTCATGTATTTTTACGTTTTGATTTAAATATTATTATTTTCAAGGATGTTAAATTATTAATTATATTGATTAATTAATCAACAAGTTTTTATTTATGTCACTATTAAAGAATAAATTAGTATAATTTATGTATATATCATGGAAAAGAAATGATACTGGAATGGAAAAAGATTAAAAGTGTTTTTATTACGATTAAATAGGTGTTTATTGTTTCGTTTCTTTTTTTATTCTTAATTACCTATTTCTAAGGAAAGATAATCGTTGTTTCGCGAAATCTATAAGGAAGAAACGCCTGTCAAAGCATTACCAAGTGACGGCTTTCACGAGTCTAAGATTTCGCACGTTTACTGGACAAAGGGTTATTTGTCGAGTCGACATCAAACACGAGAATACAACGGTTTGCATGGAAAACAGTCTCAAGTGCTCTTTAACAGTTCAACGAACTACGAAGCAGTAGTTCTCGTTGTTGTCATTGATCATTTTTTTACATAAAATTAAAGAAAAATATTAACCATTCGAATTTTATCGTTAAATGTTAATTATCTATAAACATTGTTAATACCTCGATGTACCAATAAACTTGATTTCGGTGTATATCAAAAGTACTATTTAATTTGATTCAATTGAATATTGGGTCGAACCAAAATTTCTTTCGTGTATTTTCGATAACAAAATAAAAATAAAAAAATAAAAAAGGAATCTGATAGATTTTAAAATTTTGTTAGAAAAAAAAAAGAATGCGACTAGGACTGATAATAAAATTTATAACGTTTATGGACACGATGTAGTATCAATATCTGTAACATAAAATTGATTCAAATGTTTTCAATTTGAAAATTTTCATGTCAAAGAAAGTATGAAAAAAATAACGTCATTCGGATAATTACGTCAAAAGAAATTACGCCATTAAGTAAACAAACAGATGGGATTTACAATTAAACAAAATGTAGATCGCAATATGTATGCAAAGAAAAAAAAAGAAAGAATAAAAAATATGTATGAAATAACGTATTAAAAATTTATGTTATTGTCTTTCATTCCATTTCCTTCGAATTGTTTACGCGTTTCAAGAATATCTCTTGTATCTGTTTAAAGTCAAGGATAAGAATACTTTTCTTCCTTGCACGCTATACGCGTTTCGGATGTATCAAACACGTTCGAAGAAAGAATTCTATATCTACGTTACGACGTAAGAGTCTTTTTCTCGTTTTCTTTTTCTTCTTCCTGGATTCCGTGTGATCGAGGACGAACCGATCTCATCCTTGTAAGATATCCAGATCTTCCTTGTTGCGGTCAAGTCATACGAATGGCACGTGATTTTCTTTGTTACGATGTAAACTTACTACTCTCCTTCGAATAAATACTATGTACAATGGAACCTCGGTTTGCGAGGATAGTTCGTTCCATAAAAGTACTCGTAATCCAAAACACTCGTATATTAAAGTGAATTTGGTTATAAGAAATGCATAATGGAGAATCGAATAATTCGTTCCACAATTATTTAATCATATATTGTAACAAATATTATATATAAGAGTAGGTATAAGTATGTAATCATGTAACCAAGTATATTTTTACTGGACCAACAGGCTGTAAATGAAATAAATATCTATCTATCTAAAATATTCATATAAAAATTATATAAAATACAAAATATACACACACATATACACACACACAAAATAAAAATTAAACAAGTCAATCCGCACTTTACTTATTATGAATGAACTTGTCAAACGACATTTTATTATATTTTATTTTATTTTATATTTCAGCTTGGTTTATTTTAATTTATTCTATTATACTTCATTTTATTTAAATCTAATACTTGTCTTACTATTGCAAGACATTGCTCGTAAATTATATCAACATTTTTTGCTCGATAAAATTACAAAAACAACAAAATTCAGCTCCGCCGTTTATGATTATAAAATATATCTAATAATAGATTATTTAAACAATATTTACTTCTGTAGAGTCGAAATCGATGATTGTTTTACCAATCGTCGTTCTCATTCCCTCTCTCTCTCCCTCTCTCTCTCTCTCTCTCTCTCTCTCCCTATCTCTTTCTCTTTATTTCTATGAGTACCAACATCTCGGTAATAATTCGTGCACGAGATGAACGCGCCCGCTTCGTAATTATTTATAATCAAAAGGGTAGGCCGGCTTACAATAGTCGCGATGCCGCTAGTCTACAATCGAGTCGCGATAATGACGACGATGGCGACGCCGACGACGACACGATCATAATAATTATTGCATAATGACGGCTGCGTCCTACCTACGGGCAGACTACGCGGTAGCAGTCACTTTCCTTTTTCAGTGGCCTGGATCATCCTCTCTCTCTCTCTCTCTCTCTCTTTCTCTCTTTCTCTCTCTTTCATGACACCGATACTTCCTTTCCTTCTCTCTCTCTCTCTCTCTCTTTCTCTTTCTCTCTTTCTCTTTCTCTCTTTCTCTCTTTATCTCTTCCTCTTTCATTCCGTCCGTTTTTTTTTCTTTCTGTCTTGCGAATTCGTACGGATTCGTAACCTGCAATTACTTCAAGAAGCCAAATCGTAGTTTCTTTCGAAAACAGAAATTAATCGACATTTGCTCTCGATCACTGAAATGAATCCTATTAAAATGAATTAGTTATAATTGTTGAGAAATAAGTCTAAACAATTGTAATATTACGTAAGGAATAAACGTATTATATATATATTTTATGTAATATACTGGTTGATTATAGTGTTAAAACTGGATTGGGGTTGATTTTACGTATACGTGTTATCCTTGAAGTTCGAACATCGTTAATTTGGACATTATCTAGTTAATCTGCGGATAAACTGTTTTGATCCGTTAATGTGCGGAATCAAAAATTTTTCGCATTTTACCTAGGTAATGTACATATTAATGACTTTCGTAAAAAGTTAAAGATTTCCCTGTTGTAAAAATATCTTTACGTCAAACAGCGATAAAACAATCCCGTGGTATTGGACAGGGATATTCAGAAAATGTACTACGAATTGGTGTGATTGTCGTAAAAAATAATTGTTATGTAATACAAAGTGTTACGAATCTTTAGATTGCACTAATAAGTAAGCTTAATTTTATCATATGTTTTATAAATTCATTTCCTTAATTGTAATAATATTTTAAATCGTTTGATTCTTTCTATTATAGTTTTTTAATTGATCGATGATTGGTTCTATCAAATAATTTGGTGATTGTTTGATTGTACTAACTGGATTTTTTAGATATTAAAAAATTAATAAATAACATTATTTATATATGTTAATTTAAGCGTAAAGAAACGTTGCTATTGTTCCAGCAAAGAAATATTTTCACTTTAACCAGTGCCTAGTAAGCAATGTGCAGATTATCTAGGTAATTTGAGAAATGAAACAACTTCTGATACTTTAACAAATCACCGTAGCCAATTTGCATATTACCTAGATAATCTGCAGTATAACTGATTTCTGCACTTTAACGGTAACGTATTTACATATTAATCGATGAAAAAAAGAAACAATTTTTGCGTTGGAGAAAAATCTATTGGATTAACCGGAAAATTTGTGACGATTTCATGTAGAAAATTCCAAGATAATATTTTGATATTTACAAATCGGTACAAATTTTACGGACTAATCTAATATTATGTTTGTACGTAATTGTATATATTATAGCTTATTCAAATGTTAATAACTCTTTTAGATATTATAGTAATTACCTGTATTTTTCTATCCATAGATAACTACAAAGTAATTAAAAGAAAATATTTATCAAAAAGTGAAAGTGATTGCTATTTATCTATTTAATTTAATCGGACTGCACCAAAATCTTGATAAAATATTAGTTATTAATATATTATAATATAATTAAAATAAAATATTAAGTTATCGATAACTATTTATTAATGAGAGTTTTAATAAGCTAGATTCATTTTTTTTAAAAAGCATAAGCTTACACACATCGAATAATATCTTCCTATACGAGTTATTACGCTGCATCTCTTTAAAAAGTTAAGCCAAGTATACGTTTGTATACGCACATAAAGTTTATACATATGCATATAGGTGCTTAGACACACCTATATTCGGTCTTTGTACTTCAGCGACGAACTCTCTCCAATGAACTCCGATGCATATTATTCAATACCTGTTTTTTTTCTATTATTCATTTTCCTGTTTAGAAAACGACTCTCGTAGAAAAAATTCCGAGAATATGAGTCTTTCAAATAATCAAAGAAAATTTTAGCCAAATTGTTGCATAAAATATACCTGGGTGGTTTGAAAAGTTTTGCGTTTATCGGAGAAACAATTTTTTTTTAATCGAACTTACTTTTATTTTTAGATGTAGTCTCTTAAAACTTTTAGAAAAGAATAGATTCGAAACTTTTCAATCCACCCTCGTAGGTACAGTTTTACTCAATAGGATTTTTTTCATGTTTAGAAAAAAACATTGTAATTAATTATAAATATGAAGATAGGAATATAATGAGAACTTTACATTATCAGAATTATTTATACGAGATTAATTAAAAAGATTATTACACATCTGCTATAAACAACATCAACCTAATGTATATTTATATTCCTAATTTATTCCAGACTGATTTATATAATAGTCGTAAGTTAATAAATATGCAATTATAATACTTTAAAAGTAGTGTTTAATAAAAACCGTTCCTTGACGATTTTTTGTATTAATTAATTGAAATGTCATATAGGAGTGACGGTTAAAAAATTTTAGAGAGAACAAAATTTAACAAAAAATAACATATAAATAAACATATCTGATAATTTAGAGACGGATAATTATCGTGGTTTTTTTTTTCAATCGAATTTTTTTTTTTTTTATAAGATGACGTGTAACATTGACATTAATTGTTAATACAGAAAACATTACAATGATGAACGTAAATATTATTTAGTCGAATTTTTGATTGGTATGCATGCACCGATTTATTTTCGTTTATATTGATATGCCACTTTTGACACCATCTTTCTAGAGTATGTAAGTGACGCTGTAAAATATCAGTCGCATTTTGAGGATTGCTGTCAGATGATAACAGAACTGTATAGTCCACAAATATAGCTGTAGTTATCTCGTCAGAGGTTGATAAATCTGCTGTATAGATAACGTACAGTAAAGGCCCGAGTACATTACACACTGTATATTTGACTATGAATTTCCTGTTTGTGAGGTAGGACTTGAGAATCAGATAAAAAGGATATGACAGAATTTTGTTCAGTTTATATAGCAGTCCTGTGTGCAACACTTTGTCGAAGGCTTGTCCAATGTTCAGGAATACCACTGAACAGTATTTTTTCTGTTCTAGATTTTGTGATATCTTTCTACTTATACGTTGAATTTGCTCAATTGTTGCATGGTGTTTTCGAAATCCGAACTGATGATCAGGGAGTATTTTCAATCGAATGAAGAAGGAATGTTGAACCTTAACGATTGGTTTGAACGAAGCTCGATAAGCGTGAATGAGTGCAATAGTAAAGGCGCATCGAGGTGTCTCGTCACTCCTACGCTTGACGTGCCGCACGTGGTATAAAGATCAGGCTAACATGTAGTTGTTAAAAGTATCTACACCACTTTCAATTTTGTTTCCCGCCACATTCTTTCCAATCGATACGACGCATCGTATTCACCCTTCTATACGTATCGATTAAACGCACTTTATTATTGTATAAATCAAGAATTATCAAAAGAATTACAAATTTTATTTTTCTTCTCTAAATAAGGGAATGTCCGCATTTTCGTTAAATGTTTGTAGATGTTTTATTTTTTTTTTTTTTTTTACGTAAAATTAATTATATTTGACCGATTTTAGTTTTCTTTTTTATTTTCAAATATTATGTACTTAAAATCACAACAAAACTGATGGAAATCAGGACCTCTGTGAAATCAGTAAGATTCAATACTCAACATGTATTCTTATATACAAGATCGTTTCGTGCACAAATAAAATATATATATATATAGATGGATAAGATGAAAAGTTCTGAGCCTAATAAACGATGATGGATTGAAAAATTTGGAGCCTGAACCTATGAGAAGGGTTGAAAAGTTTTGAGCCTAACACGATGTAGAAAATCATAAAACTCAAAACTTTTCATCCACCCATGTATATTTTTTCTATAATCTTTTTTTTGTTGAATTAAATTGTTACAAATATATTGTTTTTGATCTGAAACGAGCTGGTATATAATAAGCACGTGAAATTTCTCCTTTTGTTTTCTTTGAAACGGTTAAGTATTGGATCTTAGTGCTTGCACAATCTATGACTGATGGATCACTGTAACTGTATAGAAATTTAAAAAAAAGTCGATGTAAACACGTATTGTAAACACTGCTCTCCCCTTGTAAATTAGAAAATATGAAAAATCTATTTTATAATTTATTTTTGCAATATAAATAATTTCAATATAAAATAAATCATAAAATTAAAGTCTTCAATCGGGTATAACTTAATTCGCTGTTATAATCACTGACCCATGCACGAGTAAGTTTGAAAAGAAAAAACTAAAAATAAAGTTAAGAAAAAAACTATTTCTGCTATTAGACTTCCACTTACGTATACTGAAAAAAAAAAATTAAAAATTAACATTCGACATTTATACAAAAAGAAAAGAAAGAAAATAAAGATGATATACATAAGCGAAGGGAAAAAGTGAGATCGAAAATGAAATTCTTTCCTATCGAGATCGATGAAGATATTTCGCGAATGAGGGTTTCTGAGGATAGGAACACAGGAAGACCAAGGAATAACAAGTAGAAGAATATTTCGAAGAGAAAACAGTTCGAACTCTTTTTTCTATCTATTTCTTTTTCTCTTTTCTTCTCTCCTATTTTTTGTTTTTTTTTTTTCTTTTTTTTTTTTCTTCTTCCATTTCTCAGCCTCTCGAAAACCGCTAGAAGCGAGAGCGTACGATAATTTTGGAGAGGTCTTCTATTTCATCCTTTCTCCGCTTCTCTGCGGTTCTTGTGGGTCGGGAAGTGGGTCAGAGCTAGAGAGATACGATGTAAAGGAGAGAAGAAGAGAGAAAGAGAGAGAAAGAGAGCGTAGGAGAACAGCAGCGTGGCAGCTTCGTGGCAGACATGCGGCGAGGCCGATTCGAGCAACCTTCGAGATCGAGTCAAACTCGACTTCCCATTCTCTCCTTCCACGTTTCTTTATCTATCAGATAAGGGTCTCATTCGTTCGTTCATTCGTTTATTCGTTCTTACTTATTTTACACTTTTTATCTTTTTTTTTTGTGTGTATCTCTCGATATCATAGACATCACGCCCTATCGAAATGATGTTCAAGGATGTCATTCGATTTGGTTCGTTAACAAAGTTTTTGTCACTTTTTTCAACAGTTGATCCTTACTATGTGAACATATAGAATTTAGATGATTTAATATTTAAATGTATTTAATCATTCTTTTTACTTTCTTTCTAGATGTATACTATATGTATGTGTTACTTATGTTAGAATTATAGATACACGATAGATTAAATACGTTGCGTTATACTGCGACGAAAGTATTGTGTACAAAAATAAAATAAAATTAAAGAAAAAGTCAAAAGATTCGTACCTTCGTTTCGATACTTCAAGGAAAGTTAACAAAATTCGAAATCGATCAACGATAGGATAGATCGTTCGCGAAAGGACGTTGAAACTTGAAAAGGAATCGTTGCTTGCAATTCGACTTCGTAAAAGCACAAGAAAAAGAAAACACGAATATACATGACAAATTGAAATCGAATGAAATCACTACGATGAAATACGCTGATGCTGCTGCATTCTTCGGTTTCTTTTCCTGTTACTCATAATATGTATAATAATATACAAGCCTGTCATCTTATTTTTACGTTTTTATCCGCAATCGTTACTTTTCAACATTTCTCTTTTTCTTTTTGAAATATATATATACAAATTATAATTAAAACATGTCCTCGTTTTGTCAGCAAAATAAACGTAACAATAAAAAATATCTTATTAAGAATTCTTTTTAAAAGCTTTCGTAATTACATAAATATTATAATATTTTCTCGTAAATGCAAAATATTGTTTAACTTCTTTTGTTTTCCTTTTTTTTTTTTTTTTTAAATTCTTTCAAACTTATTTTTCGAACAACAGAATAAATATACGAACGACAAAATTATAAATGATGTCGTTTTGTTAATATAAATCTATTATTATCTATCCCCTGTTTTCAAGTTTTAATGAGAAGGAAAGATGTACATAAAACGAAAAGTAATGCGAAAGAAACAGAAAAAAGAAAAAGAGAAACACAGAGAGAGAGAGAGAGAGAAATAGCGTTTTCAGATATGAAACAAAATATCGAGCAATGAAAGAGAAACGGATGATTTTTCCTATCACGTACGCGTGGCATGAATATTAATCGCGACCCATACATGGGTCATCTGATTACACTAACTTCGAACCAAAAGAGATAGACGTAAGTACTTGCATACATATGTATATGTATATATATATATATACATACATCGTTATAGAAATATTCGTTTAATAGGTAAAAGACATGACGTATGCGACAAAGTAAAGATAAATTTATACTTATACACATATTTATATATATATCTCTAAGTAATGTACAGATTTTAGATGAATTTTGTTTTACCCAAAAAGAAAACATTTGTCCGATAGACATTTCATCGATAAGAGCTCACAGACATTTTTTTTTTCTCAATAATATTAAATATGTCAACTTAAAACGTTAATTAAGTTCCAGGATGTACGACGTTCGCCCTTTGACATTTATTACTACGAAGTGTTTTAGATAAGCTAACTTCTCAAAGGAGCCACGCGATAAATTTGACGAGATAGCAATATCCATCGTTGTATAAATGAGCCGTTTAAATAGATTAAAAGATAGACGTACGAGTAGTTTGCAACGATTTAACGAACTGAGAGATATTAGAATATTTTCGTAGACGATTTTATGAGAAAGCGATGGCAATGTCTTCTTTTATTTTTTTATTTTTCAAATTGAAAAAACATTTAACTAGTATCGATACAAAAAGAAATCTATTTTGATCTAGTTATCAAACTAAATACATACATGTGTGACGGCTATGTTTCCGCTGGCGCCTCGTCAGCCATAAACGCGTGTTATTTCTAATACAATTATGACGAATATTTGAGATAAAGTAATAATTTATTAAATATACTTTTATTAACACAAACGAGAAAAAAACTTTAATATAAGTATATAATTAAAACATTACAAAGGTTTTATTAGTTACGATGGTATTCGTTAAAACATTGTAGGCACATTCGAGGTGACTCTGACAACAAAATTTTTAAAAATATTTTTTTTTTTTATATATAATCTCATAGCAATTGTAGCGGCTTTGTCCGTCGCCAACAAGACCGAGCCTTCGGTTACCAAAACATCTCGCAGTTCATTTTTTCGTTGGAGACACGATATCACAGATTTGGGCGCTGGGAGAAATTCCACCGATTCACGCTGGCCGTTCAACGTCTTAAAGGTCTCGACTAATGTTATACGAATTAAATATTTCCACGAGGTGAATAACACCTCGTTGATGATTATTCGATACTATATTAGCTTTAATAGATTTATTTTTTTAGATAAATATATACCTAACTAATAACGTTATAAGATACTGAAACAATTTAATAACTATTAAAAAATATTTAATGAGCAAACATAATTAAAGAATGGAAAATTAATGAATTTAATAATTTTTATAAAATGATAATTTATTTTAAATAATATTTAACGTTTTCGAATTGAAATTAAACTGCATTGTTATATTTTTGAAATAAAAATATTGTACTAAAATGTTAAAATAATTGTAATAATTTTTAATCCATAAAAATAATGAATAATTTGGAAGTTAAATAATTTCAATGATTTCATGGTATAATAATTAATTTAAACAATGATAGTTCATATTTTCAAATTAAAATAAATTGATATAAGTCTAGTGGGCTTTTGATTGATAAACAAAAAAGATGGTGATGGTTTTACAAGTTGATTTTAATCATTGATAAGAATTACTTTGATAAGACGATCTTCCAAGTGTGCCACTGTCCCTATCTAGCCGTTAACCTCGAGTGCTCCGTATACACCGATTAACGCAGCTATGCTATCGCTGTCATGCTTTTAATTATTAACTCTGTTAATTTACAGCTACCGGGTATCATAGAGCCACTTCTCCGAACTTATGCTCGTACGTTTCTCACACTTCTACAAACATATTAAAAACATTGATAACCCACCGATAATCACCTGATTTTTAAACACAGGAACATTTTGTCTGTATTTTCGACGTCGAAAGATCCTCAGATATTTTACTTCGAAATTAATATATTTTAATAGTTTTTCATTTCTTGTTGTTTCTTATTTTGTCTCGTTTTTTAATTTATTATATTTAAAAGATATTTTATTTATAAATAATAATGTAAATTTGTTTATCTCTTTTAAATCATATACATAGATGTTTACGTTTATATATAAATTATATCTTAACAGGTTTTAATTATCTATTACATATATATGTGTGTGTGTATGTTTGTATAATGAAGTGAATGATATGTTTTTATCCAAAATGTGATTTAAAAATTAACACCTGTCATTTATATGAATTAAATTTATGATGAATTAGAATATATATATATATAATATATATATAATATAGAATAAAAAAAATAGAATATAAAATTTTGTTATAACCATTGTTTATTTCTTAGATAAACAAGATGATATCTGATTTGATTAGAAATTGCAGTCAATGCACCATAAAAAGATTACCGTCCTTATCTCGATACGCACGTGCACTCACACATAGTAAGAGGGTGGGTTGCTGGCATGTTCGATAAACGTACGCGACTGGCTTGCAAGGTCACGCAATGTGCATCGTTATAGAGCACAGTGAATACGCGTACGATATTACGTGGACTCGCATAGCTTGCATTGTTGCGTTTCTTCCGGATGCAAAGAACAATGAGACGATGTTCGAGATGATACAGTTAGAAAGCGTTCATAATTACATATTTTTTATTTGAATTCTTTTCCTAACAATAACATAGAAATTTTAATTACATATTAATCGAATTAAATAGACTTCGATGAAAATGTATTATTCTATTTTTTTTATTTAAAAATCCGTACCATTCATACGTTAAAATAAATAACAATTTAATAATGAAAAAAGTTATGAAAAAAATCAACGAGAGATTTTTAATATACTTTTAAAAATTACAGACATATCCGTATATCCATTTACAAAATCTTAAGTAAATTAAATTCACTTAATTGCAAAGCCATCGAGGGTAGACAATTTTTTGCATAATTGAATGCAATTAATTATGAGTTAACAGTATCTTTTTGAATTCTTAATTATCTTATTGTTAGAAAAATTTGGAAATAATTTTGTTATATTTACCTACCAATCAAAGATTATTTTTCTTAATGAGAATTCATTCGATTAATAAAATAAGTAAAAGTTTTTAAGGATTTTTACAGTAGCTTCGTCATGCCGCAAGAATTCGATCGCTCTATCTGAGAATCTGAGATAACATTTTCTTCTTTTGATTAATAGTGACAATGTACGTATGATATTTGTAATAGTATATGTGTGAACTATGATCAAGGAATGCAATGCTACACGCTAGAAAATACTCATTTCTAGGACAAAATGAAATAGTGAGTTACTCTTTCCGCATTAAACGTTTACAATTGGTCTGTTCTAGATATTAGTTTCATCGATTATAAAATCACGTTTAATTTACTATTATTGAATATATTGCAAGCAAATCAGAACATATGTTTTCTGTGATAGAAAATAGAAAGTTAATAAGAAAGGTTTGAATCATTAATGAAATTTATCGGAATACTTATTTATAAAGTAACCAAATAATTATACAAAATAATCAAATTAGAAATCTTTATTATAAAAAGTATCGTATTTACTAGAAAGATGTGTGTATATACATAAACGTCACTTTTTTTATTATGATAAAATAGTTAACTCATACCAGCATATAATTATAAGTCATTCTAATAAATATGTTTTTTTTTTATAAATAAAATTTCTCATTTTATAATTTTACCTGGCATTTTTAAATAGCATCATAACATCCTTATTTATATAATAAAATTTATATTTATGAATCAATCCAATACTTAAACCAAATTGATAAAACCTGATGATAAGGAATATAAATTAAAATCATTATGAACAATGTTGGTCTCTGATGAATTTCGACTCAGATCATAATAAGTTGAAAATATATAATAACATAGAATTTTCATTCGCTTAAAGGGAGATTGACAGAATAGAACAGAATAAACTGGGTGTACGTGTAGGTAAGATCATTCGTCGGCGTATCGTAGGTTGAGATAGAATATAGTATAGGTCAAAATGATCTTACCGATTGCTAATTGGCTACCTTCGACTGACGTGGGAAGGATGAATCCGTTCGAAATCGTATATAATAATCATTGACTACAAATCGAATTTACTTACCCCACGATTCTTCTTTCACGTTAACAGATCAATATATTTTCTTCAGATTGTCGAAAGAGACAACGTGATTCTGTAGAAAGTCGTCGACCTATCGAACGATTTCGAGCCAATTATCGTATTTACAATATAAGAAAACAAGCAAACAATCGTTCCTCGGTGCTACTCGACTTACCGACTATCGAAACGAATTTAAATTCGCAAACAGTGAAACTTCTTTTTAATTTTCTTTCAAACGGAAAGATTTTCAGGAAGAAAGTAGAACTGGTCGATGACTTCACTTGTAAGTTCAAAATTTGCAACGTCAACTCGATAATCGACGAAAAAGAAGAACACAAAATCGCATGTGTTGAAAAAATGACTCAACAAATTATTGAGCGATTACAGTATTATTATAATTACCAATACTCCTTAGTTATCGAGATTAATTACGAATTTGAAATGAAATTTTTTAAATGATAAATTTTTTTCATTCAATTGATAGAAAATAGATATTTAAATTCGAATCTTCGATATAATAATGCAGTCATTTAAAAGAAAATTAATCGAAAACAACAATAACTTACTTTTATCTTTCACGCTTATCTTTCAAATACAAGGAAGAAAGAAATAAATTTTTTTTCCTTCCTGATATTATCATTTCTGGACGATAAATAAAGCTTTGTTCGAAGGAAAGTGTCTCTCGTTTTTTGATCAACGAAAATGTCAATGATATCCTTTACTTTATTTTATTTTATTTTATTTTATTTTATTATATTATATTTTTTGTTCGTTCCAAGACCATATGGAATAGCAAAAGAGGATATTTTGATCGTTGATGTGGCACGATTATCAAGCCACACACCGTGAATCGAATCGAGGTGGTAAGATGCGTGGGTGATGAAACACGACCCACGTATACTGGGCCCACGTGCATCTTCAATCGGTTCCAAAGATAATCAACGGATGCGCGTTACATCGTTCCAGTAAAATTGCGATTTCTATAATGACGTCGCGAGATAGGAATTACATGGTAAATATAAGCGGTTAGTATTAATTCATATTTTATTTTTTTTCATTTTTTTCAATAATAAATGATTTATTATCTTAACAACTATTCGTCAAAGATGACATATTTATTTCTTATAATATGAAAATATTTTATTCGAACATCTGTGGTATCGATGATAAATGAAAAAAATAAAACGAAATAAAAAGGAAATATCACAAAATTTTTTAATCTCCCAACAATAAATCAAATATAATGTATACACTGATATTTTATATGGGGAATTAAGAACCCAGTTGTATTATTTTTCTCCTCGAAAAGAAACAGAAAAAAAACATACAAAACCAATAAAAAATGGCAAATAATCAATAAACACACACGTGCGATCGACGTTCTAATCGAACGTCGCACGATTAGTTGTTTTTCTACAATTAAAATGAAATTAAACGATGCATCAAGAATTTGTCTGTGCATATACAATTTTTCTACGATAATGGTCGACTATTTAAATTTATATGTATACGAATTTTATCCGAACGACGAACGTTTCCATTAAATAATTTGGAAACTTAATCAAACGAGAAAATTACTTCGAAGATTCGATCGGCACACGTAACAAGTTTCTTTTCTTTTTATGTATGTTCCTTTTTTCTGACTGATTTTGATAATGAGTTAAAAACTTTCCAAGTTCAATAGTAAAGATACTCGAATATATTCAAATAAAATATTCAATTCTTCAAATCATTTGTAGACAGAGAAAGAGAGAAAATATAAAACTAACACGTTTGAAATATTTTTATCAGATCTTCATTTTAAGAACTTATCGATGAATCGATAGTTTTATAATGATCATTCCTAACTTCGTTAAACGATAACGCAAAGGAAAAAAATATAAAAAGGTTCGTTTAACTTGGAATACGAAAGAAAGATAGAAACATATCGAGATTGAAAATGAATGATCCAATGACGCTTATCGTACGTTCGTCTGAACAGTTCATTGCTGACACAGCTTCGATATATCGCACCTGTTTGTTGTCGTGGATGTGTTAAGATCGTTCGACAAATAACTAAACCGTCTCGACCGAAGATTAACGCGTTCACGTCGACTCATCAATTCCATGAATTGAACGGACACGACAACGACAGTGCACTATACTTTCGGTAAGCGATAACCACGGAATTAACATCTGTCATACAGGAAAAAAAGCACAGACTCGTATGGATAAAACGCGAATCCTCTTGGTTACGTTGACCTTAAATATGTCCGATATTATACACATCGTTAAAAGATAACATTTATTTTTTTATCGAATTAATATACACATATATATATATATATATATATATATATATATATATATATAATATGTGTAACATATATTTAATTTTTTCTTGGAACTTATGCATCAGGAACATTCGTTGTTAGTTATATTGATTTCAAATATTTTCCGTCGCTATACGTATCGTTGAAAAATACAATTTATTTTTTCTCCATATAACCCTTTTTTTATCCGAACTAATAAGGTATAAAATTTATTTATCAACAGGTAATTTTTTCTTTTTTTTTTTTTAACTGTAATTTTTAATGAACATTCACTTTCTTAATAATTAAATACTTTTTTTCGTACTATTGCATATTTTACAAAATGTCAAATCTTACTGTATCGCAAATTGCATCACAGTCGCCTTAAAACTGTGTCAGCTGACGCAGCATCATTTTCAAGAAGGAGCGTGGAAATAAATACTCGTCGAATTATAATAAAAAAAAAAAAAAAAGTATAGCGCGTGAATGATGATTTAAATTTTGAAAAAAGTTTTTGACATTTTGCGAAAGGTCACGGTACTTGGTTTGACGAAAATAGAAAACTTCCCGATCTTTTTTTTATCTCCGCGTAGAAATAAAAAGATAAGGGAAAGTTATAGATTTATGCGTGAAATTTTATTCACGCCTTTATTTCTTTTTTTATTTTTCTTTCCTTCCTTCCGAAAAAAGAAAAAAAAAAAGGTCATTTCATAAAAAGAAAAAAAAATCTAAATCCGTGTAATAATTATGATAAAATATTATTACACTTTTTTTTTAATAAAAATTAAAACGAAACGATTAATATAATATTATAATAAATGAATAATAAATAAAAACGGGGATTTCATTTTTCACTTACTGCCAAGAGTTTCTGTCATCGGTGTAATTCGATATTTAATTCGATCAAAAAGATTTCCTCATAATTGCGAGATCGTTGACGAGCGAATATACAATGGCGTATTGTGCGGGTGTGTGTGTGTGTGTGTGTGTACTATTTATCTATATATATATATATGTATGTATTTATGTATGTATATATATATATATATATATATATATATATATATGTGTGTATGTGTGCGTGCGTTCGCGCGCATTCGCACGTGCGATGCGAGAGAGCTCATTGAATGAATGAAAGCGCTTCCGCGGATAAGCGCACACATCGCGACGCATCGACTCCTCGATGTTACACTCGCGTAATCCGAGGCTATTTTTAAGTGGAACGCAGACGACTCTATCAGTGATTCCCCTCGAGATAGCAGTCCGTTCTTATCGATACGTTTCAGGATATTCACCGTATATATATATATATTATAATACATACACAAATATCAACGTTATATGCTTTTACTCAAATGACTAATCAGATAAAACAAAGACAACACCTTCGTCATACTACGTGTTAGAATGAAAATAAAGAAAAGAAAAAAAAAAAAAGAAGAAGAAAAATACAAATGAAAACAAAGAATGTATGCTATGCTAATTCGTACGTAATGAAAAATTTCCTACTAACATTTATAGATGATAACAAAAAAATGAAAACAAAAAAAAACACACACACACACAGAAGAAGAAGAAGAAGAGTGAAGAAAAATATAATAAAGGACGTAATTATAATTAACTCTTTTTGTCGACAACGACGACGACGACGACTACTACGATCGACGTCTCATTCTCGATAATTTTATTTTAGCTCATCGATCATCCTTTATGCCAAATTTTATTTTTATCTAACAATACATACGTACTTACTGATTTACACACGTATATTCGTTTGCTGTCTGATGCAGTTCTACCATACATTTAGCATTTTTAAACGAACAACGATACTCCTCCGTATTCTCTCGTACTAGAATACATTGATCGAATCGCGAAAATTTAATCGGATCTTTTCGCGTTTGATCTCTATGGATAAGCATTACTTCATTCTTTTTATCCGTTACCGAAACGTTGCATAATGATAAGGCTGACCGGCCAAAAGCCGTGAGCCCGAACACGGTGAAACTTGGTGAAACCAAAGGCTTTTAACCTCCACATCGTTTCTATAGTAACTAGAGAAGTGGAAATTTCAGTTAACTCCGAAACTTGCGCTCTGGCCAATTGCGTACAATGCGGAAGGTGGAAAAAAAATGACAAAATAGCTGCGACCGCGTTCTACTTTCACTGGATTTTATATTTACCGAACGATCGAACGATCTCATTCCTTCTCTCTTTATCTCCCTCTATCTCTCTCTCTCTCTCTCTTTCATCGTATCCCTTTCGAATCCGACAAAACCTGCGACGCAGGACCGTGACGACCCGTTCCTGTACGATACCAACGTACCTTCTCTCTTTTAACGCGCTCATTACGTGACTCATACCTTCCTATCTCCTTAACACTCTCCTATATATATGTACATGTATTTATGTATAGGTGCGATGCATATATAGGACACATACAGTATGTCCCAAAAGTCATTTTACATAAGAGAAAAAGTAAACAAAAAATTAATATTTATTCATAAGCTCTTATCACTCGGGTGTTCCTTGCCGATACCACTCTGATTTTACTTCAAATGTAAATATTATAATGGAAATTCTATTTATTAATAAAATAAAATACAAATATTGCCTTTATTGAAATAAAATGTTAAAATTATTATTTGCATGCCATTGCTTTAATTAAATGTGTGACCATTAAAAATTTGCGAAAGAGAAACATACTTTAATGTTGTCGGTTGATAATCGTGCTATAAAAACTTGGAAAGATAAGGATTGATATAATTATATTTATTATATGATAATAGACTCCGCCTAGTTCTTACCTAATTAGTCCCAAGCCTAGACAAAGGAGAAGGGTGAGGCTAGCAACCTACCCTCGGTAAAAACAATAAAAGCGCTCCCGAAAATAGCAATAAAAGCGATAACAGGACGAAGTCCTAATAAAAAGAAGAAGAAGAAGATATTATAATATTTTGTTATTCATTTAAGTATACGAATCTCCAATTAGTGTTTTGTTCAAAAAGTATCGATCCTGAATGTTCTATATTTCAAATACCTGGTCAATAAAATATTTGCCATTTTTCATTTTTGTAAAAATTAACTTTTGGAACACTCTGTATACGTGTATATATAAGTTTATACATTTATAAAAATATAAAACTTGTTAATATTTTTCTATCTTAGAATCGGCAAGAAAAGGATTAATTTCGTTTCGCGTCTTAAGGAAAGGATATTTAAAACGCAGTAGTCGATACCATTATTCACAAACTAGCGATAAGGTTTTTTATTTTGCTTTGTCTTATTTTTTAGTATACTTTCGATTAAGTCGATCGTACGATGTTGATTATTATCAATTGATCCGATTAATCGGTCTGTCCCTAATGCGTAAATGAAATACGTTTATCTGAATATATGTGCACGAAAGTTGATAGCTTTTAATCATTCGATTGGTATATTTTTGAAACAAGACGTTTATTAGAATGTCGATGGATAGTAAAAATAATGCGATTAAACGAATTATTTCTGAAAAAAATAAACTGATAAAAAATCTGCAGCAATAATCGACATTACGTTATTTTACACGAATCCAACTATAATTTCTAACAATTATAACATTCGTCCACCGTTACAGTCCAATCCGAGAGATTTGACTTTCACTTTTGATCACCTCGTATAATATAAGAGAACAATAACGAAATTGTAATATGAAAAATAATGGTCTCGGGTTAATTTTAAAAATAGAAAAATCCAATAGAGTTTGCTGCTTACGTGTGTTTCTCTTTCGAAATTTTCTTCTTACCAGGAAGTATGCTTTCGAAGAGGATGAGAAACACTACTACGTATTTATATATATAGAAAGAAATCTTAAAGGAAAATTGTATACTTATTCAGAATCATATCACGTAGTATCTATATACTTATTTTCCTTCCGGATTCATCATACATCTACACATACACACACCACAGAACACTTATGTTAGAATAATTTAACCCCCTCTATAATTTAATTTTGTTTCTAATTGAAATTAAAATTTATATTAGGTTCGATTGAAAAGTTCTATCTGTTTATAATAATTTATACAAAAAAAAAAGTTATTTATTATCCGACAAGGTATAAAAAAAGTATTTAAATTATTAAAAATTACTTAACAACACTGGTATATAAATGTTAATAAATATTAATAGAAAATATGCAAATTAATATTTTTTTCTTTTATTTCGAACTGGAAATACATTAATCTTTCTATAATTCTTAATGCAACACGTAGTGTTATTTAAATAATAAAATGTCAATTCCCAATTAATCGTTAAATTTATTCTCTCACGTCTCAATAAAAGAAATATATCAAACTTACGACATAATTAAACTATATTAAATACATAATTTATGTTCAGTAAATATTAACCTTCGAATAGTAAAAACTAATAGAATTTATAATAAAATAAAATATTAGAGAATGTAACATAGAAATTACATGACATTATAGAGGATCAAGCTAAAATAAGATAAAGTAAGGTATAATGAAGTCAGGAAAAGTAACATGTCTGTGACAGAAGAAGTTCTGCCTTCTCGGTTATGTAATCGAACGATACAGAAGTCAGTAACAGCAACAGCAGCAGCAGCAGCAGTCGAGCAAAACGAACTCGATTCCTTCTTTAAAGTGAGTTCGCATGTTTGCCTCTCTCTTTTCATCAGGCGAAAATACGAGATTTCTCGATTAAAAAAAAAAAAAAAAAAGAGAAAAGGAAGATAAAAACAATAACTATTCTTACCTAGTTAAAAAAAAAAAAGAACGAATTGTTGATTTCGAAGATACTTTTACCTTCGTGTAAACGAACTGCCTGCCTGCACGTAGTACCATCGAGTCCTTCGAATCTTTCCATCCACTTTCTACAGTTACTTGAGGACGTGCCAACTAAACGGATACCTACAGAAAACAAAATGATCTTACAAAAAAAAATATATACTTGTTCCTATTTTTTTAATTTGATTTTTGTTATGTATACACATAAATTCATATTATTTAGATTTAATTAATTTTATATATTATGATAGTTTTATAAAAAATAAAGCATCGATTTGTAACAAACGATAATCAATTTTTCAGAATGCTATTAAATGAAAAGAAAAGATTTTAAAAAAATTGAATCATAATGTGCAATAAACCGTTAGAACTTATCAAAAAATTCTATCAATTGAAATAATATATAAGGGTTGGTCGATAAAGGTCAGTGCATTATTTAGTCATATTATTTACTTATGTTAGAGAAAAAGAAAATAAAACAACTCGCACGGGATTTATTGGTCAATCTAATAATTTCTAAAATCTAAATTATTAGATTACATTAAATTGATAAAAGTTTGTTAACGATCTTATTCGTTGAGAAAATAATTGTTCTTATCATAAAGGGTAGGTAAAGGAGTATATAGAAAGATAATGATCGAGAAGATGGGAATATTTTGTATCGGTAGGTGGTGAATCGTATTCTAAGAAAAGGCGGCTCTCCGCGTATGGAACGGAACGGAACGGAACGGAACGGAGTTGAGCGGAGCGAAGCTGAGCACAGTGGCGTGGGGTCGTTCCGGTAAGTGTGCCAAGGTGCACTTCTCGAGAAAGCCGGACCGACCGGACCGGCCGCGGTGCTGCTACGGCATGGCGCGGTCCGTGTACCTTGTTTTACCTATATACCTTCTTGCTTACACCTCGACTTTATCCCTCTTAATACTGATTATAAGATTCAGTTCTCTTTTCTTAGACTTAACGATTCATCTGCATCGATTCCGATTCATCTATAAATTTCATCTTTCATTTTTATCGCGAATTCAACTTCACGAACTTCTTACAGTAATTTGATGGAAAAATTCTGAGAAAAAATATATATAGTAAATACTGTATTTATTCGGCTGATTATTTTAATTAAAACCGAAAGATCAAAGTTTAGAATTTATTAACTTGATTAAAAGAAAATAGGAAAACAATGTTTATTATGTATTTTCATAAAGATCTGTTGCAATCTGAAATAATAACCATTCGTACACTATAAAAACTTTGTATTGAAATATATATTTCGTAAAAATTATGTAGAAAATGGTAGACAATATATTGGATTAATATTCAATCTTTGGTCAATTAAATAGAGAAAATTATACATTTTTCTATTAGTTTGACTATTCAATCAAAACCAGGATGATAAGAATGAATTCATGAAGTATTCTAATGACTGAAAATTCATTCAATCTACTTCAGGCATGAAAAAAAATAAATAAATAGAAATTCGTTTATACAAAGTTATTGACACGTTCATCCTACTTTCTTTTCTCTAAATATAATCGTGCCTAATTTTCTTTTTTAATATTTTCCAAAGATTCAATCTTTTTACAGCTGGCCTAGGACAGTTTGAATAACTTCCTGCATTTGCAAGAGAATGCTCATCTCCTTTTGCGTTTCTCGAATCCATATAGGAATGCTTACCCCCTCACCTACCATATACACTTACATAGGCGTATAAGAAACCTCACACAGATCTACGCACGTGCGTACACGCTGAATATAGATACCGGTATTGAGGGCAGCCACCCTAATAATAGATGTCGAGAAAATTTTTAGCCCTTGATGCCGACCGCTCGCGCTTTATAGAATCGAAGATCGGCGCTAAGCATAACGAGATTCTAATTCCAATTTTTTCTTTCATTATTTTATCCACACGCAAATGTATCAAAAATTGTTCCCTCGAGAAAAGTTAACGGATCTTCGATAAAAAAAAAATAAAACAAAATCTTATTTGTAATTAATTTTTGTAAATATCAAAAGGACTCTTACAAATTATATGATCTATAAGATTAATTTGAGAAGCTCGAATATCATTTGCAAAATTCTCTCTACGTTGCACTACGTCATCGCATAATGGGGAATTATGATTTGAATCTTTTTTTTTATTATTCTGTCGACACGAGACTAAAAAACAGTCTGTTAGAAAAATTTAATTTACTTTTATACGAATAATAAAAATAAAAAGATATGATTTCTTTCAAAGACTAAACGTTAAAATATTGTTTTCATCTACATCTGTGCGTATAATTATATATTAAAATTCTGATTCTAATTTGTTGTATTATTTTATGAACAGTTGAATTATGAAGCCGTTTGCTTGAAATGATTGATGGATCTTCGATGAGAGAAAAGAAAGAAGATCTTATCTTTAATTATATTTTTGAAAATTAAAATAAGTTTTTGTAAACAATCATAAAAATTGGAACTAAATGATTTGATTCATAAATACAAAAATGAATCTTAACAAAATTGAAAAAAAATAAATATTATTTTAAAAGAATTCTATGAGAATTCTTATCAAAGATTCGAGTCTTCTCAAACTAACATTCGTTTCTTTTAGATTCATAATAACGTTTTAATTATAGTCGCTCGTTATTATTATTTTTGACGATAGCTCGTCTTATACGTAGTACAAACGGCGCCAGAAACTTTGTTTTTATCGCACGAACGTGAAAGATATCCAACCGTGATAAGGCGCCCTCAAAAAATTTCAGTGATCTTGGAATGATCAACCATACATTACCAATTGTATTTTTTTTTCTTTCTTTTTCTCGCGATAAAAATGATCTTATGAGTTTTTTTTCTTTTTATTTTTTTAACAAATCCTACGAAATATCGATAAATTCGCAATAAAGTAGTAAAATAATTGAGAAATTATATTATCGATAAGTTGAGTCAAATAATTCGAGTTAAAAAAAATTATTATCTTACAAAAAAAGAAAAGAAAAGAAAAGAAAAGAAAAGAGGATGACTCGACAAGAATATCTTCTAGGAAAACCGCATAAAAACGCATATCTGTATACACCTACGATATATATATATGCATCCCTATAATCATCGCAATATATACCATTTATTCTGCTTCCATGGATGTACTTTTGAAGATAAGATAAGGACAGCCGTGTGAAAATAAAATAAGTGTACTTATACCGACGTCGTTTAGACGACTATAACGATTACGTAGTTTCGACGAATCGACGTAGTTCCGACGAAAAACACGTCACGTCAGGAATCACGATTATCAATTTATTAATCGTTTATTCGACTCGAAGAATTATAAATTTAAAAATAACCAAAAAACGATCAAAAGAAAAACAAATTATCACAAATTATTATCCTATAAATTTTTCTTCGATATTTAAAATATAATAAGAAGAAGAAGAAGAATACATATATACACATTATGAAGAATTTATTTATTACGTTTGATTGTTGTGTAATAAGAGAAATAGACGAATAAAAAAAACGATGGATTAAAAGGAAGGTTGTGTTAAGGAAAAAAAAAGAAAAAAAGAAAAAGAAAAGAAAGTTTTCTGATGCACGATGAAATTTTATGCTCAGAGCGTAACGAGTAATACGATGACGCATAAATCGTGAGTACGACCAACCGATCGTAAGGTGATCGCGGGACTATAATATTTAATTAGGATACGAGCCTAGCGCGCTTGGGTCAAGAGGCCTCGTCGTCTATTCATAGTCGTACTAGAACTAGATTCGAGGGTGTCGCGACTTTGATCCGAAGCCCCGTTCCGAGTCATATGTATATAAGAGTCAAATATATACGTTTTTACTTTTATTTCTTACGTTCTTACTTTAAGATTCTTTTTCTTTTTTCGATTACTTTTAAAATTTATTGAAAAGAAAAATCAAATTTTTATCGATCAATATGTAAGTACATTGTACGTCCACTGATTATTAACACGTATCTTGTAAATGTATTCGCACGGAAAATGTTACATACTTACATACAGTGTGTAATATTGTTTTTTGGTGTAAATATTTTTTATTATTAAATAATTATATATGTTCCGATAATTATGGCAATTTATATTGAGTTAAAAAATTAGAAATAATTCATTTTACGTTTTATTTTCTACTATATAATTATTTTTATTATAAAATGGACGATAAAATAAATGTTTTTTTTTCATTTTTTAAGAACTTAGTACAATGTTATCGGCACATATACATAATATAATATTTAAATATAATAATTTGTGTGTAAAGAATTTGTTTTTAGTACGAATGGATGCATTCAAATTAAATGTAATTGAAAAGTTATGCGATAAATAGCTTTATTTTTAATCGAAATTTAACGAAAGAAGAAAATCTGTGAAATAGGATAAAACATTTCGTTTTGTTGTTTTCAAATGAAACCGTCAAAAGAAACAGACAAAACGTTTCAATTCCGGTTACCGGTGAACAGAAATTTCGTATAGCCACGAAAGTCCACGATCATGGACGGGAACGGATGGACGAACAGATGGACATTGTACTTACATGTATAAAGTGGGTCGTGGTCGAAAGAAGATCAAACGATATACGTGTTGGCTCGTTCTGCGAAGAGACAACTCTTACTCTCTCTTTCTATCCTAAACTTCTCGAATACCTGCAACGAGTCACCCTCGAAATAAGCTAGCATGCAAACATCAAGATGCATACAAGAAATAAACAGAAAAACAATATTTTATAATTAGAAATTTAATATCTAAGTTATAGATCACGTAAATTATTATAAAAGTGTCTATCTAGTTTCTGATAGGAGATATAATTGTAGTAAAAAATAAATTTTGCTTCCTTGTTATTATTTAAAATATATACCATAGTTTCTTTAATATATTTTTTTAGTGTTATTTTATACTATATTTTTCTTTAATGATAATCAGGTGATTTAAAATAAAAAATAGATATTAAAAACAATCAAATCATTGACCATAAAAACATACCAAATTCATTGATAAATTCTTATCAGTTATACTTAAAATATTTCTTTTTATCTCGGAAGAATCTAAAAAAAAACAGTTGTATTTAAACACAATTATAAGGAATTTTCTGATAGATCAAATAGATATAATTCATTGTGTATCGAATAATTAATATCAATTCAATATAGAAACAACGAAGAAAAACATTAGATTTTCGCAGAGCTATCATAGAAGAAGAAGAAGAAGAAGAAGAAGAGCAAGAACGTCGTGTCGCTTGGCAGCTAAATTTACGCGCGATCGCCTAGAAGCATTTCGGCCGATCGAGGGATGCCATTCAAGTATTTTCAATTAAGTCAAGCCCTGTGGCAGGAGAACGCGGACTAGTCGTCGGTGATGACGCGTTGAAAGACGTTACGGAAATAAATCGTGGCTTCCGTTGCTCTACGTGATACCACACTGACAACAAAGAAAATTAAAAGAATCTTTGAACCTTAAGTGTGAAAGGGAAAATCTATGGAAATCAAAATGAAAGGACAACATTGCAATTTTTATCTAAACCATTATCGAATATATCATGTTATAAACGTATTGAATTTTGAATGCACTTTCATGAATTTTTTTATCAACTATTATGTTTATTACAATAAAACATCACGAATTAAAAATAAAATAATAAATATAACTCGAAAGTGGTCGCTAATGATTCCATTGTTAATGTGATCACTTAAAAATATACTTTTACCAAAAAAAGAAAGAAAAAAATAAATAACTCATATCAACTTTTTTAAATACAAATTCTATAATAAATATATTTATATTTACAATATAAGAAAACGCAGGATAGAATTAAGAGAAAAAGGAAATTATCTTTCCCACGCAAAAAATAAAAATGATATGATACTCTTTAAAGAAAATTCGTAAATTCCTTTAACGTCAGTATACTCGCTAAATTTTCCCAACTACTCAATAGCAATACATATTTTTCCTCGTTATCCTCCTCGTGCATTTAGATTTCATGAAATAGCGAACGTACGCGTCGTAGAAAAAAATATCTTGAAGATAAAAGAAAAAAAGGAAAAGAAAAGAAAGAAAGAGAAAAAATAAAAGAATGAAAAAGGAGACGATATATTATAAAGAGGTGTCTTTTGCGAGGCGTCACGCGCACAGTTTCCATAATTTCTAATTAGTAAGCGGTTGCCGGTAGCCGGGCTGCGCCTACATCGTCTTCACCTCGTCACACCGTACTGTTGAGCCTGCCAAGTCGAAGGCAGAAAACTATTCGCTTCGATAGTCGGCGTGTATACGCGTAAGAAAGCATCCTGCCTGTACGATGTTAACTACGTATATATATATACATATATATACGTGTACATAGGCATGCACGTATGACGTATGTATATGCGAGTTAGTGTGCGTAAGTACCCACGGGTGAACGCGACGACGAATAGGCCCCATGTGCACGAACAGTGTGCCACTTTCACTGGCTCGTATTTGGGTCATCGCATCCACTTTGGTGGTTCCACGATTCCCCCTATTTTCCTTATCTACCATTTTTCAGGAGGGTTAAAAAGGATCATCCTTTTGTTCTGCTGTTATTCGATCAAAGTGTGCAAATCTTTATGGTTAGGTGTCGTCTCGAGCGTAAGTGCAATACACGGATGATCGAGTTCGAAGTCTCTTTGAAGAGGACGAGCAAAAAAGAAACCGGACGCGATTTCTATATAAAAAGACCTTATCGAATATGCATACTCTTATCTTTTGTTTATCGTTTAAACGTTCGCACGATTCCAATCGTACTAAAGATTCTTCGAACATTTAACTTTCGTCGAACGTTCTCACGAACCTTCGTATATGCTGTATATATTGTATTTATATTACCTTCTCGATCTATAATCGGCTTAGATCCTCTCTCTCTATCTCTCTCTTTCTCTTTCTCTTTTTCTTTTCGTTTGTTTCTTTCTCTTTCTCTCGTATATTTAATATATTATTTATCGTTAATAGTCAATCTTTCAACTTTAATACTTCTTACGTTTTTATAATAATCTTACGATTTGCATTCACAAATCCTCGGCATACAATTAGTATAATAAATAAATGATATTTCCTTCTCTCTTTTCATCTATTATTATATATATATCTTTTCATCTAATCTCTATCTCGTAAAAGTAAAATCTTACGATGACAACGTGAGAAGATCGAACGACCGAAACTAATAGCACAGCCTAACGAAACCAAAGAGACTATTACAATCGTTTTAACTGAAAGTCAGCCAAAGTTTAAAACCCTTCACGAAATCCAAAGCCAACCATGCAACATCATTGGTAGAAACAACACTAGCAAATTGTTTTGTCGTTAGATCGCAAGATCAAGAGCAACTTTAGATTATTCGATTTCGACGTTACTCGTGAATCATTTTTGTTTCAAATAAGAATTAGAGAAAATGAATTAACATATTATCGAAACTTGTTTTTTTTTTTTTTTAAGACGAAAGGAGTGGCAAAGAGTAATTGGGAACGAGTGTTATAAAGAAAAACAAAACTATATTCTATCTATCTTTCTGTATTATTTTTTTGTTATTCTGTTTTTTTTTCTCATTCTACGTCGGTGGTGCAGGCACCGGGGCGGGGGGCGGGGGCGGGGGGGATTGTGCTTCTCTCCCATTTACCCAGTTCCCCTCGAGCTCGCGCGCGCACGAACGTACGTGTTATGTAACCAAGTGAAAGTGGCACAAGCACCGAGCTCACGACGGACGCGCGAGTGGCTACGTCGTCGTCGTCGTCGTCGTCGTCGTCGTCAATGTTGGTAACGAACAACCACCACCGGGTACGCGACGTCCCTGTGACGCCCCTGTCACCCAGGACAAAGATATTACCACGATGAGAAGATTTATACAAATTCAAAACAAACGAATCCAAAATTTTACTATTATCCCTCAATGACTATTTGCATATCTAATTGTGGGCTAACATATTCGAAATTTTATTTTTAAAATTGTTTTTTAAACATCTTTTCTTTTTTTTTTTCATTTCTCTTATTGAGTAATATTGCAGACGATTTATCTTGCAAGATAATAATGTCAATTTTGTATGAAATTATCTATTTTTCAAATTTATGTTAACGCAATGTGACCGTACTACTACGATCTACGAGAAGTAGTTATAAGTGAAAACAAATAATTGTTCCTCGTCAATTAATTGGATTTCTAATTACGAGATGACAAATTTAAAATTTAATTTTTAAAGAAATTTTTAAACTTTTTTTAATTTTCTTTTTTATTTCTATTTTTGTTTTCTATCGAAATTTGCTGACAATTATCTTGCAAGATAAAAATATCAATTTTGTATGAAATTATCTGGTCTTTAAATTTCTGTGAACACAATACGACTTTGTGATTAAGATATACGAGAAGTAATTTAAAAAAAAGAGACAAAAAATAATCGTTCCTTATCAACTAATTGCATTTCTAATTACGAGATAAAAACTGTATGAAGATATCGTTATTTTTCTTTTCGGTACTAGCAGGCAATATTATCTTCATATAATATAAAAATATTAATTTTAAATAAAAATATTTAGTTTTTAAATTTATATTAACACATTGTTGACCGATCACGAGCATAATTCTTTTTGCACACGCAAGCAATTATGTAATTATTAAAGTATGATAATAATAATAATTATAATAATAATAAGTTTAGTCAGCTTCACAGCTAAGAATTGGACTCGTTTTATTATAACCTAAGAACAATTAAAATTCTATCTTAATCACTCGCACTCGCATTTATAAGATCATATACGTCTATTGCAATTATTTTATTACAGTATAATAGTCGTATAATAGTTAATTTGGTACTAACTTAAATTATTTAGATAATAATATAAAAAATAATTAATAAACAATAGATTAACATAGAGTTCAGAATTATAATGAAAAATTTCAAACTGTTCATTCGACCGATTATGATAAGTTTTAATGTTAATGAAACGTTTAATATTTCATGAATTAAATTATGATAATATAATTTTGGAATTAAATATTAATTTAATGAAAATGGTATAATATTTTCTTGTTGAAAATTGTTTTAAAAATAAATCGTGTCTACGAAACGATTAAAACGATTATAAAAAAAAAAGAAAAATATGTTGAAAGATTAGAAAGATTGGAAAGAACAAGAGTCATCAAACGTTCCATTTTCGTTTCTTCCCGAAGTTGGAAGAATTCGTTTGAGAACAACTTTAAACGAAACAAGACAAAACGGAAAGTTAAGTACAACGAGGTTTTTGTACATTTTCGCATTCCACGAGTTAGAAAAACATTTCGTGGCCATGCTCGTAGTCGAACTTCCAGTGTAAACAGACGATGGCGTAATACCTATCCCAGCCAGTCTGACTCGATCGGTTATCGAGGTTGAACATGTCGTTGATCGTTTAGTTACCAAGTTTCTGGCCTCTCAAAAGAGAGAAAGGAATTTGTTGGTTTCTTCGCGAGAACGTAAAAAAAAAAAAAAGAAAATAGAAAAGAAAAGGAAACTAAAAGACGATTTTCTACAATTAGATACGTCGTATTTTAAATTTGACACGAGTTTAGATACGAATTTGAACGTTGATGATCATTGATGTACAATTTTCAAATGTCATCCTTAAGGTAATTATCATTACAATAATAACAATATAACAGAGATCAAACAATTTACCTTACATCGAATAAGACAAATTATCAAGAAAAAAAGAAAGAAATTAGAGACAAAATGAGATGATTATACTTTTCAAATACACATATTCGATAGAAAAAAAAAGAAAAAAAGAAAAAAAAGGAGAGATTAATCATAAGAACGAAAGTGTTTTATAATTCTCACGGATACGAAGATAATTACAAACGTCGATGAGAACGAAAGCGTATTTTGCTTTCGCTTTGAAGATGCATAATAGCACATACATATACATATACATATACATATATATATATGTATATGTATGTAAGATCTATGTACATCTATATATATATAAGTATGAGATTTCAGAAGTCGTACCGACAAAATTTACTGTAATCGCAAGGGTAACGGTAGAACCGGTTACGATAGCGGTGCTGTAATAATGACAGGCGAAGCGTATGCACATGCGGTAGTAAAGGTCGTTCGCGTTCGATAAGGACGTCTTGAGAACGGAGATCCGATATACTCCGACAACGTAATTCGCTTCACATTCGATCTTGATAATTTACCGATAATGCGATCTTCGATTCGACGAAGGACGTTTTCTTTTCTAATCTCGATCGATTTATCGAACGACAGGTGCATTAAATATTCAACATTTCGATATTACGTATATAGTATATTTTGTATACGTTTTCTCTTTTTTACATTTTTTCTTTTTTCTTTTTTCTTCAAATAATTTAAAGGGAATATATTAAATTGGCATAGTTTTTAGAAATATGTATTGTTATCCTTAGAATTAATATAATTGTGAGATAGTGGAATTATTTATTATTTTATTTATTTTTATTTTTAATTAATTATTATTTATTTACGTCTCCAACAATTTTGTTATAAAATAAAATTTTTGTTATAAAATAAATAAAATCGAATATTGTTTAAATCTTAAAAGTAATCTATTTAAGAAAAAATTACGAATACTATATTTCTTGTAAATACTAACTAAAAAATAAATGAACTTGTAAATATTAACATCATTGGAAAACGTTTAAAATATTATATAAATTTGAATAATAATGTTCTCAGAAAGCAAGGAAAAAATATAACGGTATAATTAGAAATAAGAAATTGTAGAGAAAAAGAAAGAAGAACAATGAAATAGAACGGACGTTGAAGAAACGTTTTTCGTCTTCGTGAGATAGGCTAACCATCAGTGATCGCCGAAGCAGGAATTATCGGCATCGAGAGATTGGCAGAACTATCTCTGCCTATCCAGCTCGATCTGTGAGATTCTCTTTCTAGCAAACGGGGGAGGGGCCCGGCATCGCAAACGATCCGTATGCACCCTGTTTACAGGAGGATTACAGCGCTGTAAAGGCAACGTCCGTCGTGCCTAGAGACACTTCGGCCTACGAACTCGGTTTCAACCGGTTATATAACGACTTAATTACTCTGCCCCATTTTCACGAGGTATTGTCTCGATGGGGCACTTACTTTCGAACCTCGCGCGTCGAACCGAGCCGTGCACAGCGGCTTAGGAGTTTAGAAGTGGTTACGGTTATACACGCCGGAGACTAACCGCAGTTGAGGTACCACTTGCGCAACCGGCCTCCTTCACTTCTTCTTCTTATTCTTCTTCTTCTTTTTCTTCTTCTTCTTCTTTTTCTTCTTCTTCTTCTTTTACAGTATCTACCTCCTTTCGAGACATTTCTTTCGATAATATGAAAGTACTAACATAAGATAACAATCATATTAATGAAACAGTACTTATTACGATATTCAATACCATTGTCAATAAAGAAATGGGAATGTTTGTTCAAAGGAAAGTTTAGGTTTCTTAGATTCGATGCATCATGATTCAGGATTTATTTAGTTTCAAAGTATTAGAAATAAAATTATTCTTTCGAAATTGTATCTAATCATTTTACAGTTGAGGTACCACTTATGCAACCATTCTTCTCCACTTCTTCTTTTCTTTTTCTTTTTCTTCTTCTTTTGCAGTATCTACTTTTCGAGACATTTCTTTCGATAGTATGAAAGTATTAACAATAAGATATCAGTCATATTAATGAAATAGTATAATACTTATTACGATATTTAATAGCATAGTCAGAGTCAATAAAGAAATGGGAAGGTTTGTTCGAAGGAAAGCTCATGTTTCTTAGATTCGATACATCTCATTGTTTAGAATTTATATTTAGTTTAAAAGTATTAGAAATAAAATTATTCTTTCGAAATTGTATCTAATCATTTCTATAATTGAGGTACGTACTTGCGCAATTATTCTTCTCCACTTCTTCTTCTTCTTTTTC
This sequence comes from Polistes fuscatus, assembly GCF_010416935.1. Classification (NCBI taxonomy): domain Eukaryota; kingdom Metazoa; phylum Arthropoda; class Insecta; order Hymenoptera; family Vespidae; genus Polistes; species Polistes fuscatus. Next base: position 10,453,541 of record NW_025113096.1, read on the forward strand.
TTTTTCTTTTTCTTCTTCCTTTAGAGTGTCTACATTTCGAGACATTTTTTTTTGATAATTTGAAAATATTAAGATAACAATCACAATAATGAAATAGTACTTACTACGATATTCAATACTATAGTTAGAATCAACAAAGAAATGGAAATGTTTATTTAAAGGAAAGCTTATGTTTCTTAGATTTGACTTGTCATGATTCAACATTTCTTTACTCTTTCACAGTATTAGAAACAAATCTATTCTTTCGAAACTGTACGGAAAGCTTAGATTTCCTAGATTTTACAATCTGCACGTTGTGGTTAATAATTCATTCAAATTCGTTCTTTTCTATTTGTTCATTTTTTGGAAATATTAGAAAAAAAATTTTCTTACTCAATGAATCCTTTGAAATTAAATTGGATCATTTCTAAGTATATGTTTTATGCCATTCGCACAAACAAGAATGACGAATCAACAGATATCTGGAAAATTCAAGGAAGAGAATCTCGCGGTCTGTCATTTTGATGACGATTGGCAAACTAAAATTCTACGATTTGACGAATGTGACAGGATGCAATTGCGGTTGTCCGTTTATAAATAGGGAAACTCGTCATATCCTTACGGGGATCGTTATATCTCAAGCCCCATGTTGTCCTCAAAGAAATCAGCGGCTAAGCTTACAAAGCGTGGGTGCATTAAGCGCACTAACCGAGACTGAATCACGCTTACATTACAAACTGGAAATTCTTTTCTACCGGAAACCTTTACACTGCGGTATCCTCTTTGTCACTTTTGCTAGATATCGCTACGAGTTCCTCTATGGTATTAATAATCCGATTAATTAACTAACATTGACTGAAATTGGATTAAACTGGTCATCTTTCGTTAAATATATTTTTCATTAAATTTTTAACAGATAATATTATTTTTATCTATATTCAGGAAAGAGATATTATAATATAATAATTTCCAATAAATTGTTATTAATAAAATATTTGTAATTTAGTATATATTTAAGAAAAAATTTTATTAGCATATTTAATGTAAAATTAAATTTTCTACATAACATTACGTTGCACATAATAAACTATATTAAATTAATTAATAATTATTATCCTAAAAAACTACATAAATTTCAAAAATTATTTCAAAAAGATAAAAATTAATAAGAAAACATTGAAATATTTGAATTCGTAATATCTTTCGATTAATCCTAGAAAAAAAGAAATTCTAAACCGGTATAAGTAAACTTCGAAAGACAAAAAAAAAGAAAAGTCAAGAAAAACATTTACCGTGGAACGTCTCTAACAAGGAAGATCTCACGTTTGTTGAGAACGAATAGTTAAAGGAGTAAGAGAGGCGTACAATGAGATCAGAAAGTATCGGCTTCTCTCCTCGCTCAAGGACGAACGATCGGATCCTTATTTTTAATTTCTATCGAGCGGCATTTCAAGGCACCGTAGAGGGGGATTTTACGATCGCTCGCGAAAGCACCTGGAGATTTATACTCGTTCCTTTGATTACCAGCTACTACTACTTCGTAGCTAAGGGATAATATTTAATCGAGTTCTGCACTTTGGCATAATTAAGACGAATATATCAAACAAGATTGGTGATAACTATTGGTAAGATCTTTCCGATCTACACGGTTCACCAATAAACGTAATTACAGAATTATTCGAGCTACAATCTATGTACCTTCTACCCTAACTCAATCCTCCGTTACTAAGCAATGGAATTCCATTACTTCGATCGATTGATCGGATTGGTTAGAATCAATTTAGAAACGAAAACGAAGCTTTACCGTTACGATGACGCACGATAGTCAGAAAGGATCGCTTTGTGACTACTCCGCAGCTTCGTATAAAGTTTCTTTAACCACTTTCTCACATGCGTTAACTTGAGATAAATGTCTTTGCTTCTGGTTGCATTCGATCACCTATATATATATACATATATGCATGTATCAGGTCCTATCGAGAAACAACCACGTTATGAATTATTTGATCATAGAAAAGAGGTCGATATTATAACGCACACTTTTTTACAAAAATATTTATATTATATATATCTTTATTAGAATATTATTATAGAACCATTATACTTTTATTTATTATTTACTATTTTCTTTTTACATTTATCTACTTACTGTGCGTTACTACTAATATAATGATAAGTTTAATAATAATTACATAATTTTAATTTCCGTTTTGTTTTATCTATACATTACATTGTACTATACTGTAATTAATGGCCTTTAGGGAGCCTAGGCTCTAGGGTCAATAAAATATTATTAAATAAAATAAAATAAAATAAATAAAAGAAATATATATATATCTTTCTCTTTCGTTTATAAAACATTCCAGTTTCACGCTTTACTTATTAGCAATCAATATAAACGTGTATTTAAATCCAGTCAGATCTATATGCGTCATATATGCTTGCAAAAAAAAAAAGAAAAAAAGAAAAGAAAATATCGAAGTAAATGCTGTTACGCATGGAAAAGATTAATCCGAGAGTATGTTATTATACTGACCTACTTAAAAATTGATTTAATGCTAAGGATACAATTTAAATGATTCAAATAAAACGATAATGAGTTTTTTAATTTTTTTCTTTCTTCTAATTCTCATAATTAATAGTGAACAAAATAGAAAGCGAGGATGAGTATTTACGTTTGGTGTGAACAATGATCGAAATTAAAATTCACTCCTTTCATTCGACTGGATTATACTGTTCTAAATTCATTCCTTAGGTGTTTCTAATCACATTTACTCGAAACGCTTTCCCTTTCTCAGAGCGTCTTTATTTTTATACAAGGAAAACGAGTGAAGAGTTCTTTATTTTTCTTTTACATTAAATTTTGGTCACAATGAATAATCAAATAAATTAAATGTATATACCGATTTATATATAAAAACTTAATACTGTTTTAAAAACTATTTTTTCTCTTCTCCAAAAAAGAATTAAAATAAAATAAAAATTATATAGTGCAACAGTGTAAATTGAGACGTTAACTATTATAAATTCTGAAAATAAAAAGTGTGTCCATTAAGAAATTAATAATTATTATTAAACACTTATATAAAAAAAAAAATAATAAAATAACATTAAGACATTAGAGAGAGAGAGAAAATTCGATAGAGAACAGTAAGATTAATAAAATAATTAGAGAAAGAGGCAGGATATATTAAAAACAAACAATGAACATTGATAGTCGACGAACGAAAAAACATGTGAACGTGGCGAGAATATAACGATATTAAAAAGTAACGCAAAGGTGAGGGGCGAAGTTAGGTAATTGGCAAGATCGAAAGGGAAAATCGATGGTTGTCGTTATCTTTAGAGATAGATCGGATCGTAACCAAGTAGAATAAAATATACTGTGTCGAACAGTAGTGGTTGGACTAGGATGACTAAGCAAACCAGACTCGATGGCTACTTCTACGAAGATTCGAAACTAGTCGTGTAGCGAACGGCAAGAGAAGCGAACGATCCAGCTAAAGTAGACTGTTATTTAACGATTTTAGAGAAACGTTCACGGCATTATACAATCGGCCTAGATCCCGAGTCACGGAGCGTCACGGATCGTGAACTGCTGCCAAGCCAGCAGTCACAGTGATTGCCTTCACCGCTCCTGAGAGACCAGATACCTACTACTACTACTACTACTACTATTCGCTTCTCGATTCGCTTCTCAATTCGATTCTCGATTCAATTCGATTCGATTCGATACGTTTCGTTTCGTTTCGTTCCTTGGTCAGGACGATCTACGAGCTTTTTGACACGCACGCCCAATCTTTACGTTCCTGTGCGTCTTTTTATCTGATTTTTTTTTTTTTTAAATAAATGTCACGAGCCTAACTCAAAACCGAACTTTTACACAAGAGTTGAAAACTACGAGTCTTGGATTTTAGATTTTTTGTATAAAATTTTTATCACACAAAAAGAAACATTTTTATTGGCAATAAATGATCGAAAGATCAGCGAGTTTAGTTATCGAACGAGCTTCTCTATACGGGTTTAAAGTTTCTATCCTGAATTCATTCTTTTCGGGATAAAAAAAGAAAAGTATTCAAAATCTTCTTGTTTTGTAATTTGGTTATTTAATGTTCTGAAACTTATTGTTAACGAGTTAGTATATAAACGAGTTAGCTTGTGTGCTATGAGAGATTCAACTTCCTTAATGTTCTATTTCGATGTAAAGTAGACAAGATTTATTAAGAGACACGTCGTTACAGATTATTAACTTCACTGCTTTTTTCTCAACGTTTATTTCTTTTTTCGTCCCACGTATATCGCATCTAACGGAAACGGTTCCGACTTCTTGATCTCACGACCGAAATGAAAGACCGGACCAGAAGAAAGACTCAAGGAGATGGTGAAAAGTATTTGGAAAGTGACACGGTCGGCCACATCCGGTCCTTAAATTCTCCAAAAATGTGACGTCGTATCTCGACCGACCTAGAAAGATCATCAGTGTCGTGGAGATTAGGTCGGGCTAAAATTGATATCAATTCTTTACTTATTAATATTCTTTATTCTCATAAAAGCTATTTTTAACTGATCTTTAATTCATTTTTAATATACGTACTTCAATTATTTATTAGTATACAAAATAATACAAGAGTTCCTAAAGTAACTTAATAATCTTGCGATGAAATACGAATATATTACCTGCACAACAATAACAACAACAAAATTTTATCATCTATTATCTAATTAATTTAATATAATAAAAAAAAAGGAAAAAGAACACCTATAATATTATTCAAAAGAATGGACACACACGAGGTATATAGAACAGAAAATATTAAAACGTGAATCATAATTTATGCCTGATTCTATACGAAAATACGAGAATAAGCAGAAATTGTCTCCGTCCAATTGTAACAGATTTTGGAAATACCACAAAGGAAAACGAATTAAAACGAGCACAAATTCTAAGAACGCGATTACTTAGAATTACGACTACTACAACAAGATGACCCATTTACCTGAAATTTCTAACTCCCCGCTAAACCCCTCCTGTTGAGCTACTCGTGTAATCGACAAGAGACAGTTATTACGTAAGACTAATGACGGCGAAAACGAGGAACAGAAAGCACGAAGTTGATTTTGACGACAACGTCAAAGACAAAGACAAAAACAACGACAACGAGGAGGACTACGATCGAGTTTTACCAGCACTAAGCAGACCCGGTGACACACTTTACTAGCTCTCTCGATGAAGCTCACACACAGCGGGGAAAGTGACAACAGCGCAAAGTCTTGCTCGATCGTAACCAAGTTACGTCGTTGATGATGCGCACGAACTCTCTAAGGCCACGACAACGACGACGACATTCCATGAGAACTTATATGCGTTTCACCAACAGAAAGATCCTCTTCGAAATATCCACAAAGATATGTCCTTATATCAAGCATCGTACGTTCTTTACTCAACTATGGAATTATCCATTCGGTCAGACAAATCATTATTTTTAGGTTCAACAAATTTCACTTCTTAAACTTGGTTTTTCATTGTTCAAATACTTTGACGAAAATAAACCTTTTCTTTTATTAATATAGATTTTCTTTTATTTTGTTTTTTGAAAAAAAAATTTTTGTAAAACTGATAACTGTAAAAACTGATTTTTACAGTATAATTGTAAAATAATTATATCTCTTTTTAAAGTATCGTGCATTCTTTACTCGACTATGGAATTATTCATTCAGTCAGACAAATCATTATTTTTAGGTTCAACAAATTTCACTTCTTAAACTTGATTTTTCTTTGTTCAAATACTTTGACGAAAATAAACCTTTTCTTTTATTAATATAGATTTTCTTTTATTTTGTTTTTTGAAAAAAGAATTGATTTTTACAGTATAATTGTAAAATAATTATATCTCTTTTTAAAGTATCGTGCATTCTTTACTCAACTATGGAATTACTCATTCAGTCAGACAAATCATTATTTTTAGATTCAACAAATTTCACTTCTTAAACTTGGTTTTTCTTTGTTCAAATACTTTGACGAAAATAAACCTTTTCTTTTATTTTGTCTTTTGAAAAGAAATTGATTTTTACAGTATAATTGTATAATAATTATATCTCTTGAAAGTATCGTGCATTCTTTACTCAACTATGGAACTCATATACTCAACTAAAATAGACTGTTTTTATATTTAACAAATTTTTTTTCTAAATGTAAAGCTTTTTTTTTGCTAAATACTTTAGCGTTAATTTCATTTCACTTTTTCTGATTAATTCGAATAAGTCTTGTTTTTTTTCTCTTCACAAAAATTGATCTAAAATGTTAAAAGTAGATTTAAAGAATCTATACTTCATTGTAAAATTTGTTCACGCATGTATGAAGGTATCTATGATACCAACACTTTTACATTTTATAATAGACAAAACATTACCGATAATATTGCAACCCCAAAATCATCAACCTAATGTTTACGGTTAACTTAACTGAATAATGTTTAAACAAATGACACTTTTAAAATACATTTAGATTTTTCCATATATGATTGAGTTTCTTAACAATTTTTAAGGATATTTCTTTAAGAATGTTTAACATATTTTCCTCATTGATTAAAAATGATGTAGGTAAGTATATATAATACCAATGTAAGTATTATACATATAGTAATATTCTTTTTCTTTTTATTTTTCCTCTTTCTAATTATCTTTTAATGTATCAAGCGGAGGATGCGTGTCAGTGGGTCTTTTGAACGTTACATCAGAACAACAAGAAGAGGATTTGCTTCCGCAGACGATCACTTTTCCTTCTGAGAATCGTCTCGCTTTCGAGAGTCCCCGAATCCGAAAGTCCTCATCGAAACTTTCTGTCTAGACAACGATGAATTTCACTTCTCCTTTTCAGCTTTATTGCGAATTGTAAATCTTTGACAATGAGATAGAGAAACAAAAATCATCATCATCATCACCATCAACATCATCATCATCGTTATCGTTGTCGTCGTCATTCTCAACTGATTTTATCAAAGAACAGAACATGAGAAAGCACCGATAAAACCTCAGTTGTGCTTTCGTTATGCGCAACGAAGTACAATTAACGTAAATATACATAACGCCTAGCCACGATGAGTTTCACTTTCCTTCTCGTTAATTCTCTTCCGTTGGTTTTTTTTTATTTGTACTAAGCGTATATCACGTGAGAGCTCAAACACGGCATCGCGATGTATCGCCATCTTTGCGGAGAAAGTCCAAAAATTCGTGGCCCGGAGATAAACGATGGGAACTTTGTCAGAGAGAATATCCTTTTTTGTTTTGTCCTTAACCCTCTTACACGAATATCATCAATTTAGAAATTTTGATGAATAATCTATAGTTTTCATTTTACATTTAAAAAAAAATATCTACGTAAAATTAAGGAATATAAATTACAGATGAAGGACTCGTCGAAAGAGTCATTTTAATTTATAAAATTTTCTTTTTATACATAATGAAATGCTGATAATTATAATTGGTATGCTATGTACCTAGGGTATTACCATAATAAATAAAATTAGTATATTGTGGTAACAATAAGTAATATAAAATACTAAGTGTATTATATACTAAAATATAACCCCACACACACTCATACATGTAAAAACATTTTTATATATTATTTTTGTATTTAACAATCCTTCCCAAGAAGGGGGCAAATGTTGTACCTTGCACCCCCCTATTAGGGAGAGAACATTTTCTTAAATAAATTGGTTATACTAAAATATTGAAATATTATACTTCATTTAATATACTGTATTAATATCCATATGCTATAATAATAATTATAGTTAGTATATACTACTAAACATCCTACTCGCATATATCTATGTAACAGTTTGTAGTAACATTACGTTACCCCATAAGTATGATTTTTGTATATTATACTGTACGAAAATGGAAACACCTGAAATACTTTTAAAAGCTTCTTGAACGTCACAAAACACAATACCAACGAGTCTTTCTCATAAATGCGACAAAGTCGAAAGATCTCACGCTAATAAATACGGAGAAGACAATGGTATTCGGATGACATGCGTATACCTTCCTCAAAAGTCTGTAATGATGACAAAGTCGATGATACAAAAGTAGCCGCAGCATGGGATAGTATGAACGAAAAGGAACTTCAAGTGACGGAAGCGACAGGTGGTTCCAACACCCGCGTCGTCACAAGTGTTTTCCTTTTTTTTTTCTGTTCTGACCTGACATGATCGCGTAGGTAGAAAAATTTCGAGAACGAATAAACGAAAGAGTCGATACCACCAATCTTTCGTTCAGAATTATATTTAGATGATATTCATATTTCGTCTAATCGCATGAAATTCAATATATTTTCACACATATTCGTTTAATTTTGAAGAATTCAAATAAAATCGTATATTCGTAAACGAAATAAAATTGAGACCGAAATGAAATCGTTTGGAAAATTAGTTTAGTTTAAGATATTCGTTGAATACTTCAGCAATTAGGCTAGAAATAAAACATTAAGAAGGCAAACGCGATCGAGGACGCGTACGACGAACGTAGGACGTGCAGGTCGAGTCTTTCAAAAACGAAAGTCCAGGCTCTTCGTGTATTCCAAGCTCGTGTCGGATACTGAGTTTCACCGAACATTCGCTACGTGAGCCATTAGTTAGCGTTGGGACATCCCTGCCACGTCCGAAAATCAAAGGAAAGAGAAAAGAAAGAGAAAGGAAGGAAGACGTTAGAGTACAAACGAATTATTAGATATATAATATTAAATGAAATTACATTGATAAAATTCAAGTCAGGGATTGAAATTAATGCTAAAGCTGTCTCCCAACTTTATTTATACATAATTAAAAGAGTTATACGTTTTAATATAATAATTAAATAATAAATAAAACAATATGTATTTGTGTAATTATAATTGCAATTAAGTTAATTGAAAGAAAAATAAAAACACAATAATATCGAATGCAGAATTTAAAGGAAAAATTTCAAAACGATCATTTGGTTGGTCGTAATACGTTTAGTTTTAATTCCTTTCGATTCCTCAGGTATTTTATAGAAATCAAAAGTTCTATGAATATCGTAAAAATCTTATGTCGGTATTTTTTTATTTTATGTTTAATCTTCTGGAATGCAGTGTAACTTTGAGGTCATAAACTCGGAGAAATATTTCTTATTTTATTTTTTGTCAAACAATTAATATTTAATTTTGTATCAAGCATCAATTATACGGAATATAGTAGAATTATACTAGTTATAGATTATACAAGTTACATAATCTTTATATATATAATAAAAATTATCTATTATATCGTAGAGATATATTTTTTCTTTTTTATGAATTATTATATTTCATTTAAAGGACACCTGACCAAACTAATATATCTCTACGTATTCTAGACAAATATTGATTAACAAGAATAATAAATCCAAAAGAGAAAAATAAAAAAAAAAGGACAGAAAAATAAGCTAACGGAATAGTTTTGAGGAAAGATTTGCATAATATTTGTCATACACTTTTCTTACTACGCACCACTACCTTTTGTCAATGATACTAGAAGAATAAAAGAAGAATAAATTCATAGATTTGTAATTTCTACTTAAAATAAACAAAAATACGAATTTGCAATAACCGAATGAAAGAAAACGTGTCGACGCCCACTCGGGGACTTTGAAGTCGACGAGATTACGAAGAAGGAAGAAACTGAGGGGAGTTAGAAGGGAAAAGAAGGAAAGACGAGGACAGGCACGAACGGCGCATTAGAAGACGCTAGAATCCCTTGGAAAGCGGTACTCGAAGAACTACTACTACTACTTTAAGAAGTAGAAACCGTACTACACGTTAGACACACATATATATATATATACATTTATACACATTAATAGAAATATATATATTTATGTATGTACGTGTATGTATGTAGTAATCGTCGCTAATGTGTACGCGTGATCGTAGACGTTTAGACGAGCCCGAGCACAACCTCCCGATGGTCGTGGTGGAGTCGAACGCTTGAAAAAGTGAAACTCAGCTCGCTGCGCGTGTAACCTAGAAACAACGAAGCGGTGCTCAACTCTGCGGGCACCCGTACAACCACTCATGACAACGCGACAATCCATCCAATTTTTTATCAGAGAAATCGAGGAAGAACGATATCGCTAAACTCTCTTTTAGGATGCAGGTGAAAAGTATAAAGTCTGCAAATAGGGATTACTTTGAAATTTGGATACTTAACCGATCGATCTTTAACAAAACTTCTAATAAATCATATTTTTCCTATCTATTCTTTACATTTATTTACTTATCGTATATATGAAATTGAATGGCTGAATAGGAAAAGGTGTATATGTAACATGTTTTCTTTCACTTTTCATTGAAATTTGTGATAAGTTTTCATAAATATAAAGTAGACACCGTTCAATTACGTTACTTACCAGTAACGTCCCCTCTCCTTTTTAAAAACCGTTCAATAAATATGAAAAACTTTATTTTTAGATTTTGATTTATATTAAAAGAGAAAAAAAAGAAGAAAACAAATAATGAACTAATCGTAAGTATACTTATTAATTTTTTATTTTTTTAACGAATTATTATATTTTCATTTTAAGCATTCGGACTAATCTATAATAATTAGCCTTAATAATTTATGATTAATATTTAGATAAAAAAATAATAACGAATAGATTTAAAATAAGAACAAACAGATCTTCCCCGACTTATTCTTACGTTAGATAAATTTCTTGAGAACCACTTTTGTAAGTTCGGTTGAGCTAAACGAGCATCGTAATGCTCGAGGTACGTAGCTCGAGGTACATTGCTCAGGATAGGCGGCATACGGATAGGACAGGATAGGATAAGAGTACTGTACTTCTAGTCAGTGAAAGTAGCGAGTAGCATGAAACTTGGTCGGCTTCAGCCGACTACAGCGCCAAGGATCAAGGCCGGCCGCTTAGACTTAGACTTATGTTAGACTTACATTAGACTTGTTAGACTTAAGAACGCACGATAATAAGACAGTTCGCGTGTTCTATATACATACACGATGATATCCTACTTTGCAACTATTTGATCAAGAAAGAGAGAGAGAGAGAGAGAGAGAGATCGAAAAATTCACGAGCTTCGATCTTCCTGAAAGTGATACTTAAAAAAAGAACTTCTCGATAACATCAATGACGACGTCTTCGAGATTTTTCTCATTACATCATTAGAGATAAAAGATATTTTTTTGTTTTTCAATCATCGGGAAAATAAAAATCTCAACTATTTACGGATAATCTTTCTTTACATTCTTAACTATACTTAACTTCTCGACATCCGACGTCTTCGAGATTCTATGCATATTAGAATAAAGATAGTTTTCAACAGGAAAAGAAAAAGGAAATTTCGATTTTTTTTATTCTTCTATACTTATACAAAGATTTTTGACCGCAATTGTTCTTTTGCATAGTTAATTAATATGAGTTTACAAACAAAGGAAAAGAATGACAGAGGAAATGGTTCGATTTTGTTTTTATTCTTTTTTCGTATACAAATGTATATACCAAAAGATGTTTTGACCAATTAAAAAGTTTCAATTTTTGTTCTTTTGGCAAAATATTTCGAATATCGTGGGTTAATATCTTTTTGACAACACTATAACCATGGATTTATGAAACGATGAAAGAAATATTGTAATTCTAATTATAAGACAAATGTTGATTTTGGTGTTTTTATCTTCTTAATAAGGTGTCTTTGTATTTGAAAATATTTTTTCTTTCTCTCTCTCATATTTGACAGTTGGATGACAACGTTTCCAACGACGCACGAATGTTTCCAGTTTATCGATGCTAATACGGACTTCAAAATGATTAATGACTGCTAATTATGCAATTATTTGCTTTGACAAACCAAACGGTGGTTATCAACCAATCAATTTGACTTTTTTGAAACGGAACTCTCAGGACGAGTATTCATATACTGTAAAAATACATAACTCATGCGCGATCTTCAAATTGTTCAATTATATATTACATTTAATTTTCTCTTTCTTCAGCCGCTTTCTTTGAAATGACATCGAATCAACCGATTGATGTTGTAACATTGTAAACCTCGAGTAGAAAAGTTTGTACCTAGAAAAATTAATGTTCGCTAGATAAAAACAAATTACTTTATACTGTACTATAAAATTATAATTAAATAATTTTCTGTAGACATATTAAAAAAAAAAACAAAATTAAAAAAGAGAAAGAGTTAGAAATGATAAAATTCATAAGTACAAGTTACAAGATGTTAAAACGATTAGATAAAACATCGTATTCGATAATAACAATAAAACAACTGCAAGGATCGTAATCTCTTTGATTATTTATTAGTTAGTAATAAAAAAAGAAAAATTATTGAAAAAAAAAATAATCCAATGTCTATCTCCGGTCGCCCTCGCGGCACACACCCATAGACGCCTACGTACCCATATCTAGAAAGATCTTGCGCGTGTATCGAAACGTGCTGCGTGAATAAACGCAAGCAAACAAATGCGATCTCGTCCTAAGCTGCGCGTGAGAATTTAGCGCACAATCGTACACGCACCACACCGCATTTTCCTACGCATTTTACTCCTTTTCCTCTCTAACGACGAAAGCTCATATATATATACACATTAGCATCTATTTAAGTATATACTTAAAATATATATATAGATATAGATATATAGAAATATATATATAATACTATATCGTAAACCGTTGAACAAACGAGGTCTTGTGGATGCAATGCGTATGTAGTTAAAATTAATATAAGATTTCTTATTACTGTAATAAGTAATAATCTAGTTAGAGTTAGTAACTTACGCAGAAAAATTTCTAAGATTTTATTCATAATTATCTAGATAAATAAATAAAGCCTTCTTTTGACATTGTCCTAGATGCTCTTTTTATTCTTATTTACTTAAATATGCATACTTGGAAATATTAACAAAAAAACTGAAAACACATTTTTAAATATACAAATTTCTCTTACACAAATGTGTGTGTGTGTATGTATAATTAAATCTTTTAATTTAACTAATTTATTATATATGTGTCTTTCTTTTAGAAACAATATATATATTTAGAAATTATGAATTTTGAAATGATAGAAAATTTAAACACTAAAAATATATTTCCACCAATATCGTACCAAAAATTCCGAATTATTTGAAAATAATGATCTTTTTCTATAAAACCCAAATATTTTTTTGTAAATTATTCATAAATTTTTTGTATCATATATATATATTTAATAATTAAATCATTTTAAACATTATATATTCATCTAGAGAAAGAACAATTCTGAAAGCAATTAATTAATATTTAATCTTATTAATTGCATTATCTAATCAAATGTTATGATAAAAATCTCAATTAAACCATAAGGGTATCGAAACAAATTTGCCGAACTAACGAAATTCGAATAGACTTTGAAGCTTTTAACTTCTTCGGACGTTTCCCGCGTTAAGTTCGAAGCAACAAGACCGCGTAATACCTTACGCAACGGAATTTCCTCCGTGACACGCGAGGAGAGCTCGTTTACTCGCGTGAGTTTACGTTCGAAACGGTAACGTTGCTCTCGGCTCGGCCCAAAGGTCACGATCAAGCGCACTTTTTCTCTTCGTGGAGTCACCAAGGTCGCACCATCTGTCGCAGCCTCACTTGTCAACAAGACAATGACTTTATCATAAATAATTTATTAACCTTTGACATATTAACAAACGAACTTTACACGAAATTTCAATTTCTCGAGTTAAAAATTCTACTTGAAAGTAAATTCATTGACTTGATCGTAAGTTCAGAAAACAAAAATTGAGAAAATTAATGTTTCGTATGTACATTGGTTTTGAAAATCTTTACTTTTTATAATTTGATCGGATAAGTATGTAAAGTTATTTTTTGTTCCCAAGGGATAGGCTCTGCAATAAAACACGTTATGTATAGGATGTGCAAATAAAAACGTAAGTATTTATCAGGACAACTTTTGGCAACTGAAAAAGATTGAAAAAACGAATCAACGTGTAAATCCTTTAACATTTAATATGTAAAAAATGCGATAAAAACGCATAAAATGTTACATTATTTATTTATAAATAAACAAAATATTTTCTTCGCTATCCAATTGATTAAAATTTCATTCTATATTAAGATTTATGTTGTTTTTTTTTATTAAAGGGGTCAATTGATCGCTCACGGTAAAAATAGGTGAATACGTGAAGTGTTGATAGGTTTAGTGTTAATAACTGAAAACAACATTATTTATTCCATTTAAATGTATAAAAATCAAAAAAATGTCGAATAATAGACTTAATCGTATTGGCTTCTAAGCAACTACACATCGATCCACAAAAATTCGCATAGTTAAGTAATAAATGATCACACACAAATGTACCAACTGTTGGCTAACATTGTAGACATTGATTTCGTTGTAAGTAAATTATTGGCATTCAAGCAAGTTTAATCGTAAGTTTAGTTGAAAATACAATGATCATGAAACAAATATATTATAGTTTTTTCTATATAGAAAATTGTAAAGAAAAAAGTCGATCAATTGTCGATCTAATTGTAAGACAATTCGTTAAGTTAAGTGGTATAAAAGATCCAATGTACCAACTGTTGGCTAACGTGGCTCGAGGGTTAACGAACAGCAGAGAAAGGATCGTGAAGAAAGATATTCGAAACGAGTCGTATCGCATGCGTGTTCAGTACAAAGTAAGAAGGTTAGGTTGGATTCGACAGCTGTTTCGCGAAACCCTGACCTTGCATCACGTTTCTACAACCTACGCGCGAAATTCAATTCAATTTTAATTCTTTAAATAAGAATGAGAGCGAGAGAGCGAAAGAGAGAAAGAGAGAGAGAGAGGAGAGAACAAATAAATTGTTGAGGAAGGTAACATAAATATCTGTATACAGGGTGTCCCAAAAATCGCTTTATCGAGAAAAAAAAGAAACAAAAATAACAAATAAATTAATTAAATATTCATTTATTAATATTTAATCTCCACAAGAGAGAGAGAATCTGTCACACCAAATAATAATTGTGAAAAGTTACAATTTTTCAGTTCAATAAAGTTATTTATGGGACGTACTGTATTGTTAATGTATCGAAATTTTTTCAAACTTTCTTTAAGGGGTTACACCACCTTTTTTATTTAGAAAGGTAATAGCTAAGATGTAAATTGTAATTTGTAAATTTTTGTATGTAAATGACAACTGTTTGGAAAAAAACTCTAATTTTTTAAAATTTTGATAAAAATTAGAGAAATTATAAAAATTATCTTTCTAAATAAACACAAAATTTTTCTTTATTTTTCAGACAGAGAAAATAAATCCACCATCAGCAAGGATTTTTAAAAGAGAATCCAACTTAATGACTTATATTTCCGTTATTTTTTAATTTTTTTATATATTATTATATAAAATTATTCATAAAATTATTAGATATATGTGTAAAATAAAAATTATTTTATATACTTAATAGCTGCGACAAAAAAAATGTTTATTTTTGTACCTATTTTTCCAAAAACCGAGGTAATGAGGATATTTACATAAATAGATATAATATAAGGATAAGGATATTTAAATAAATAGATATAATATAAGGATAAGGATATTTAAATAAATAGATATAATATAAATACCTATATCTGCAAACACACACACACACACGAATAAATTAATAAATAGCTGCAATATGAGAAATATACAAATTTTGTATTATTGACAACAATTTCAATGATCGTACCAAAGTGTGCGTAAGAAAAGAAAAAAAGAACAATTCAAATTATGAAAAAATGAAATGTTTTCATCGTATTATCAATCAGGTCATTTGAATGCAAATTGAACGAGACACGCAATGACAAACTCGTAACGAAAGGATATTTAAATAAATAGATATAAATAACTACCTATATCTGCAAACACACACACACACACACGAATAAATTAATAAATAGCTGCAATATGAGAAAATACAAATTTTGTATTAGTGACAACAATTTCACTGATCGTACCAAAGTGTGCGTAAGAAAAGAAAAAAAGAACAATTCAAATTATGAAAAAATGAAATGTTTTCATCGTATTATCAATCAGGTCATTTGAATGCAAATTGAACGAGACACGCAATGACAAACTCGTATCGAGTCTTATCCGTTGTTGAATATATGAAAATTTTTATCTGCATAATACGAATGTAAATTTGCGTGTACAAATACAAGTCAATAATAATCGTTTACAGATTACATTTAACTGAATAATAATTATTTACAAGTCCATTTTATTTTGAAGTTTACAATGTACTAGCAGGTGCTACGAAATTGTAATCGTCGAAACAGCTGCGAAGAATTCGAAAATTTAACTTTTTTTCAATTTTAACTTAAATTGCGTAAATATGAATCAACAGGTTTTATCTCTTCTTTTTTTTTCGAATTGTATCTATTTAAGAAATTAAAAAAAAAAATGAAAAAGAAAATCTTTGATGAAACTTAACGAAGACAAAATATATGAAAATATTTTTGATTAATGTAAATGATTAAATATGATAACAGGTATTTTTCATCTTTAATCTGCTCGATCTGACTGACATAAGAGCAATCTTTTTTTTATGATGTAATTTTTATTTCTCACCCGATCTAAATGAATTATAGATATTTTATCTAAAAATAAAAATGTAATTACTTTTTGATAATTTATATTATTATTAGAAGTATTCAAATAGCATTTCGCAAAAAATGGCCTAATAATATAACTTTTAATATTACGATTTCTATATGTTAACAATTGGATAATAAAATTTTCGGTATATTTTTTATAAATTTAAATATCTTTGATGTTTTATAAAATTGTAAAAAAATATTTTCGAAATTTATTGAAATATAGAATCAATTAGCTCGATAATATTTTCACCATTAAATAATACCCATTCAAATAGATCGCAATTAATATAAATTGCCTTAAAATCTATAAAATCATTTTAATCAAAATGCATATGGTAAGTTAATTAATCATTTTTATTTAAAAAAAAATCTTACTTTCAACCTTCTACTTAACAGATTAACTTAATAGAAAATATATTGACTTGATTTTTATTTATTTTATCATTTAAAAAATATCGAAATAAGTCAAACATTTTGATTTGTTATATAAAAGACAATCTTATAAGAAAATTGAAATATGTATTTACTTAATTCTTTGTAGATCTTATCAATTACAAGATGATGTTAAATGATACAAAAATTGGGTAGATAAATTGACTTACTTCCAAGCTTGTAATGATAAACATAACGCAAATAACTTTGATTGGCAGAATTTTACTGCGTAGAAGGTGCATAATATAATATTTAATTAATAACAATTAAATTTATAAAAAAAATATATTAATTTTATCAAAGAATAAACTGCAATATTTACTGAAAATATAATTAATTACACGTTTCGGTATAATAAAATCATTACGATATTTAAATTACTGTAAGATTAATATTATTCTAAAATAGAATCTCTTATTAAAACAAAATTAGTATTCTCAAGAAAAAGAGAAAAATACCAACGATGTTATCTGTAAGAAATATTATATAGAAATGAACGAGAGAAGAGTCTCTTGGTGACTTGCGAAGGTGAACGGTCGATTATGTTTTGTTTATGTTCTCGGACGACGATGAAGTTTCTTGAAATTCCAAATAAATACTACTTATAGTCTAACGTTCGTTGAAATGCTATTTACTACGTTTTTCTCTATACCAATATGTAATTTACGTTTTTAAAAAGCAAAAAACTTACTTGTATTATACAGAATGATGTGAATAAAAAATTGATTAACATTTTACTCGATGCTTATCTTTGATATTTCATAAAAATTATTTTTCTACGAAAATTATAAATAATTAATAAATGCGTCGCAAGGAAATTGGCCAGGGTAAGAATTTACAACGTTATTTCGATCTTATTGAACGTTTCGACCCTTCATCGGGACTTTTTCAGCAACTGAAATTTTATTACGACTTTTTAAAAGAATACATATTATAAAACATTTAAAACATAGTTATTATACTCTTATTTTCTTATTGGGTAAAACTTGAGCAACTTTATCTTATTGTGTAATACGTCTCATTGCCATTAAAATGACAAAAACACTGATTTAATTTTTCTATAAATATTTTTTAAGTGCGATTTTTTTTCCGACTTTTCGAACATAATCTCTAAGAAATTGTTTCTTGTTTTATCGATTGGAAAATGATAATATGCTACATTACCTATAATTACGGCAATGACGTAGATCATATTACAAGTTGTTAATTTTTTCCGATCTAATATAACTCCGTCTTTACCTGTAAAATCATTAAAGAAAAATCAACACTTTATTTTAATTTTCTGTTTTCTGCAATGATCGCACTATAAGATTTTCTAAAAATAAAATTACAATAAGACATTACATAAGTCAAAAATTCCAAACTATTCAGAAATAATCGGTAATTATTGAAAATAATCGAATTGTATAAGTAAGTTTCATCTAATTTTGTTAAATCTTAAATGAGTAAAGAAATATATATTTTTAATAACTGAATTCGGAAAAATTCATTTAATTATTATCATGTTTTACCTTGCTTTTATTTAACCAAAATAAAGAATCACTGTATGTTTCTAAATTGATAAATGTTTCAAAGTTATTTCAACAAAATAATAATATATATTCTATAACTATTCCAAAACTTCTAGCTGATCAAACGAGATAAATAAACATACACGCCAACGTTGTTATATTTTCTCCTCTTCTACCGATGCTATAAATTAATTAGTTAATAGTTAACGTAGGTCGGCTATGCACTAAAATAACTGTGTGAAAAAAGTGAACGCTTTTATAAAATACAAAACGTAACGAAAAAACGAACAGAAAAGTGGATAAGCCTAACATTAGATATTAACGCATAAAAACATCTTACCATAAATCGTCATCCTACATCTTTTCGTATACATATTATATTCGTATACATATATATTTCGTATACAAATTAAATAAAATAATAAAAATATGAATAAATAAATGTGCTGATAATTATAACAGCGGATTACGTAAAAATAATTAAAAAAACTTGATTCTATGATTTATTTTACATAACTATTATTTACAAAATAATTCATTTTACAGGAATATTTTTGCGTGTTATCGATTTAAGAGACAACTACCGAGATTGTTTGTAGCAGTAATAAGAAAATAAAGTAAAGCAGCGTTGACGTCTAGACGCATCATTTTCTTTCTAAGTTAAAAGTTTTGGAATGAAAGCAAAAGATATGTAACCATGCTGTAAAAATATATTTCAAAAAGTATAACTATTTACAAAATAAATAAAAAATAATCGAGATTTTTCTAATTCGTTACATGATACTAATAATTGTAATATAAAACTATAATTATTTTTAATTTTTTTAATAATAGCCTGATAAAAATAAATTTGTAAGATTTTTGCGAAATCTCTCGTTACTGTTTAAAAGTACAGATTCCACATCTCGTAATGAAAAAAGAATGAAGAATGCTGTTCGTTTGATTAAATCAACGTCAATGGTGATTAGCACCTGTCTCTATACCTTAAATAGAGAAAGAGAATAATTTGATCTCCCGGGAAAGAAATTTCCATAATCTTTAAGCAGCAGCGGTAGTAGTTGTAGTACCATGATACAAATGGAAATTTAATGAAATGTAAATTTTTCCATGAACAATTCTCAAGCCGATTAAAAGTATTTTCGGAATCATCATACCGATCTCATTCTTACTAGAATTATCAATTTTGAAACAATCGAATAATACATCTATTATAAGCAAACATAATTAGAGAAAAAATCTCGGGAAAAAAAGGATGATAATGAAAATAATGAACATAAAGAATAAAACATAAATATAACGGATAAAGGCATAAATACGTAAGAAGGAAAACAAAGAAAGAGCGCGGAAGAAGCATCATCATCACGTAATCAAGATCTGCGTAAGTACATATCTAACCAGTCAACGACAGCATGATTGCGCGCGCGCGCACGCGCGCATGTAAAACATGCTCGGGGGTCGAGACAGCGTCCCGTTGTCTCTTTTTCTGCATAAACGACGACATTGTTATGCATATACATGTTCGATGCATTAACCAACTAACCAACCAACTAACCAACCAACCAACCAACAAACAAAAAACCCAACCGACCAACCAACAACTACGACGACACAGACCTCGAGGAGCACATGCGCGAAAACGTGACTTTCAAAGGCAAAGTATTTCTGATGACGTCGTTGTAAACGACAAATAGGAAAAAGAAAAGGAAGAGATCATCTGCGTTACGCTGATTTTTATTAATAACATACGAAAGCATAGTAAAAAATGTTGTTTTAAACGGATACCGAGAATACGGGATTCAAAGTAATGAAATACTACGGAATATTCTTTTTCTAATATATTTATTTTTTTTTTTTTTAAATGCATAAAAGTTACTTTGATCTCTACGCATTTCCGCAATTACAACTGATATATAATATTTATATATGTATGTATGAATATGTATATTCATATATGATACATTCAGAAGCGAAAGCGATTAGCTTAACTTTTACAATTTAACGTAATATAATTTTAATGCGATAATAATTGATTATGTATATTTTAAATAATTTCCTTTAAATAATTTGACCTAAACATTACTAACAATAAATTAACAAAATTGATTATGCGCGTAGAATAATAAATAATTGAATCGATTTCCTTTTTACGCGTTTCGTATCGTGAATTCGAACGAGTTGGCGCGAATAAAAAAACGGCTATTATATAAATCAAATATCTACTATCGTGTATACATATGCATATATATTGTATATATTTATAGAAATAAAATATTCTTATTGTCTACAGATATTCGATAAATGTAGATACGTTTTTATGTACACATATATATATGCATACTAATACGCAAATAGAAAAAATACTACACGTGGTAAGTATATAGTAAATGCACATATGCATATATATATATATCAAACTTACACGTATGAATAAATATATATACGTACTTATATATTCACAAGTATTTATTTACGTGCGAACGTTTGGCTTGCATCCATTCGTCGACGATATAAGTGCGAAAAACAGACAGACAGCTGCTATCGTCTCTATTAGAAGACACCCTCTCATTTCATTCCCACGAAAGATGATCGTAACAGGCAATCGCGATTTTGCTCGAAGAGCAAAATGAAGGGACCGGTGGCTTCTTTGATCCTTTAACTACTGCTGACCTAAACTACTGACTACCTATGTTGTCTGTGATTTAGTAGGCATGAAACTAAAAACGTGAGGCCGTCGACCCTATTCTTCTTCATCTTTTTTATTTTTTTCTTTTACTTCTTCTATTCTACCTGTTTTCAACGTTTAACTTTGTTAACCGCTTGCCAAGCTGTTTCCTTAGAACAAAGAAATGATCTAATAACCATCAGAATAATATTATAATCATTTTCGCATTCATATTCTTTTCTATGTACACAGATATTGTGTAATTGAAATGTAACGATCAATTACAATACTTATTGTGAGAATTCGCGATGCTTTTGAAATCATATTTCAAATTCACTTTCGTATATACACTAATTAATGAATCAAGTTAATATATATAATATACTAAATCGTACTAAGAATAAAAGAAAAGAAACATTTAGAAATACAATAAAGTCCAGACATTTGTTGATAAATTCAATAATGATATTTACATTTTCTATGAGATAAAAACAAACTTGTTGAATTTATTGAAAATAAATAAAATATAATATCTTTTCAAATTCGTTAACCCACGTTTTTAAAATTGGCTACGAATGCGCTAAAAAAACACGCGTAAAGAGAGAAAAAGATAGATTAGCAAAAGATACGAATAAGAAAATAAGAAAAAGATTAAAGATGACGAGGAATATTAATTTTCATTGACTAGAGTATAAGAACAAATTGAAAAGAAAGGTGCAAGATAGAATAAGAAGGTGGACGCACAAAGTCGACGCATATGGCTTAGGACATTGACCTGCAAGAATATACAGCAAGGTAGGCAAACAAGCGCGGACAGGGAGAGGGGCTCCTCTCCTCCGACCCGTGGAGCCCAGCCCAAAAGAAGAAGCGTTTCCTCATTGGTTCTCACCTGCACCAAATTCCTAGCTGGCCAACCTCGGTCGTTGACCCTTCTTAGAAGAACACGCGGAAGACCGCGATCGTTGCGCTCGTGTGACTAAAGACCCACCTCGTAGTAATGTCCATCGGCCATAGTTCTCCTATTTCCAGGTATTTCACTAAATCGATCCTTCATCAAAATTGCTAGAGACCTTTCATCCAAACAAGCAAGAAAAAAACCAACTGAAGGAGTTCAAGTTCCAAGTAATCGGAGGACCACGTGAGACCTTGAAAAATAAAAATAAAACATTAAAGCATTTCAAATATATATCACGTTATTAATTATTTTACAAATATTCATTTGACAGATATATATATATATATATATATATATATATATATATAAATAAATACAATTATGGTATTTACGATTATTTATTCTATCAAAAATTCTTGTAGCCAATATATCAAAACATTCTCTCAATGACATTCTAAACAACAAAAAATTCTCTAACTTGTGTGACCTTAGAATTAAATTAGAGATTAATCTCGCGGGGAAAAAAAAAAAGGAAAAAAAATGTTAAATTATTTTCCAATATATGCTGATCGAGCTAAAGAAAATAAAAAAAAGAAAAAAAATAAAGGATAACAGTCGACTGGCAAGTTTTAGAAACACGTGTCGAAGTTCTAGTCGGTTTAGTCGATAAAAAAAAATATCTATCTTTCTCTCTCTCTCTCTCTCTCTCTCTCTCTTTCTATCTCTATCTCTCTCTCTCTCTCTCGCTCTCTCTTTCACTCTTTCCCTTTCCCCTTCTTTTCGAAGACGATAGAAAAATGAAATAAATTATCGCTCGCTCGTAGTTAATAATAAAATCGTTGAGGGAATCGTATTAGTCCTTGAATCCGTCCAACCACTATTCGTCCGAGTCTGTACGAGGAGGAGCGATACCAGATTTCAGAGGTCACGGGTAACGACTCGACCCGAGAGAGCAGAGCTCGTCGTCGTTCCTATCGTTTGCTCTATCTGTGCAACGAGTTCCTCGACACATGTACATATATACATACATAAGCATATTAAATACAACTATTTATACAATTTTGTAAAATACGCTTACTCTATTTTACTTTTTAATTTTGATCCTATTTATGTAGATAAGTAATCGTGTTAAATAATATATTTTTTAAATGGATTTTGACGAAAAAGTGGTTCTTGTCTCAAATTAAAATAATCATAGGAGAAAGTAAACGCATTTATTGTCCATCCAAAAAATTCATACATATTTATAAATGTATGTGTTCGATCAATCATTTTTTACCTGTTGACATAAATTTATTTGAAACGCGACCTTATGGCTTATACCATTAACACGTTGACTGCCGTGAGAGTCACCGGTGGCCGGCACTCGACTTTGTTACAACGCCGTTGAGGGCCACCGGTGACCGGCAACGCGACCAACAGTAAAAATACATAATTAGAATAAATATCGATACTGATCAATTTTTTTAAATAATACCATTGTTTCTATAATGATTTGAAACAATTATTGCCATACAGGATATGGAAAAATAATTTGATTAAATTCATCAGAAAATTATTCTCCCGAGTTGTGTATTACATATTAACGATATTAATTTTCACGTATTTCTCGGACAATCCAATATTTTATTTACATAATTTCCATCTTCATAAATTAATTACAGAGCCAAAGAAATATCTATGAGATAACTTTCAAACGGTCAACGTACATCGATGAAATCGTTAAAGTGTCTTCATGACTTATCCTGATCGTGCTCGATGATAACTGATTGAATTTTAATAATTATTATAGTTATCGTATAATAGCACAAATTACTTCAATAAAAATGAAATAAACAAGCAATTCAATAATTCTCGATTGAAACTAACACTGTCTGGAAATCTCGTTAGGAAAATTTTATTATTTACGAATCCATATGCGTTGATGACGTTTTCTTTTATCTAGAGAAAGTAACGTAATCGATTAAAATTTCGTTAATTCAAAAAGTCATTAGTCTCGGCTATTATACTAAACAACGTATAATAACGAGATTCCTTGAATCTATTTTTGTATGAAACGATTAAAAACCGATTTTCATCGAATTTATCGATCATGTGATCTATGAGATAAGATTACAAACTAAAATTTAAGACAAAAATAAACAGTAAATAAATGAGTAAGAAAATAAAAAAAATATAAAAGAAAGTATAATAATCGTACGCGCGTATCCAAAAGAAATCGTGGAAATTCTCGAGGAAAAATTATCAGGAATCCCCCGGGTGAATCGTCCTCGTTGATGATGTAACGCAAACGTATTGTTGCATAATTAATTACAATGGACCTCGGCGAAGGTCGCGGACGAGTTACGCTCTGAGGAAATCCCACGAGTTTGAGAAAGGATCTATACGAATATATTATGAGTATTTAATTACGATGAATCGGTAAGAAACTTCGTCAACATTTTTATACGTAACGATGTTACTCCAGCTTTAAACGTCTAACTTTCTAATTTAACTCTAACGTTTCGTCTCATTAACATTTCATTTATTTCATTATTTTATTTTTTTTCTCCCGAACCGAATTCAAAAATTAAAATTAGCATAAACTTCGGTCGGTGTAAAAATTTATTAACACGGCCTCTACGAAAGCGCTCGACAAAATTAGCGTAACTCCACGCGTGAGCGTGTATTTATATAAAGAAATTTTATAAATAGTAGCGTGTGCGTTAGTTTAGTTAATTATTAAAATAATGTTAACGAATGTGATATTTAAATAACTCCGATATGTACTTAAATATCGTTAAAAGATATTTCAAATCGTTGTAAAATCGAAATATCTAAAATATCGGGAGAAATAAACGATGATACTTCGTAGGTATACCTAATACGAAAAAGGTTGCTGAAAGCGTTGAAGAAAAACGATCAAATACGCGACGAGAGGTTACACCTTTCGAGTGGTAGCCATTTCTAAGAGAGAAAAGTTGTCTTCACCAAAAGAGAATCTTACTGATAATCTGAGAATCAGATGTAATTTACGTAATCAGCCCATTGCTGGCTAGATACCGGTAATACCGGCATCAAACATGCTGAGAAGAATAATACCGAATACGAGAATCGAAATGCCACATCCTGAACGATCGTGTATGTATACACTAAGCACGGGAAATCGGTTAACCGGTCGTACACGAATGATATTATAGTTGTTTATTTTATATATTAGGTCTGGGAAAAAACAATCCATTATTTTAACATTTATTTAACATTTATTTAAACGTAAAAATAATGGATTTTTTTTCCCAGACCTTATAAATATGCCTATTTAAAAAGAACTTTAAATAAACGTAAAAATAATGGATTCCTTTTTCTCATTCATTTCATATAACGCATAAGCGTCAATGTTAAAGACATATCATAATTTATGTATATAAATAAATTCTATAAAATACTTTTTATATATTATATTTTCTCTAAAACGCTTCTTTTATTTCATGAAATATATCGTTATTTCATAAATTAATCGAATTAGACACTTTAACAGTTAGATGTATATTTTATAATTATTAATTCCTTTGATATACAGTGACTCACGAAAGTATTTGAACATTTGCCATGATATATTTTATTAATTATAATAAGTATATTATAGAACACTTACCTACATATTATTAATATTGGATGAATATATGACTATCTAAATTATACAGGTATAGTTTCAAGAAAATTGAAATATATATAAGTGTTCTATATAATATACTTATTATAATTAATAAAATATATCATGACAAATGTTCAAATACTTTTGTGAACCACTGTATTTTAATTTTTATTATTATTTAATCATTAAAATTTGTATAAAAATATTCTAATTAAATAACATTATGCAATGCGTGTAATATATTAATAAATATTATAATTATTCTTATTAATTTATTTAAGGTATATATTTACATCGTTATTGATGATAATTATGTTTTTATGACTGAAAATTACAATATACAAATATAATTGATCGCTGCATATTAACAGAAACACCAATAAAATTTATGATGAATAAGTATAATTTAAAAAAACGATAAATATGAAAGTTACGCATTTATTGTTGATTCAACGAAATGATTTGCTTACCTATGCGTTATCGAAATGAGCCTTGACCTATAAACGGAAAGTTAAATCGTGCTAACGTTACTATTGAAGTTTTGATATTCGGTTTCCTTCACAACCATGGATAAAGTGTTCTGGAATATTCAAGATAGAATGAAAATGAACAGTCGAACTATAAATCTTCTCAAACTGACCGATGAATACCAATAATAACCTAGCAGTTAATTTTACACTGGTAGAAGAAGATTCACTTTCTATTTATGTAGCTTACATTATCCTATTTCTATAAAGAAAAGTACGATTGTGTGTAACTAATTCTGATATATATTACACGCACACATGAATGAATTATTTTTTCTAAATACTATTTCAAAAAAGTTTAATTCTCATTCTTTATATCTCAATTCGTTACAAGACTTACATATTATAAAAAATAAATATTTACATTCGAATTGAAAACAACATGCAACTTGTTTGGTTATTCATTCCGAAGTTCTAATCTGGGTAATAATTTTTGTATATTTTGAAATGTATGCAAATCGATTGATCTTCACATTTCAAACATACACGAATATTTGTAATCTATAATATATATGTGATAGGACAACATTTATAGAAAGGGGAAATATCTTCTTTTACCGTTTTAAAATAACTCTGTTCTATTATTATATATTACCGGTATATCTGTAAACAAAGAAGACAAATTTCAAAATTAGAACATAAGTCTAATTGTAGTACTGTTCGACAGACCATAGAACAACTCGTTTCAACAACTAACCTTTAAGAAACGACAAGATTATTCGTAGCATTCATAATTTTTCAGTTGCATGCCGCTGCGATCTGAAGTCAACTAGATTCAAATGAAATTTTCATTTATCGTATTCTTGCAAAGTTCAAAGATTTTCATTTTCAGTTAAATACAGAAATAATTTTAATTATTATTAATTAAATATTTCAAATATTTCACTCTCTCTCTCTCTAACGATCTAAAATAATGATCAAACGTTTTATTTAATACATAATTCTTAAAAACTTTAAAACAAAATAGCATTAAGTGCCCTACCTTTTTAATACCTAAATATACATAGCATAATATATTGTTACAAACGAAAATGAAAATTACAATTACAACAATTTACAACAGTATAGAAAAATTATTTATATCCTTCCCTATAATTGAATACTAAAAAACATTTTTTTACTTATGTTTATTTATTTTATATAATATAAATTTTCTAATATTTAAAATACATGTTATATACTTTTTAAATTTAATAACGAACAAATATCTGTTCATTTTCAATTCAAAGAGTTAAAAAGTCGAAAGTAGGACTGTCGTAGTCGTCGAAGATTTTCATTTTCAGTTAAATACAGAAATAATTTTAATTATTATTAATTAAATATTTCACTCTCTCTCTCTCTCTCTCTCTCTCTTTCTCTAACGATCTAAATAATGATCAAACGTTTTATTTAATACATAATTCTTAAACACTTTAAAACAAAATAGCATTAAGTGCCCTACCTTTTTAATACCTAAATATACATAGCATAATATATTGTTATAAACGAAAATAAAAATTACAATTAAAACAATTTACAACAGTATAGAAAAATTATTTATATCCTTCCCTATAATTGAATACTAAAAAACATTTTTTTACTTATGTTTATTTATTTTATATAATATAAATTTTCTAATATTTAAAATACACGTTGTATACTTTTTAAATTTAATAACGAACAAATTTCTGTTCATTTTCAATTCAAAGAGTTAAAAAGTCGAAAGTAGGACTGTCGTCGTCAACGTCGCATTCGCTAGACTAAGAAAGCTTCGAAGGACGAGGAAACGGGTGCTTCCTTGATTTCGTGAATCCAATAACTTTAAATATGATTTTGGCGTACCGACTTGGCACGTGTTCTGTTATTGAGAATCACTGGCCCGACGAGGCTTCCTAAACAATGCTTGGACTCACTTTCACTTCGTCCCCACTGTTCCTGTTCAACTACCACGGCCGTCGACGTCTTCGTCACCACGATCATCATCATCATCGTCGTCGTCGTCGTCGTCGTCGTCGTCGTTAACGTCGACATAACGACACTCTTTTTATCATAATCTTTACGTGTGAACTAAAGCAATCATAGAACAACAATTAATTCGCATTAAATCTTGAAATATACATAGTATATTTTTTCTCTCCTACGATAAGATATAATCTCATCCTCATACATGTTATTTCGTTAATCATGTAATCGTACGTTATTGAAGATAACGTGTCAAAGAAAATTACATGCTTTTTATGAGCCTTCTTCTTCTTCTTCTTCTTCTTCTTCTGAATTACGATCATATTAAAAGAAAAGCCAGAGAGACGGAAGTAGTTTTTTTTTAAACCCCTATTGAGAAGTTAGGTTAATTTTGCAAGTAATGCATTATTAAATAAATATTAATATCATTGACCCTAATAAATATTAATGTCATTGAGTAAAATAGACGGTGCACGGATGTCAACGTTATACGTATTATTTTCTTTTTCTTTTGTTTTTTTTTTCTAAACTTCCTTTTGAAAAATTATTCTTCGTCTGGTTCACAAAACGTCATACTAATCGTTATTTGATCGACCTATATTTTGCAACAGATGGATATGGAAAACTTAAAGGAACTGACGGGGGAAAAAGAATTTGCATGGTTTCTCATAGGAGTTCGATACAATGCGATTATAAAAATATCTGGAACCATTTCGTAATTTTAACAGCGGATCCACAGCTCATTGTTGTTGTTGCGCGCGCGCGAACCTTCTTCGTCGGGCGTCTCTTTGAGGGCGTCGATTTAAGTGCACGGCTTGAATCGAGCATGAGAAGATTGCAAAAACGGAATTCTTATATTCGTTTATAACAATGGAACGGATGACCGTCGAATCCGCTCTAGATTTCAGAAACTATCTTATCCGTCTTTCACAGGTATACACATAATTGTTAAATGATAATTATGACACTTATTAATTATTATTTGTTCTCTTAATAATTATCATTAATATTCATTATTTTGATTATCGCAATAATATTCAAATATAAATTGTCGTCTCGCTGAACTCGAATTTTATTTCCTTTCTTCTTTTTTTTTTCAATCTAAACAAAACTCTAGTAGATTTTAAATATTTTGTTTATTTCGTTGACTATATCATGATATTCTTCTTTCACATAGGTACTTGCAAAAATAAATATTTAAACGAAATGCAGATTAAGAGATGGATATTGAAAAATTGTTATATTTTTTATATCTTTGGAATATTTTTTGCCAATTATTTCGAATTTCTTAAATAAATACATATATGTATTTCTAATAAAATAATTATCACATCGAAATAAATTATCCGCATAAATTTATCTACTCAAAAAAAAAAATGATAACAAAGTCAACCCGCAAATCATTGAAAATAATTTCCTCGAACTTTAACCCTTCCTTTTTCCACCGTTCGGTCTACCACAATATCGAAGGTGTTTTGTCCCGTTTACTCTGGCAGAATGGTGTCAGTTACATAAGTTCTCCTGCCGTGCCCAGAAGTAACCGAGGATTGGTGGAGAGAAAGAGAAAGAGAAGGAAAAAGAAAAAGAAAGACAGACAGAGAGAGAGAGAGAGAGAGAGAGAGGTTGTTGCTTGCAGCTTGGCGACCGACCGGATAAGAAGAAGCAAAAGAAGAAGAAAAAGAAAGAAAAAAAAAGAGAGAAAAACAGTGTTGGTGTCTCTCGGTGTGGGCTCGAGAAAGGAAGAGAAAAAAGAAAGGATCAGTGGAGGGGTTTGGTGGGGAGGAAGGAATCTCATGTTGAAGAAGCTGGAGGGAAAAGCATGAATGTGATTCGAGAAAGAGAGAGAAAGATGAAAAGAAAAAAAAAAGAAAAAGGAAAAGAAAAAGAAAACGAAATGGAACGAAACGAAACGAAACGAATGAGATGGAAGAAGTAAAAAAGAAAAAAGAAAAGAAAGAAAGATCACGTGTATAGGAGAAGCACGAATGATAGGAAGGAAGGGAAGGAGGTAGGGCCAAGGAACACGGAGATAGGACGAAAATTGACCAATGACGAGCCGGTACCGCCATGGTTCTTTTTACAAAGCACGGTAAGAGGAGCGAGGAGGTGAGAAAAGTGAAAGTTCGCACTAAGCCAACAGAGTTAATATCTCCCTACCTTTTACCTATCCCTTCCACGATCATCGTCCTATCCCTTTCTCTCTTTCTCTCTCTCTCTCTCTCCTCATCCCCTCTGTTTCCTACCATTCCCCCTGCCCCGTAAACTCTTCTCATCTTGTTATTCCTCATCCTGACGAAGAGTTCCGTTCGACGTCAACTTTTTTTTTCTCTTCTTCCATCATGTTCTATTAGTTTAGATTACTTTTTACTTCTTTTCTTCTCTTTTTTCTAATCAACTTGAATAAATAAAAAATCTTTTAACCAAAATTTATAAAACGTGATAAATATGATTTGACAAGAATATTGTTTTCAAGTAATTTGAATAAATAAATGTATATATCTCTCTCACATATCTCTCGCTTATTATCACTTTTCTTTTCTTTTTTGTTTAAATTTAAATTTCATAAAATAGAATAAAACCCATAGTCATATACATAATACGATAGATATGATCTGACGAGAGTATACTTTTAAATTATTTTAGTAAATAAATAAATATCTTTAATCTTTCTTTATTACCTTTCTCCGTCCAAAACAAATAATAGTCAAATTTGATGATTACAATTAACATGCAAATATGAAAACTACTTTTAGATGAAAGGAGTATCTTTCTCTCTCTCTCTCTCTTTCTTTATATCTTTTTCTTTTCTTTAGAACTAACATTAGACGAGTTTAGAAAAATGTAAAAAAATTCACAAATTAGAATGAATCTAATTAAAAATCAAGAGTATTTTCTCAAAGTACATAATTTGTATAAATAAATGAATATCTATCATCATCAACTTGTTTATTATCCCTTACTCTCTCTCTCTCTCTTTCTCTCTCTCTCATTCTGTTTTTTTTTAGAATCTAAATTTCATAAGTTTAAGAAAAGAGAAGAAAGTGAACAGTGAATTTCCGTAGTTAACTTCCGCAGGATAGAAGCTGCACATGGTATATCAGCCGTCAAAGCCGATACGTGTAAACTATTTGTTCCTATCTAAAGCAACTCGTCGAAGTTTATTGGTGGGGTTGCTTAGGTGAAGCGAACGAACGAACGAACGAACGAACGAACAAGCAAGCAAGCAAGCAAGCAAGCAAACAGGCGGCCAGGCACTCCGGCGCCCTCGATTTCACTTTCATTACGAGGCCAGAGAGCGCTTCGCTTTACGCTCATTCACTCTCATTCGAATATACCTAAGAATGTGTATTATAAGTCTGTATACATGTGTATGTA
Organism: Polistes fuscatus; assembly: GCF_010416935.1. Classification (NCBI taxonomy): domain Eukaryota; kingdom Metazoa; phylum Arthropoda; class Insecta; order Hymenoptera; family Vespidae; genus Polistes; species Polistes fuscatus. Next base: position 10,485,131 of record NW_025113096.1, read on the forward strand.
TGTACATATATATGTATGAGTGTGCGCGCGCGCGCGTATGTGTGTGTGTTGGTACGCGTTGTACGTTGCACGTAAGCAAAGCACATATGTGAATACTGGCCAATAAGAGAGGAACGTATTAATATATATATGTATATAATATATACAACCTACCTATCCGATCTTTTTTTTAATCTAGTTATTTCTCTCTCTCTCTCTCTTTCTCTTTCTGTTTCTCCGTCTTTCTTCCTTCCTTTCTTTCTTTCTTTCTTTCTTTTTCTAGCTCGATTTTTTTATTTATCCTAGGCACCTCGTTATCGACCATAAAAATAGAAACGAGCGAACGTGTCTTCTCGAGAGCGCACGATGACGCGATCGTCGATCCTTTCGAAGGAGAGTCCTCCTCCTCCTCCTCCTCCTCCTTTTTTTCGTTTCTTTCTTTCTTTCTTTCTTTCCTACTTCTTTTCTTATTCCGTAGATAGGATCCCCTCTATCTACGATAATCGAGCGTGGGACGCGAAACATTTACAATTCCTGAAGCAACGAATTTCGATGGTTCTCTAACTATGATCAATTCCTCGTTTAAATCATTCAATTATTGTTTTCATTATTATCGAGAATAGATTTATCTATTTATTTATTTATTATCTACGCGAAATAATATTTGTAATCATTTAGAATTCAAAGCATTAAACTTGTCATAGTATGACAAGTAAAAGATAACGACTAAAATCTTTGAGAATTTGTTTAAATAACTCGCTTTACGGTTTAATCATCTAAACTATTTTTATGCAACGTAATCAAATTCGTATGTTACTTTAAGATAATTCGAGTAATTAGTTAAGTATTACGTGATATAACGAATAATTAAATTTCTTTGACAAAGAATCGTAAATAAACGATCGAACAATAGTATTTATATAGTTTGAGTATTAATCCCGGTTGGGGTAAAATATTCGAAAGTATATTTCCTATTAATTCTCAATAAGCTTTAATCTTCCGGTAAAATGAAATTACGAAAATATGAGGTCGGAGACGGTAATGCACAAAGTTGTATCTTTCTTTCTCTCTCTCTCTCTCTCTCTCTCTTGTAGAAAAAGACGGTGCAATTAATATCTCGGAATGAAGTGCTTTAACCCCGCGAAAGGAGCGCGTTCTTTGTAATAATGGCAGTCAGGTATATATCGCGATTATTGCGGATTGCAAAAGAGACCGACCGTGCGCGAACGCTTAGCGCGATCCGCAAATTACTTTGCGCGAAACGTCATTAAAAGATAATTAAGAAGATTACACGTCCTCGTAAAATAACGTTCGGTTTCGTTTTAACGGGAATGGTAATAAGAAAAAGATAGAATTAGAACGCGGCGACGACTGTTACTCTCTTTTTCTTTACCTTTAAGTATAATCATGATAATTGTGTTTTATTCATATTATTGCTGTTTCTTCTAATATAATATATTAAAAAAAAAAGACACTTACGAGATAATATAACTTTATCGTTGAGAATTGACTCAAACGATATGTTGGAATAATTTAAGTTATGTTTTCATATATATTTATAATGCATAACTATCTAAAAAACATACCGATAAACTTTATAAATGAATTTATAAAAGAAACATTTAAGCAATGACTTAATTTGACCTTAATTACCATCCAACCTACACGGATGTAGTTTCTTTTTATCGTTGTAAAATACTAAGTATTTTAATGAGGATAATTTAACGAAGGTAAGTTATAACTTATATATACTTAAAACTTGGCAAACTTGGCAAACTACGGAAATGCTTTAATTTGTATGAATTAAGATAAATCGGAAAATAGATGATAAAAATGTATGAAACGTTCAATTTATTATCGGTGATAATTATGTAAGTATTGTATATAACACTGTTTCACAACTTTTTATTCCATCGATTATTTTTATCTTTTACAAATCATAGCGACCGTTGTTATAAATATTTTATATTAAACACGTTTCTTTTTTTATTTTCATTTAGGTTGTTCGGAAAGTAATTCCGTTTTTTCCTAACAGCCCCACGGAACAGTCAAGTGTGACCCACCGGTGGGTCACCCCGGCGTGAACGTGTTAAGCCGCATAATCATTATATATATTTTAACAGCTGATATAGCTAGGCTTGCTTGTGAAAAAGTTCGATTGATTCTAAGCAGTAGTTTTTTTGTATGTACATGTATTTGTAATACTTGTAGAAAATTTTTAAAATAAATCAGTTATTTATGAAAACTTCATTTTTGATTTGATAATAAACTAATAAAAAACGATAAAAGAAAGAGAACTCAATTAATAAATTAATAAACCTAAAAATAATAATTATATATTATAATATATATATATATATATTTAATAATACAATAATATATAAATAATTAATTTAAAATCGTTGAAATATTAAAACTAATAATATTCTTACGTAGCACGCGCTGAATTCGACGTGTTTACAATAGGATGACTGAACTGTAACTATCTCGAATGTTTACAAACATCTCGGAAAAAAAGTAAACATACGTATAAGAATATAGTTCGATCATTTCAATCTTCTTGAAAAGGCCGATGACGATTATTTACTAAAGTTCTTTTCGTTCGTAATCTTGCAAAGAGTAAAACGTTCCGGTAAAACGTTCTATAACGAATTTATTATTTTATCAAATAAATCTTTGGTTTGAAATATTTTAATTATAAAACGTGATCACACGCACAATAGACCAACCAACGAATCAACGAATGTTTATGAAAATTTCGTAAATTATTCTCTTATCTTCGACTCACCGAATCGAGTTATCATCAATTATTGTTTATTTAAATTTTTATTATTTAAAGAATTAATCCCGTTAATCAGAAAAGCAATAGTATATAGATAAGTATAGTGTTTAATTCGATTCGTCAAACAAAGAAGAAACAAAACACGAGAAACGTATGAATAGATCTGTTTTAATAAAAAAAAAAAAAAAAAAAAAAAAAAGAAAAAATTAAAACGTAATCAAATAATTTGTTTATCATAGCAAAAAATGATGCTATAATTTGAAGTAATCTTTTCTTTTTTATATCCACTTTATATCGACAAATTAATTTGACCAATCACATTTGCGAATGGGTTTAAAAGTATTCGTATTTCGTGTTCGATAGTCGGAAGAAAAGAGAGCGCACGATTTATCAAGGATACCGCGCAAATTCAAAGCGCCGATGTTCGAACGACCAGGAAACGGCAATTAATCGAAAGTAATCTCGAGAGGTCTCGAGTATACCGCGGAACGATTTACGAGACGATCTAGCTCGCGGGGTGAACGAATGAATAGCTTGGATAAATCGATTGCGTAATAAGAAACGGAGAGTCCACAACGCGTAATTCGCCATCGAGATTGCATCCTGCAAACTTGAGAATCACGATCCTCTTTTTAATGTTATCGCATTCGAATATCACTAACATTAGTCATTAATACGTTGAATACCGTTAGAGTCATCTCTCATGATCAATTTTCTAAACTTCAGTTTCATTATTTTCAAGAGTTTTCTTTTTTAACATTTTTAACAAACTTTATTTTTATTTAACCGTTTAACAGCCCAAATTATTTCCGTGACTATAAACAAATTTTAATCTTTGAATACTAATTAATATATAATAAATTAATCACTTTCCAAGGTACTTCATTTCGTTAAGTATTTTTATTTACGAAAAATTGTTTTCACTGAAAAAGTTTTTTACGCTTATAAGATAATTATTTCTGTAAAGACGAGTCATTTTATCTCGAAGAAAATTTTTATTTCGAGATAATAAATAACTGTTAATATTTGTACGAACGCATTATTGACCAATGACGAATGAAACTGGTCATTTTTAACTAATCGTCTACTTACTGACCAATGACAAGTTTTCCTTCATTTTTAAACAGGTTACAAAACTTAAATTATGTTTTAAAATTAGGTATTATCGTATGAAAATGTGATGACGTTTTCAGTGTTGAATGTATTAAGATAAATAACACGTCATGAACGTTTGTTTGTGCATAATTTGTTCGATCAACAAATCGATCAAATGGTTCGATTAATGGTAATTATATTAAATCGTTAACTAAATATTATAATAAATGATATAAACATTTATTATTTACTTAAAAAATGAACGGTATAGATCTATATATATATAATTTTTGGTAAATTTAATATTTAATCTTAACGATGAAGAATTATCTTTCTTCCTCTTTTCATAAAATAACACGATGAATAAAACATGAAAACATTCATTAACCAGGTACTTGTGGCGATCTCTTTGAAAATTGTGTACTTAAATCGTGTCGCAAAAATAAATCGATGACGAGTATAATCTTCAAACGCAGAATAAGTTTTAACTAATTAAAAATCCCACGTTGAAGATTTAATAAAAAAATAATATAATTGATATTTTAAAAATAAAAGCTTCGTTCATAGTCGACCCTTAATGAAACTCTTATCATTATCTGTAATCGAATATTCCCTTGTTAACGTGCAAATAAACGTATATAATATAAATATATATATCTATCAATAAATATATATATATATATGTAAATCAATATCAACAATGCGGCTTCGCGTTTATACCGGTTGTTGCTGTTCCGATAAAACACATCGAGCGTGAAAGGAGATTGAATAAGATTTTTTCTTCAGCTTCGAGGTAAACGCGAACAGGTGCTTTTAAATATATAACAACTTTGATCAACATCCTCGCTGACACGTTTTCCTCGAAGCAATTAGAGCATGATCGCAGAAAGAAATAGAAAGAGAAAATAAATCGAGTAAATTTCCAATTCGAATGGTTGATCGTTACTGTAAGTCACGTGATAATGACTACAATCACAGGGTATACGTTTAACGACCTAAGAATACATTATACGAATCAACATGACTCCAAATTTATAATCTCTTAAAAGAAAAAGAATATCGTGTTAATACTAATTATAAATTTAACGTTGACCAAAATTTAATACCAAATTTGAAGAAACCTTAAACAATCTTTTTTTCTAATGTTTATATACTTAAGAAAAATAATGCAACGCGATATCCTATTAATAATTTCGAGAAAATATATTAACAGAAGAAAACAACGATATATTATAAATAATCATCGAGTCTAAATACATTTAATCTTTCTGTAAATAAAGGATTAACAATATTAGCAACGAAGTTTGATTGACATAAAGAAAATTTAGAATAAGCCAGCATAGGAAGACACGTCCAAAACGTTTTAGAAACGTTTTAGAAACGTTTATTTGTATCTTTAAACGATATAGCAATAGTGCATAGTGAATATTCATACTGTATGCGATAAATATTGTTATATCTATATACAGGTGCACACATATATCAAGTATTTTCAAAGATATAATAAATAATATATATTAAATGTATATAATAAATATATACAATAATAGTTATATAATTAAAGATAAAGAAAGAAGGAGAAAATAAATATTACATGTAATGATATAGTATAAGTGCAATGATAGTTATATAACTGAGAATACATAAAATGAGAAAGATAGAGTAAACAATATAATGTATATACCACTATCCGTATAATATAACAGTATAATAACAGCATGCCAGCATAATAGTATCGAAATGTATATGAAGAAAACGAAATGTGCGAGAGAGAACTTTCGTCTCCAGAAAGAACGACATAATCGGTGAAAGTAACGTAAGTTGACTACCTTGGCCTTTGCTTACGAATGCTTAGGATAAAGTCAGTCAGCATCGAACAAGAGCGCCTATTCCATAACGGTGTACGTAAGATGGCTATTGGTAGTGGAAGACACTTTCAATCATTTGTCGTCCCCTTTTCGTTTCTTTTTTTTTTTTAATATCGACTCGAGATAAAACAAGAACCTAAAGTACGAATAAAAGAAAAGTATGTTTATTTTTTATTAAATGTTCACGCATCATAATTTTCATTCTGACGATGATGAATATTTCCTATCGCGAAAACGAAGGCCAAGGTCAGTTGAAAAACAAGGACGCATTAAAAAAAATATCGATTTATCAAAACTTTTTTTCTTCTTTCTCTCCTCCTTTATCTTCTAATTTTAAATGTATCTTAGGTGGATACTTTTTTTAATAAAAAATATGTAAATGAATTTAACAGAAGAGATGTTTCAGTTTAAATTTTAATAAATTACATAGTAAATGCTATACACGTGCGGACATATTCTTGAATAATTATTAATGTAATTATTTTTTCTTTATTTTTTTGTGTGAGATAATAAATTTGAAATATTTCCATGTTATAAGAGAATTTCAGAGGATAAAATATTAATATTTAGATAATCATGAAGATCATTGTGACAAGCACTCAATTTTGCTAACTTTAGTATTATAAAATATTTCAAACATTTTTTTAACGATACTTGAAAGAATCAAATAATATTTCATAATAAGAATAAATTATAATGGAAAAAGTATTACTATGAAATTCTATTATATAAAAATTAGCTATGACAGATTGTACATTGATTCATATATGATCTAAATAATTAAATCTCCATGTTAATCGTTCTTACTTCAAAAACATTATATACATATTATAATCAAATTTTCGTAATCAAGTTCAAATGAAAAGAGTTTTTGTTGTATTTTCTTTGATTTCCTAAATTGAACGTACTCTGAATGAATACATTTCAGAGCTATTTGTAGGATTTAAGAACGATATGACTATAATAAAATTCTTACATCAATGTATATATGATCTAATTAAAACACTATGTCGATCGAATTTATTTCAAAGAAATTATATACATATACCTAATATAATAAAATGTTCCACTAGTATCCAAGTTCGGATGAAAAGTTTTTTCCGTTGTAATTTTTGTTTAACTTCCTGATTAAAAATGTTAGCGAGCATGTTGGAGGATGTAAGAAGAACGGTGCAAGACATCCGCAAGTAGGAACGGGATGACGACGAGTCGTACTCCGTAATACCGTGACCTTGACTCTGACTAGCCGAGCAGCCAGCTGCTCGGCCAGGAATAAGCTCGATGCTCGGTTACCATGTTGCGCCGCTAATATTAGCGTGCACAGCCGCGTGCACTAAGAACGACCCAGTGACGAACGCGTTCCCGGTGCATCCAATGTAAGTAACTCTTACCATTTCCTACCAACACTATATATCATCGATCTGTCGGGAATTCGAGAATGCCAAGAGAAGCCAAACGTTTCGGAACTTTCTAAGAAACTAACTTATAGTTCAATGATCTATACGAATGTATTGTATCATTGCTTCTTTAAATTATATTAACCGTATGTTTATAAACTATTGTATTTAATGATCTTATAAATTGTAACATTGTTTAGAAAATATTGTTCAATTTGTTCATTAATATGTCAATCGTTATTTCTCTTATCAAACTCTATTCCCTGTAAGTTTAGTAATCGGATCATTTTCAGTGGCATATGTATACAGATTGTTGCATTGTACAGTAGATGTAATCAATATTCTCATTAATTTTCGTGGTTCTTTGATTTCTTTCGTATTTGTCATGTATTGTTTATCCACTAATTCTATAAATTTATAAATATTAACTCTTAACAAATCTATTATCTATGTAAATTATGACATTATTTAAAAACTATCAAATTCAATTCATTTTACCTGAAGAAAAATCTCATAGACTATTCGACATAATTTTCTTTCCTTTTATATACTTATCAATATCATGATATTTCATTAATTATTTTTTACAAAATTTAGATACAAAAAATATCAATATGCCACCTCGTTCCCAATTATTTTCCCTATAAATTTTAGTAATCTTAAAAAAGAAAAAAGAAGAAAATTTATCTTCGCTATTAAAGTTCAATAATAACACCACACTCTGATAAAAAATATTGAAAATATATTAATATACTTTAATTTTAGCTTCTTCAATCGATACGTGGGTTCCCCGAATGAATTCCCCTTTCCATATTCCAAAATGATAAGAAATTTATACTGGAGTAAACGAACAAGTGAATTTCATCATCGTAAATCTTTGAAAATACAGCTGATGAAATTATCAAATTATTCCCACAAGAAACAGCGCATATATAAATATATATATATATATATATAATACATCCATATATACATGCATGACGTCACAAAATAATCGTGATTATCTTATGCTTGTGTACATTAAAACGATTTAAAGAAATCGTGACACGTTGAAGAAAAAAAGGAAAGAGTTAGGAAGGGAAAGGGGAATGATCGCTAGGAAGAAGGGAGGCGTACAGAGTGGAAAATAACAATAACAAGAGTGGACCCCCTGCGACTCGTATCTCTTCTTCATTGCGTCAACCCCAAAGAAATGACCTGACCTGACGCACTTAGAAGTTATCAACATCTTTCTTATCTTTCTCTCTTTCCTACTCTTCCAGTATTTTTTTCTTCCTCTTCTCGTTCGTTTTCTTCTTCTTCTTCTTCTTCTTCTTCTTTTTCTTTTTCATATTCATCTTTTTTTTACTTCATCGTCAATAACTCGACTCCGATCTCACTCTTGATTGAAATATTTCAAAGGAATCTGATTTAATGAATGACCTTTGCCACTTGCAACTCGACTCCACCTCACTTTAATCCTTTTCTGGATATTTCATAAATAATCGAACTTTTGTTTTTCCTCGTTATGTTGTTTTATGTAAATCCTTAGTTTGACGTAAATCGTTTCAAATAACTTGTTTATGAATTTTCTTGATATCGTTGATCGTTGTTTAAATTATATTCGATTATAATATTTTAACGAAACGTGTTTATTTAATTTGTTTGAGAATCTTACGGATATGATTATACGAATCGCGAATATTTGCCGGACTGTTTTAAAGTGGAACGCTTGTTCAGCAACGAATACCGTCATTCCGAATTTCGAAATATGAAAAGATTGAAGAATGCACAACGTGGATCAATTATTACGACAACTCTAAAGAGTTTTATTTTTTTTTTTTTATTGAAAATCAATTTTAAACGTTATGAATAAGTTTTATATCATTGAAATGAAATATTATGATATCTTTTTATCTCATTACACTTTGACATAAAATCTTTGCTTTACGATTAAATATATTAACATCGTATATAAAATGAAATACATCTAACGCATCTAATACATCTAATTATTAAAATATTATTAATGAGATTATCGTTGAAAAGAAGGATATAAAACATCTTATCTAATGTTAATAAAAAGATAAATGTAGTGGAAAAATGTATAATACGTAATACAGGAACTCACCTTAACACTTTTCGTCGAAATCCGAAAAGAATGACGACTGAGAAGGTAAGGGGTGAGTGGAGGTTAATAAGAGGTTAAAAACGGTTTCTTGATCGTTTAATGTTTTGTTTATATAAATAAATGCATATCTCATTTCCTAGCCGGTGTCTATATTCCCATATTAAAGTTTTATTTAATTAAAAATTGCGTCGTCGAACTTATCAACACATTGACCTTCGTGTTCGTTCAAAACGTGATTCGATATCTGTTCAGTGTAGTCAATCATCTTCGAATCCCAAGATATATAAGAACGATATTAGAAAAGTATCAAATTTATTTCGCGTATACGTGTGACACACACACATATTTTGTTACTATGCAAATGACATATACAATGTGTATACTGTTGATGAATAATATATATGTATATGTTAGTATTAAATTGTATAATTTATGTTACTTAAATCGTGGAAAGCTTAGGTTTTAACCAGAATAATTAGACATTTTTAGGAAAACGTGTAAAAAGAATTTTATTATATACTATAACTAGTAGTTTTAAAAAATAACGAGATTATATATGAATGCATAAGAGACGAGTAATTAAAGTATGAGACTAAAATTTATACCATCCTTAAAATTTACTTTTCTTTCTACAACAATTCTTATAATTATCCATTCTTATCACTTCTTTTACTTTGAAAACTAATGTTCTCTTAGTCGTGCTGTTCTATCGAAACTAATCTACGATTTAAATTAGTGTTGCCTCTTATAAATTCATATATTACTCATGTTAGTTGAATTATATAATTGTATTTTCTTTTATCCGGTTAGTTTAGTTAATTTATGCAATAGTTAGTTATTTCATAAATTAACGCTAACATATACACACATATCGAATATAATTATAATTATAATATAATTAGAAGTTAATAAAACAATATAATTAAAGGATTTAATCGCTCGGTTTCTAGACTTTAACCTCTAGAACGATTCCACTGAGCAAAGGGTATGAAAAAGATGATACACTTTCATACGAAAGCACACGCGTCTCAAAGATATATTCCGTAGTATTCTTTCTCGTTTAATAATCTTCAAACTTAAAGATCAATGTCAGAATAAAACGATTTTTCTGATACAAATCTACTCCAAAAATTAATTATCATGGAACTTTGAAACCTAATATAATGCAAATAATCTTGTATTTATTTATATTTTTTTTTAAATACGAAATCGAAATAAAATGATTTCTATATGTATAAATATAAATAAGAAATAAAAAATTGATATGAAATGATTGATACAAAAATGAACTGACAATTTGAATGATTAAAGGTTAGTTTAAAACAGTGATCTTCAAATTTTATCGTTTTACCAAACCCATATAAGTGAAAGAATATTTTGTGAAATCATTTTTTATGGAATTTTTCAAATACGACAAATGATATTAATATAATATAATATATTTAAACAAAAAATCCCTAGATTTGGATAGAACCCTTTGCAGAACCCTAGAACCTCAGGATTCCGTGGAATACAGTTTGAAAACCACTGGTTTAAAGTAATTATAAGTGTCTCTTCTTACTTGATACGTAAAGAGCTTTTTAAAGAAATAATTCAATCGACAAGTTGGCATTATCTCTTCTATCATACTCTTTTTGCACATCTACGGTAGGTTATATCCTCACATCGTGCCTTGACCTCAACGTGTCTATCAATACGACCCAACGACCTAATGTTAAAGGTCAAGCAAATGAAGTTTTCGGGAACATCGAACGAACAGCAAAAAAATTGTCGGAGACTAAGAAAATTTGTTCTTTTTAAAACTAATTCTAAAAATGTTGAATATTAATCTAAAATAATAATTAGTCTTGTTTATCAGATATATAATTTATCTTCTTCTATTAATTATTTATTAATTTAAGTTGTAAAAAATGAAGAAAAATTTCATTAATGTTTTTTAATGTTAATTAATGATTTGTGTATTTACACGTATTACTGATTTTTAACAATTTATCTCTATAAATTCATATGATATTAAACCCACTGAGAAAAAGTCAAATAAAACTGTTAAATTATCTTAAAGAGAAAGTACAGTATGAACAAAAGTGAGAATTTAATGTATACAAATATAAAAAATGAATGCTTAATAAAAAGAGAAAATATACGGAGTCGTGAATATATCATTGTAATACGTACAATTCGATAATGAGAAAGAAATATTACAAAATAGTTTAAAAGAAATTTTTGCTAATGGACACACATAATTTAAACCTAATTTAATGTAATTAAAAAATATTATACGAAGTCTAAAACTAAATAGGTATATTAAAGACTACTAAATAAAAAAAAAAATTAGAAAATGAAGTTAATAATAAAGATAAATAAACTGTAAATCAAATCAAAAGATTTTAACATATATTACATAAGAATGAAAATTAAATTTTTATGTAATACTTCCACACGTATTTTTTTTGTTATATACTATTTTTATCAATCATTAAAGTACATTAAAAAAGAAATATATAAAAAATAAAATAAAAAATGTAAAATCAGAACAATTATTAAAACAATATCTCGATGCCAAAATAATATGAAATTAATTCATTAAATCTACGCAATAAAAAGAGTCAAGAATTAAATCAAAATTAGAAATAAAATTAGAATAGTTTTTTATCATCAAAATTAGAAATAAAATTAGAATAGTTTTTTTATCATATTCGAGGTAACAATATAATACTAAGAAACTTACTAAAATTCGCAATATTTGAAAAATTATTTGAAAGAATATGAAAAAAGCAATGTTTGTAAAAAATCAAAATAAAGTTATAATTTTAAATTCTTCCACGTGAAAATCTAGACTTGTTCATTACTCGCGCCTACTTTTCTAAAAATCATGGCACGGTGCTACGTGCGTGTGCGAAGACGCGTGTCGTTTAGGAGTACCGGATTCGAGAAGGTTCATGAAGGTTTCGACACAAAACATTGGAAATCGGGTATGGAAAGAAAAGGAAAAAAGAGAAAGAGAGAGACACAGAGAAGGAAAGAAAAAAGCGTTCATTTTGACCTCGTCTTCCTCCTGCGTACCTAGTCGATGTTTAGAAACGTTCGATCGATTCAAAAGATTAGCAACCGGTCGTCGTTCGATCGCTTCACGTATATTCCATGCTACGGGAAACGCATTATGAGAATTACGTCATGGTCGTTGCACCAACCTGCTGTTATACCTGCTATATATATATACCTATATGAATTTGTATAATAAATTCTACATACTGCTAATATTTCTTTCTGAAAGATTAGAAATAATTACAATATAGAGTAATAATAATAATAATAACAATTTATTATATATGATAATAATTTATTATAATAATAATAATAATAATAATAATTTATCATTATATTAAATATTATATTATATATAATAATTTATTATTATTATTACTATTATTATTATTATTACTATTATTACTATTATTATTATTATTATTATAATTATTTTTATCAGTTGATTAATTATAGAAAAGAAAAAGTGATCGATCTATTGTATACTATTTACAGAATTTATAAAATCTCATTTGCTTTAATAAATTATTTAAAGTTGCCATTATTTTCTTCTGAATTAGCAAAAATGATAATACTATGATATTTTATAATTTATAAACTATCCGAACGTAGAAAAGAATTGAAACATAAGTTTGAGATCGCTCACTTTTTGTATTATTCTTTAAAAAAAATGTTTTTTCCACTTCGACATTTTGTACTATCTCGAAAATAAATATTAAGTATTAAGATAGCGAGTTTTCCTTTTTTTTTTCTTTTTTAAATTAAACTAATTCAAATAAAAATAAGAGTTAAAGTATTTACCTGTAACAGTTTTCGCGGAAATTTTACGAACTATACCGAAGATAAAAATAAATCGAAAACTTAGACGAGTAGGTTGTTTTCGACTCCTTTACGAGTCTGCATAAAAATATTCACGAGCTAAAGATATTTAATATCATTTTAAAGTTGTTTCCTTTGTTCCTTGATTTTTCTTTTACCAATAGGTACACGCAGATTTATCGATCTACTCGACTTATTTCAATGTTTCACTCTAATCTAATGTATTTTAGTAGCATAGGATTACAAAATAAAGTCTAATCCTTTGTTGAAAAAACACGTTAAATTATATTTATATACTTCAAGTTTTATCGCGAATTGCTATGTTTATTTATGAATAAATTAAAGCTAACAATAAATACTGTAAACGTTTTGCAATCGATCGAACTAACAATTTTTAATCTCAAACATATTTCATTTATTTTCTGCTCTGTATTAAAATAATTTATAAATAATAATAATAATTATTATTATTATATACAAATACTAATGCATAATGTTATCATTTCTGCTATTTTAAAAAGAAAAACAATATTGAAAATATAAAAAAGGCTTATCTAAACTCATTCATATCTCTTGAAACTTATTCATATTAAAAAAGCAATGATAATAATAATAATTACTATTATTAATAAGAATTATGTTTCAGTTGTTATTTGAGGAAATTTACAATATATATATTATACATAAATCATGAAATTATATATATATATAATAATATATATTAAATAATATAATATAAATAATATAATAAATATATATATATATATAATAAATAATAATAATATATAATATAATAATATAATATAATATATATATATATATACATATACATACTCTGTTTTTCATCTGTAATTTGAATGTTTGATAGGACGTTTGATACAAAGTTTACTATGATGTTTAGTTCGGTAGCTGTAGAGTTAGAGAGTGTGGTTGCAGTTTACACTCTCTGTGCACCACTACTCTCGACTTTAACCGCTCACCTTCACCTCGTCTCTTACTCAACGATCACCGATGGAGAATCGAGTCTCCTCTCTCTCTATCTCTTTCTCTTTCTCTTTCTCTTTCTCTTACTCTCTTTTACTCCCCTTGCGTAATCGCAGTGCGGTACACGATCATTACCGAGTCAAATCGTCACTCGAGTGGAATAAGTGCGTGTGCGTACGAGCAAAAGACATTATCAAAGCATTAATGTTCATGTGGCTGGGGCCGCCACGTAAAGTGCCAAGTTTCCGAAAGGTAATCGAAACTGGTGCCACGCTTCTTTGTTTGATATACTCCACAAAGTATATATATTTATCTATGCATTATATATACATGTGATTCTATGTTTATACTTATATATAAATTTTGAAAAGATAGAGAAAGAGAAAAATTATCATATTTTAGTAAGATATCTTTTCTTTATACATCTTTAATATGTTTGTCTTTCTCTATACTATTATGATGATTAGTTAGTTAATATTTTAATGCATATGTACAATCCATAATTTTGGATATTTTTACTAAAACATTTGAACAATATCTTAATATCTTCCAGATATTTTTCTTTTTTATTATTTTGAATTACTTATGTTTTGTTTGTAAGAGTATACATTTTCAAAAACAAATCCGATCTTTTAAAGTAACCCTTGTTATCGAATTGTTATTGAAATTTAAATCGTTATGCATATTTATCAATATGTTGCAACTTTGCAAGCACGAATAATTCTAATCAAGGATTGTTCTAATCGCATTTGATTTATCGACTATTTTTATTCACAATATCTATTATCATATTATTGTGCCCATTAATGTATTTTCATAGATGTTTCTTTACATTTTCAAATAATATATTTCATACATGGATTTTTATTATGTTGTGGAATATGAATAAGCGCGTAGGAAAATATAAGTGAAAAGAGAAATTCTAAAAAATAGAAGGGATAGTTTCACGTACATTACTACTTCTCACCGTATATAGTTATTACATAATAACCTGAAATGAGTCAGCGAAAGAGGAACTTCCGTTTTTCCTTGAAACAAAGACGCTACGAGTATTTTCTCTAAATCCATGAGTATGATTGCTATAACATAAATTAAAATAAAGAAAAAGGGCGTCAAACCCACACGCGACTGAAGTGAAACTTTTTAAGTTTCTTTTATTTTGATAACTTTATTGAATTATTATTAAATTTTAAAGATTATTAATTATTTTAGATTATTATATTTTTTTTATACTCTATTTCTTATGTGTTTACACATGGCCGGATGCGGCCCGAAACGGTTTTAAGCATTGAATTGAATTTTCATCTTCCTATATGTTCACAAAGGTGCTTTTGGATGAAACAAAATCGTCAGCATGAATATAAAGATGTCAACTGCCAAGAACTCGGCCCTGTCATTTTTTCACTAGCACGTCAACTCGTAAACTTGAGTTTCTTATGATAAAAACAAGTTACTTACTATCTTTTTAAAGATTATTTCAAATTTAGAAATAGACACTTAACTTACATTCCTTAATTACAATTTGCTTTTCAGTTTCATGTTAATCTTAAGAGACAAGTTTCTTGAAAACAATTTACTTGTTTTCTCATCTTGAAAGATAAATTAATAATTAGAAATGGACATTTAATTTATTGTTGGATTAATCAATACAAATATTTTTGTTAAGTTCCGTATTGGTCTTAAAAAATAAATATCTTA
The DNA here is from genome assembly GCF_010416935.1 of Polistes fuscatus. NCBI lineage: Eukaryota > Metazoa > Arthropoda > Insecta > Hymenoptera > Vespidae > Polistes > Polistes fuscatus. Next base: position 10,500,908 of record NW_025113096.1, read on the forward strand.
AAAACAAATTACTTTTTCTCCTTTTTTGTCTTTTTACTCTCCCTTTTACGGATTCGAATCACTTCTCTACTAACGCCTAACTCATTTCTACAACGCTAGCTCACATTTATTCAATACTATCAAAGAGGTCACGTTTTTTATCACCTCTCTCAAGTCAACATCACAAGTTTTTTGTTTTTCCGAACGGATCACCCATCCATTTTTCTAACCATGTTAAACTTTAGTGATCTAACGGGAACAACTAATCCAACGTGGCTAAACCGTTAACGAAGAGAAATAACTAAACTAAATGAACATAAAATTTAAATGGAATTTGTAGTTTAAGTAAATTATTATCATCAACTAAATATTTTATTTTAATTTGTATTATATAGTACGCAATTATTTTATATTAGCAGAATACGCTTCTTTTTCAATAATATTTATTTATTTTGACCATCTTTAGAAACTATCTGACGAAACTTCTTCTTCTGCTTTCTATACTTCATTCTAAAAAGTATAAAATTCGATGAAACTCCAAACGAAGGCTTAAGTTTATCAAATCTCGCGTGTTACCATCGACCTCAACGACCCTCAAAACTTGATAAAACTAACGGTATCTAAACAAAAAAGTTCAAGTATGTTCACATTCCGTTTGAATTACTTTTTGTTAAGCATTATGGTATATAAATATAGGTATACGCATACATTTTTTTATCCCAAAAATATTCTTGTTTTCTATTTGGGACAGACTTTCCTCTCTATACGTTTCATTTCTAATAAAAAAAATATTTTTTTATTTATAACGTTTATAATTATATTTTTAAAATTCTTACAAAAATCTATTACTCATGTCAGATTAACACAACCGAAAATTAAATTAACAATATTGAAGATATACAATACAATGTGATAATTTTATTTCACGTAGTATGTTAATTATTGAATAAAATATCTAAATAGAAAACAATCTTATTCAAAAATTGTCTTCGAAGTATAAAAAATGAAATTTGAAAAACATCAGAGCAAAATTAAAACTAAAAACAACGTAGAAAAATAACTCTAACGGATGGAATTAAAAACGAATATGCTTTAATTCTGCGATCACATGCATTAAGGGATTTAATAACTCGATATAGAAAAATCGAAATCATTTAATTCTAATCTAGCGAGTAAATAATCAAGCACGATCCTGTATTCGTTAAGAAAAAAATTCTAAGAATAATTGTCGGAAAATTTTCGAACGATAACCGTGTCAATTAGGATAACTGAAGGCTATCTAAAATATATTTGTCCGTAGAAAATTGATCTCTTAAACACCCTACACGAATAACACGCGATTACTTATCGATCATGCGTCAAAGTTTTACAAAAGGGGAAAATTCGCAATGTCATTCAGGTCGACACTCATTTACTTCTTTTCGAGTTTACGAATCTGAATAAACGAGAACCAGTAAATTGCATGTTGAAGTATTTTAGAAAGTAAACAAGAAGCAGATTCTACAAAAATCAAATAATTGCGTGCTTTACAAATTAAACGAAACATTTGACGCGGACAACATTAATTTACTTCGAATGAAAAATTGTAAAAGTATTATTTTTGATTATTTTTCTTTTCTTTAATCCATACAAATGTTCGAATATATGAATATTTGAATATTTTAGAATATTATAAAGGATATGTCAAAATATAAAAATGTTTCTTTGGAACATTCCTTGACCCAAAATTTCTGGTCAATCCAATAGAAGGCTACGAAGTATACAATAGATAAATAAGAAACAACGATTAAACTATAATGAAAGCAAAGCTACGATGTTTACTTCCTGCTGCTACGTTAAATACTATTACAGATAAAATATGCTATAAACTAATACACGTAAATCCTATATCAATAGATACAAAATCTTTGTATATAAAATACAATATTTCCAGAACTTTCCTATAAATTATAATTCGTAATTAATCCCATTTCTCATTTATAAATTTCATCAAAATCGATCAAAAAATCCAACTTCAATTTCTCAAACTCAAACTCCTAAATTCAAAATACAATTATATTCTTACCTCTATTAAATCGACGTAAGAGAATAGAAGAAAAGATAAAAAAGAGAAGAAAACAAAGAAAGAGAGAAAAGAGTCGATTGACTCGTTATCAGAAATTTTTTGTTGTTAGAAAAACATCTTGATCTTTCAAGAGGACGGAATTTCAAAGAAAATATATAAATATCTAACATTGTTATCGAAGACGTGGATAACGTCTCTTGCGTTTATGGGTGGTTCGACATGAAAACGGACCAATAGCGTGACACTTTTCAGTGCCTTACCCCCATACACGTGATCCCAGTGAAAAATACGTCATATCGCTGACCCCAAAAGAAAAGAGAATAATACGTGATGTTTAATAACGGTTCCCTATCCGAAATACACCAACATATTTTCCTGTTCTATCGCTTAGTGACGTATACACTTGAACGTTTGATTATCTTAACATACTATAAATCATAAGATACCTATTACAAATCTTTATCTTTTTCTTATTTCTATATATACATATGTGTGTGTGTGTAAGTAGAAAAGAGAGAAAATATATCCGGCGCGTGTCATCCACATTGTTTTGATCGATTTATTTTCAACTTGAGTCAGTAACATCCTTTAAAAACAACATTTGTGATTAAGTTGCCCATAAATATTCATTTTTAGATATAAACATTTCAAGTGTCTTGAACGATAATCATTTGTGTGTAAAAAGCATTAGATTATGATAACTTTCAATAGAAATAGAATTTAAATAAATTATAAATAATTAGGTATGTATGATTTTTGTAATTGTTCATCGCGACAAATTGAACGAAATTTTGAATCTTATTTATCTACCACAATGTTAATAACTATTATTTTAAATTTTATATACATTTTCCGATTATTTTATCTCAATATCATCTATTTGGTTATAAATATTTTAATGATATGTATAAATCAAATAGTTGAGGTATACAAGAATGAATTGATTCTAACGAAATTTGTATACGTAAAAATGTATTATTAGTAATTTCAAACAATTAACCCGCTTACTTTTACTATAAACATATTAAAAAACTAAAATATATAAAACAATAATACCTACTACGTAAAATTTTTAATATATTAATAATACGTGACAATCATCGCGATATAATATAAAAGCAAAGTTTTGTATATAGTTCAAAGCTTCTCAGCAAGCACAAAAGAAAAAACAGAAACTTTTTTTGCTAATATAAAGTCGAGAAGACGCAGTCCTCTAGGACTAGATCAGATGTCTAGAGCACTCAAGCTAGGTCATATTAAGTCGATCTATCATCAATCGAACGATAAAATATCTACTTAACGATTTAAGATGTTCTCCAGCACGGATATATAAGCCGAATAGATAAGTAAAAGTATTAGAAATCTTGTTGAACCGTTGCAGGTGTTACAGTGACTCATGAAACTACTATTTGAAATGTATCTTTCCTAGTTTCCACCATAATATCAATATAACTCCGATAAAAATATTGTCCGTAGTTGATTATATAGTATACATATTAAATATACAGATATATCTATGTAAACATTTATATACAGTAGGGCCTTGATTCATTAACGTGATAGAAAAACAAACTTTATAAATCGAAAAAATGGAGATACGACAGATAATGAAGACTAAGGTAGAATTATTTAATAAACCAATATTGATTTTTTCTATTTTTCTTCCATTGGTAAAAATATTTTTGGGACACTCTGTATATATAGATATATAGAATTGTGTATATAACTAATAACGGAAAATGCTGTTATCGTGTAGTGCTTAAGATATATATATGTATGTATAAGAGAAATATGTATATACCTATGTATATATGAGACGTCGTTAAAAGAGTGAAAGGAAGATTATTATGAGACAACGCGCCGTACGTTCATAGAATGATGCGCGATGGAATGTTAACGCGTGCGCCGGTAGACCTCTTAGATGTTAGACGCACTAATGCGCTACGAAGGACGCCTTTATTAGAAGCTGCAGGAACTAGAAAAAAATCTTCATTGCCGCGTTACTTGTGAATATAAGCTTATTTTGTTCCTTTTATGTGATTTGATGAATAGATGCTTCATATTTAGAGAGAAAATCCATTTTTTTAAACATTTTTTCTCATTAAAATAAAAATATACTGATAGAAGCATATGTACGAATATTTATATACAAATGAATAATATATGAACTGTATGCGAACTTATATATTTATGTATGCATATACTCATCACACATTTATGTATTATAATACGTGTTATATTTATGTATAATTAGTGGACATATAGAATAATTGACATACCTGTTAAGATTATTCGAATATCCTCATTATAGATCAATATTTTAAGTAAAATCACTGATTAACTTCTTTTCATCTCAATCTGGCCAAAGATTGACAAAAGATCAAAAGACTAAAAGATCATTCGGGTCACCGTATGCTATATTGTAAAAGAAAAAAATTTCTCAACTAAAACATTTTCTCTGCATACAATCTTATCACTATTTATATTTCTTACACGTTAGATCCTTAAATAGAAATATTTACTACACGAAAAATAGATGACATTTATATTTTTAAAAATATTGTATTTTTTTAAAAAGAGCAATATAACCGTAAAAAGTAATCATGTAGAAATATGACGATCGAACGTTGATTGGTTGCATTCCTTATTTGCAAACAAACTAACCAATAGACATTTATTTCCTCGTTTGTTTCTTCTTTTCAAATATATATTTAAAAAATTGTACTAAATTTAATTCAAAGTTTATAAAAAATAAAAATATCTTACTATATATTAAAAATTAAAAATCTATCAATTCGGAAATAAAATAATAAACGTTTATACGTATAAAAATACGTAGCTTGATTATTAATTATTATGACTGAAAAATGGAAAGCATTAAATATAATCAATGAAAAATAATAAGCCTACTTTTTAAAACTTAACTTTTTCTTACATGAAACAACCATTACAGAAAACTATAAACTATTTTATTGAATAGAAGTAATTAATGTACTCGTTTGTGTATTTATCATTGATTTCTTGGCAGTTTTCCATCGATCGTTCTCTTTTTACATGTTTACGTACTGTCTCTGTTCCCGCTATTCAAAAATACTCGCTCGGTTGCCGTACTAAAAGCTTAAACTGCATGTTGATAGGGGGCACCGGTTTACGCGACAAAAAATGATATATAATCGATCGTGTAAAAAAATACATTGTTTTTAGTTTTCTGTTCATTTATTACTTTAATGAAATCAAATTATTCTTTGCAAACTCTTTTAATCATTATAACAAAATAACTTAATATAATAAAATAAAAACTTTATTTATCTGTGAGTTCATTTTAAAAACATCTTATTAAAATATAATGTTGGAAAAGAATTTAATTGGCTTATTTAAAATGGCTACTTCCTTTTTTGATGCTGATTGGTCCATTCATTGTATACATTCACTTCAAAAATTGGACATATTATTATTGATTATATAAATATTAATAAAATTAGTTTAATTATTGAAATTGACTAATATAAATGACTTCCGATAACAAAATTGTTTATAATTAAGTAAATTATATATAATGTTTTAAAGTCCAAACTCATTCCTTGAAACAACGACACCACCTACAGGAGTAAAAGAGAAACAGTAAGATGACATGTTATATGAGTTCAGTATATGCTTAAACATGGCGCTCGCAGAAATTTGTGGTCTTAACTCTTACATAGATTTTAATTTTTCGCGAGAAAAAGATAAATTGCCAGGTGAAATCGAGAGATACACAAGAAACTTTATAAATAATGTTCAATTAGCAGTACCACCATACATAAATGTAAGTATCGATTTATGAATTACTACACTTATGAATATGTGCCTGAAATTTTGCCAAATCATGTAGAAAAGTTTTATAGAATTTGCTGTTTTAATTATTCCGTATACATTATTTTCAGCCTGCTGAAAATCTTGCTCAAATTTCTTCAAGTACCGATGGAACTGGAAAACATTTAAAAATTAAATTTGATCATGGAACAACTACGTTGGGATTTGAATATCAAGGTGGTATCATATTGGCTGTTGACTCCCGTGCTACAGGAGGCCAATTTATTGGTAATGATCAATTTCCTAATCAAAATTATTAATTCAAAAACAGTGTACATTGACTACGAGTGTATGTCTTTATAGGTTCACAAACGATGAAGAAGATTGTTGAGATTAATGATTATCATCTTGGTACTTTGGCTGGTGGTGCTGCAGATTGTGTTTATTGGGACCGTGTTTTAGCTAAACAATGTCGTATGTATGAATTAAGAAATAGAGAGCGTATTTCAATTGCAGCTGCAAGCAAACTATTATCAAATATGATATACAATTACAAGGGGATGGGTTTGAGCATGGGTAAGTTATTTAAAAAACTATTTTTGATTTTAAATATACATTCAGAACATTTTAATTTGTAAATATAATATTTCTATAGGTATGATGCTTGCGGGTTGGGATAAGCGTGGTCCTGGAATGTATTATATTGATTCAGAAGGTACTCGAACACCAGGAAAAGTATTCAGCGTAGGTTCTGGCTCCATCTTTGCCTTCGGTGTATTAGATTCTGGTTATCGTTGGGACCTAACTGACACAGAAGCTTATGAATTGGGAAGAAGAGCAATCTATCATGCTACTCATAGAGATGCATATTCTGGTGGTATAGTAAGAGGTAAGTATCAACTATTTTATATTTAAATATTTAAAATACTCACTTAATTCTACTCTTGCAGTATATCACATGAAATCAACTGGTTGGGTACACATTTCTGATGAAGATTGCAAAGATTTACATTATATGTATCAAGAACAAAAGCTAGCAGGAAGCAGCAAGTAATCAATCTTTAACGTACTGTATTTTTTCTCCCCATTCTTTACTTAATAAAATATTGTTCTTAGGAATATTTTCACCAAAATTTTTCAAATTGAAGTGTGTCACGATTTGTGTTCCTTATATGTATATATATATATATATACACCTATTACGTAAGATGAATTAATATTTAATTATTAACCTTGACATTACAGGACACAAAATTTCTGACTTTATATGCATAGATAAAAAAGAATAATAATATTAATTCAATGCATTGCAAAGAAAATTTGAATTAAAAAAACTAAATTTAACATAAGATACAAATAACATATAAAAATTTTTTTTAACAAAAATATTATAGTCACGTTTTATACTCTTACATTTCTATCATTTTTATTCTCCATTTTATGGGTTGAGTTACTTCTCTACTACGTTCTCACATTTATTTAACACTATCAAAGAGGTTGTTTTTTCACCTCTTTCTGAAATCAACAACATACGGTTTTTAATTTCCGAACGGATTAACTATTCATGTTACTAATCATGTCTATGTTGCTTGACTTTAGTGATACGCTGAGAAATAGTAATTCAATGTGACTAAGCCATTAGCAGCACTTCTATTATTGAACATAATATTAATTTATCAATACAATTTACTCGAGTAATAAAAGTGAACATTATAATACGTTTGCTTTAACGTCGTCTAATCTATAGAATTCAAAAATGGCGCGATTTTCTGTACTCCCCACCATCGAAATAAGCAGCAATGTTCGTATATGTTGACGTCGACCACCGCAACGCGTAGTACGGCGTGATCTGTGTCATTACAACGATCGGTTAGCATATTGTACTTTTGTTAAAAAAGAATTTCTTTTATATTTGAGTCTACATACCGACACAAGACATGTCCAGTACAGAGGAATGTAAATTAAAAGCCGGTCATCCTCCAGCAGGTTAGTTTATCTTTAATCTTTCATTACTTAGTTCATTAAGAAGGGTTGAACAATGTTTACAAGTACTGTATTCAACATCAATGACGTTGTAATACATCTTACAACATGTATCAAGGTCATGCAATTTCAAATAACAATAAACATTACTTTTTATTTTTAAATCATTCTTCGTTTTAGTGAAAGCAGGAGGAATGAGGATTACTCAACATAAAACACCAAAAGAGGATCGAGACGTGAAGCCAAGCAAAGACGTAGATGAGAACAAGCCTTCGAGCAGGTAACTAAAATACGTCGTATTTGAATTTATATATTGTTAGATAATCATTTATTTTTTTCATCCGATTAAGTTATAAATTATTATAACGATCCAAGTTAGAAAAAATCTGTGAAATTTATTTTTGATTAAAGTCAAATCGAACTTGACATATTTTTTAAAAGAATTTCTAAAGTAGTAGTGAATACTGTAGTTACCGGTTGAATAGGAAGGGAGAAGGGGGAGAAAGAAAGAGAGAGGATATTCAAGATAGTTGTTGGTAGTAGATCGTAATTTCATTTTTAAACGTATATACGTATTATATATATATATATATATACGAGGAACGATATCTTTCGAAAGGCTTGATAAACAATTCCAACACTTTTTTCCGTGTATTTGTTTTCGACAAGAAGATTGCGCAATCAAACGTAAATGCACCTAATAGCCTTGTAGTTTTGCTTACTTTTATTATGATTTAACGATTTTTATATATCGAGTTTGTAAAATTTATACTGATTTATATATTCAATTTATATTTTTAATATACATTTACTTTTCCCTAAATCAACACGAACTTTCCAAACAATCCAACAATTATACATTAAATTTCCCGGAAAGTTTGTGCCGATTTAAAGAAAACAAATGTATGTATTATAAATTAAAAATATAAATCAACATATGAACTTTTTTGGGCAATTCAATATTATTTTTATCGTTACCAATATTGCTATATTTAAGTCATGACGTTAATGTCTAAAGATTAGCACGTTCAACGTGATCTTTATCAAGAATATTATCGTAACGATTAAAAAAAATTAATATTTCTTGTTTTTCATCTTTTATCATTTATTTACAGTCCGCCAAAAACTATGATGATCAGTGGTGTACCCGCGAAAGGAAACGCCGATTTTCCACCGGAAGCTGTGCAACATTTTCACGAAAAACCTACGCCGACGCATGACGCTCGGCCGGCTCACTGTTCGCGTCCAATTATCATTCAGCAACCAAGGAAGTAAAATTTGATCGCGAAACGCGCCAATATTTTGGGGACCATAGAGTGCATTTCTACGGCCCAAATATTTTATATAAACGACGATATCTCGAGATTCTAGCATGAATTACATTCATGCATTTACATATACATTCGTTGGAAATCTTTAAAAAATAAAAAAATTTAAAAAAAAAAATACTACTCGTTATAAGCAAATACTACTGCTTGTTTCGCGTTGATATCTTTTAATTGTAAGTCTTCAAAAGAAAAAAAAAGATATATGAAAAAAAAAAAAAATATATATATATATAATAATAATAATATTAAATATAGTTAAGATATCGTCATGTTATCATAACTTTTAAGTGTATATGTTGAGGGAAATTCGAATAATATTAGGGGACAGTTTGTGTATAACTCTTGACAAGGGAAATAAAATACGCGCAGGGATTTTTTCTTTTAAACAGGATAAGTTTTTTTATTATGTATGTATACATTTATGTATAAGACGCGTGATTGATAAGCTTCTGAATAATGTTTAATACTTTACCTTTCACCATTCCTTGAATTTAGATCGCGTAAAGCGTACTTCGAAAAAATCGATTATTTTACTCACATATCTCACTTTTATCTAATTGTAAGTGTTATTAACATATTTACTCTCCTATCAAATTATTGATTACATATCGATCACTTAGCATATAACGAATGGAGTTATTCTATAAACATATCTAACATAATGATAAATTGTAAAATTTAATGCTAACATGTGAAGCAATATTATATTTTTCATATTTTTCTCTAAATAATAAAGATCAGGATAAAAAAATGTTAATTTAGAAAAATATGATGCTACTCGAGCAAACTGATATTTATCGTTATCCGAGAATTTTGGTTATAAAAATTATTAAAATATGAATATATCGTTTAATGAAAGACTTTATGTATCGATAATAATGATAGTCGGCTAAATTAAAAAATTAAAAATATTGATCTTATAAATATATTTTATAATACAAGTAATTGTAATATAAAACAAATCGTAATATCAAGTTTTTCTACTTTTCTTATTTTCAATTAATCTAACTGCCATAATTACCGGGACGTGTATATATATATGCATGTATGTATACTTTGAGCTTCAGTAGATTATGCTCGTTGCTTTTCTTCTCGCAAAAGTAAACATTACAGTATTACTTTCCTCTCAAACTCCGTAGGTCTACGTTTGTAATCGCAGCTGGCAAACATATGTATTTGGCAGTGTTTCTCAATGAAAAATGTTCAATATCACCGTCTTCTCATCTCGTAGCTTCACACCCGAAGTGTAAATTTCTTCATTCGATAAATTCAAACGTTAAACTTTCAATTTTTAATTAGTCGTATAACACCAAACTAATTCTCTTTTATTATCAATTTTCCAAACATTAATTTATTAAACTAGTTATTGTAATACTTACAAACAATGATTTTTATAAATTTTTATAAAATTTTATCTTATATAGAAAATAAAAATATTACTTATATAATATTTATATAACAAATATTCGTAATAAGTATTACAATAATTCAACTGTAATATTTATCAACACTAATTTTCATATAATTTATTTCGTATAAAAAATAACAAAGTAATTAATCGAAGCTCCTTTCATTAAACATGACTAATTAAAGATTACTTCAAATAATTATCATTTCGATAATATAAAAAATGAGAAAAATATTCATGTCGTTCCCGTCACACATGTTAACCTCACACATACCAAATAATCCCTACCCTTGTGTATCGTATGAGTTCGCTCAAGCAATATCGTTGATAGGCGTGGGTGGCACCAAACACGTCGTCGTGGTAACAGTCATGTATTCTATAAACATAAGCACATTGACGTGTACAAAGAGGTTGAATGAAAAAATTGTCGGACTAGATCATACGTACTGGATCTTCCTTTCCCAATGTGTAATAACAAGACATGAATGCGGCGCGTACCGCAAGCGCCGTTTACACCTGAAATCCCTCGTGTGAGTTAAACTCGGAAAAGTCTCTCATTGACAAGAAAATATCAACTTTGAGACGAGTAAAAGTAAGAGACAACGATAACGCGTCAACTACAACGTCCAAAAAGAAGTACAATGTCTGCCAAGAAAAACACCACGAAGGTTTCCGAGATCGACGCTCACGTCAGCAATCAGTACGACATCATTCGACGTCTCGGCAAAGGGGTGACTCATCCTACTTCTTAATGTTATACTTAATTATTTTTCTTTTTATTATTATTTCTTCATGTGATTCTCTCTTCGAAATTATACATTTTCTTATTTTTTTCTTTTTTAATTTTGATATTTTGTATACGTACCAATAATTATAATAATGGACAAACGTAAATTGTAAAATAATTTTTTTTCAATTTTTTCTATTAATGATTAACGGCACATATCTAATTTTCATTAAAAATACGAATAATTATATTTGCAAATTTATTTTATTTGTTCTTTTCTCTTCTAATATTTTATTTATTTGGTTTTTTTATATTTTTGATATATTTATTACGAATATAATACTTATAAATGTTAGATTCGTTGCATTCTCATATCGTCATGTTTTCTTTTTCTTTTTCTTTATTCAAAAATATTTGATAATTTTTTTATTCACCGAATTCATATTTTATCAATTGAATTTACTCTTAATTATGTATATGAGAATGAAACAAACAAAGCACGTGTATAGCCGATGAGAATAGAGGTCACTTGCATCACTTCCTGTATGTTAGACTTATCGGTGAATACGTATGGTATTACTTCATTTATTTTCTTATGTTTTTTTAATCTGAAAATCTCTTTCGTTAGAATATATTACTTTCTTAATTATAAATTAAATTATAAACATGTTAGAAAAAAAAGTTTTATTTTTCTTTCCTTTGTATCAAAGTAAAAAATTCTTAAGCAAGTTATGAAAATTCATTTTACATTATACCTTTTTTTTTTATTTATTTTTCATATCTTGTACAACGCTTGAAACCTTGCGTATATTATATAGTTTAATTTGTTTTTCAAGACAAAGGAAACTACAGAAAAAGAATTTAATTAACTGTTATAATATTAATCATTATTTAACTTTATGTAAAAAAAAAAATGAAATGTAAATTAAAAAATGATATAGTAGGATCAATAATCGCATAGAAAATGTAAACTTGGAGACAATCGATATGAAAACAGTTTGGAGCTATCGCCATCAGCGTCGCAACGAAAATAAAACGACTATTCGTCATTCGTTTTAACTATGCATACATATATAATAAGAACTTACCGACCTAACTTGATAAATATAAAATCAATTTCTGTCATCATAAGAAATACTGCTGATAAACGTTTATCGATCAATAGAGTCTACAAGCAAATACCTTCTCTTGACATGACATTGAAAATAATTATGTTGACCTTATAAAATAAAGAATATAAGAAAGAAAAAAAAAGATAATAAGGTAATTAACGACGTACGTCATGTATTCGTCCGTTCATCTAATTTATTAAACTTCACTTTTATATTAAAAGTAAACTTATCGTGTCATAAAAGTTTTTTATTGATGATATAAATAAAAGTTCAGCCGAAAAACTTTAAATTAGGTTGTGTAAATAAAAATACACTTAAGTAATTATTATTAAATGAATTGAATAATTAATATTATCAGCACTTCAATAATTTGAAAATTAGAAAAAAGATATACAATTCTAACAATACTATACTAATGCAGATCAGTAAGGAGAAAAATAAAGAAAATAAATTTAGGTCAAGGGAAAGTGATGTCCTTCGTCTAATAGGATTAGTTATTGAGTTAAACACGTCGATCTAAGAGAAAAGTCATATATCGCTCCACTTCCGATATTCTTATTCGACCTTGTGTACTACTCGATACATGTATTAAATATTTCCTTATATACTTTTCATGCCATTAGATCTTATCAGAAAGATAAGACTATATTAATCTATAATATTATTAGCTTTCGATTAATCAATAATATTACGAGCAGAAATTATCAAAATAAATTGTAATTTTATTTTGCATATAGGTGGACAGATAGATGAAAATAATTAGTTTTAATTCTACAAGGGAAAATAATGATTAAATATTATTAAATTTATTTTTAATTATTATCTTTTTGTAGACGAATAGGCTAATAAAATATTATTCATAATTTTACTAAAAAAAATCAAATTAAAATATTTCTTGAAAAATATGTAATTTTTAATTATATGTATAAAAATACTTATAGTACTTATACGAGGAATTAAAAAAAAACCATATATATAAAAAAATGAATATTTTAACAGGCATACGGCATAGTATGGAAGGCAATAGAAAAGAAAACGAAGGAAACGGTTGCAGTGAAGAAGATCTTCGATGCATTTAGAAATCAAACGGACGCGCAGCGTACATTCCGTGAAATAATGTTTCTACTATCATTTTCCAATCACGAGAACATCGTCCGACTGATAGGCTTACATAAAGCGGACAACGATTGGGACATTTATCTCGTATTCGAGTACATGGGTGAGTTTTCCCGGTCCGAAGAAGAATTCAAAAAGGTCACATGCGTCGTTTCTCAGACTTTTGGCCTGAAACACGTTTCGGCCCGTTTCCTCAGAAACCGATCTTCACAACGTCATTAAGAAGGGCAACATCCTCAAGGACATCCATAAGGTCTTCATCATGTATCAATTGTTCAAGGCCATCAAGTATATACACTCTGGTAACGTCATTCACAGAGACTTGAAAGTTAGTGTTTCAATTTATTCTAATACAAATCAAAATATTGAATTGCCCGGAAAGTTCGTATTTAAAAAAAAAGAATGTATAATTAATATAATAATAATAATAATAATAATAATAATAATAATAATAATATATACAAAAATTAAATAAATTTATTTAAAATAATATATTTATTTTTAAAAATATATATATATATTAGGTGTACAAATAAGTTTTTGCCGTTTTTTATTAAAAATTAAGTATTTATTCTAGAAGAATGGTAATTTTAAGGTTATTTAAAATACTGTCCATCACTTGCAATGACTTTTTCCCATCTCTCAGGCAACATTCGGATCCCACGTCAGAAGAACTCCTTGTCTTTTGAGGCTATCCACGAATCAACCCAATTTTTGGTATCTTCATATGATTTGAACCGCTGCTCCGACAGAGCATGTGCCATGGACCGAAATAGGTGATAATCGGACGGTGCAATGTCTGGTGAATACGGCGGGTGGGGTAACACTTCCCAATCAAGTGTTTCCAAATACTTTTTCACGGGAGCCGCTACATGTGGACGAGCATTGTCATGCAGGAGAATAATTTGTTCGTGTCTAGAATAGTATTGAGGGCGTTTTTCCTTTAGAGCTCGGCTCAATCTCATTAATTGTGTTCGATAGAGGGCTCCGGTGATTGTTTAACTCAGATTAAGCAACTCATAATACACTACACCCAGCTAATCCCACCAAATACACAGCATGAGTTTTTTTCCGTGAATATTCGGTTTTGCTGTTGATGTTGACGCATGGCTTGGTAATCCCCATGATTTTCTTCTTTTTGGATTATCATAATGTATCCATTTCTCGTCACCAGTGATGATACGATGTAAAAAACCCTTTTTTTTATGTCTAGCAAGCAGTATTTCACTTAAGCATAATCGGCGTTCAATATCTCTCGGCTTTAATTCGTACGGAACCCAATTTCCTTGTTTATTAATCATTCCTAATGATTTTAAACGATGTGAGACTGCTTGCTGAGTGACTTCTAATGTTACAGCAAGTTCTTTTTGTGTTTGAGATGAATCTTCCTCCAATATTTCCTCCAATTCTGCATCCTCGTAAATTTTTGGCCTTCCACTGCGATCTTTGTCTTCTACGTCGAAATCACCGTTTTTAAACTTTTGAAACCACTCATGACACGTTCTCTCACTCAAAGCAGTCTCACCATGTGCTTCTACGAGCAATCGATGCGCCTCCGCAGCAGATTTCTTTATATTAAAGAATTAAACTAATATTTCCCGCAAATGATGCTTATTTAGCTCAAATTTGGACATTTTCAACTAAAAAAAATTATATTTTACCAATATGAAATCAATAATATTAATAGGTTATGTTGTTCTTAAACGTCCAAACTAATTTTTAAGCAGGATATCATCTGCGAAAGTTAACGGAAACTCCGCGCCGCGCTATCTACATTAAAACGGCGGAAACTTATTTGTACACCTAATAAAATAATATATTTATTTTTAAAAATATATATATAATTTGAACATTGAACTGTTTTTAAAAATCGGCACGAAATTTCTGGGAAACTTAATAATATTTATTGGCGAAAAATATTAATGAAAAATATAAATGATGTATTGGGAACGAAATTTAACAGCCATCTAATGTTTTGCTGAACGCTCAATGCCATTGCAAGATAGCTGACTTTGGCCTAGCACGATCTGTCACACATATCGGTGAAGGTGACGGCGAGACCGGAAGCGATCCAACTCTGACCGATTACGTTGCTACAAGATGGTATCGCGCCCCAGAAATATTGATTGCCTCAAAAAGGTATTCCATGCATATCTCAGTCACATGTAACATCATTCCTTGATAGTTATCGATCGATTTATTGGATTTACACCTTTTACACTTGGCAAATTTTTTGGTCGAATTCTAATTAGTTAAACTAGATAAATAAAGTGCAACAATTGGTCTAAAAAATAATTATTTTTTATTCTCATTCAATATTTATAAGAAAAAGACGTATGTATACAAACGTAACTTATTCATTTTTATTATAATGATTAAAAACGATCAATGTGTGTTTGTCATTAATGCTAATAATTGAAATACAAAGGATTATGAGATTAAGTGTTAAAATATTTCATCATTATTAACAACAATATAGAGAAAAAAAATTAAATTTTTATATCATAAAATAAATCGAAATAAAAAATTTCATATTTAAATTCAAAGAATTAAATATGTATACTAGTTGAGAGATAAAAAAGAAAATCCAGTAAAAGAAAGAAATAATTTACAGCAATAATAAAAATATCGAATTTTTTCATTAAAACGCCTAACTTAAAAAATATATCTGGAAATTTATCAAAATTATTTCTTTTAAGGTACACAAAAGGCATCGATATGTGGTCATTAGGTTGTATTCTCGGTGAGATGTTACTCGGCAAACCATTATTTCCTGGTTCATCGACGATTAATCAAGTTGAGAGAATAATGGCTACTCTTCCAGCACCAACGGAAGAAGGTAATCCTTTAATTCAAGTGATTTAACCAAAGAATAGTTCAAATTCATTTTATAATCTTTGCTTCATCTCATTAATAAATTTTTCTTCTCTTTTTCTTTTTCTCTTTCAGATTTGATTTCGGTTAGCGCTGGTTATGGTACAAATTTGTTGGAGAAAAGTCCTGTTGGCCCGAAACGTTCGTTAAAAGATTTATTGCCTGAAGCATCGAAAGAAGCTTTAGATCTTATTTGCAATTTAATAATGTTCAATCCCATGCATAGACTGACGGCAGTCGAAGCTCTGGAACATCCCTATGTAGCCAGGTAAATAACAGTGAACGTGTAAAATAGATTTTAATATAGATTTTAAATATTCTCTGCTTTTTCTCTTTCTCTCTCTCTCTCTCTCTCTCTCTCTCTTTTATTTATGACTCATTATAAATTACACGTTAAATTATTATTAATAATATTCGGAAATAATTACAGAAATAATATTGTATTTAATTAAAATGTATAATATTGAAATTCAACGTAAATAACGGTTCGTTTAATACACTATTATTAAACTTTATATATGGAAAATTATTCAAGTGTTTTTGTTTTCAATAAAATTTGTATCTATTAAAACTTACTTTTGAATATAATTAATGTGTTTCGATAGAACGAGAAAAGAAACTTCATGATTAATGAATTATTTTGTAATTAAAGTTTATCCATAATAAGAACGAATCGTTTCGTTGATACTATTATATTTTTGGTTATAAGATATACACCGTAAAATATATATTGCAACTTTGATAAAAATTATGAAATATCTGTTTCTTTTCTCTTTGCAGTTTTCACAGAAGAGGAAACGAACCTTCAAGAACTACCAGCGTAGTGCCATTGCTAAGAGACGACGTACAACTCTCAGTCGAGGAATACAGAAATAAGCTTTATGCGATGATGGACGAGAAGCATAGGAAGCATAAAAATATGCGAGTACCTTTATTTCCATTTGAATCTCAATCTAATTGTGTCTGCTCTATTATTAATATCTCTCGAAAGCTCGTTGAAAATTCAAACTCTTAGCAACTACTTTTGAGAATTTGAAATATTTCCATAGAAAATATCTCTTTTCGTTCTAACAAATATTAGACATATATTTATATACATATATAGGTCGAAAGCTAGAGTTAGACGTCTCTCGGAACATATCAGAAAGGAAACCTACAATTCTACAAATAATGGAAACTTTGTAGTTGGTCAAGGTGATGGAACAACTAGTAAAAATCTTCGCTCTTCGTGCGGTGATCTGCGTAATAACAAAAACAGTTTACAGACTTCTCAACAAACAAACGGTAATAAAAAACGGATGAGTCAACGGTTTACATATTATAATAAATTATTTTCAACCAATCGAATCAAAGAACAAAAAATGAAAACTATAAATTGTTTTTTTTTTTTAGAAAAAACAATCGAAAAGTTCTAGTTTAAATTTTATTTTTGTAAACAGAGAAAATCGTTGAGTATTCGTAATGCATTATTCATAGGTCACTACCGTCGAGTTTTCTCCTTTTTCCTATCGAATTGAATACAATTTCCGTATGAACTTTAAAGAAAATATAAATGAAATTATTAATAAGTTTTATTGTTACGACTTTTTCAGATACAATCCTTCATAATTCAAATTCAATTATTATTGATCTTTAAATGTTACAATTTGATATCTTTTAAAGTACTTTCATTTTCAATGTACTTTACTTATTTCATATTTTTCTTTTTAATTCAAAGTCAAAATGAAAAAAAAAATTATTCAAATGGTGACGCTTTAAATACTCAAACTGTAATATTTTGAATTTTCATTTTTAATTAACTATGAAATCGTTTTGAAATATCACCAATTTTTTTCACAATAATCTAAACCCTCTATTTTCTCCTACTAAAAATTACCAGTCGATGTTATTAACGTTATGGATTATACATTTGCGTTTTTTAAAGCACGAGCAAGTTTGGCAAACAGAAAAGTAATAACGGTGTCGCAAAGTCGTTCAGGTGACGATGATAGTGTTCGAGTTGGTAAAACGAGGATAATAAATACGTCAGGGAATATATCGATACAAGATAATTCAAAGAATAATCGACACTATGGTGAGATTAATATTGTTTAGTTACTTACAAAAAGAAAAAAAAGAAAATTCTACCGACGTTAACGTAATATTTTCATTCTCCATTATGAACAAATTCTAACGCGAAAACTCGACGTATTTTTAACTAGAATTAATATTTGAACTTGGTAATTAAACAGTTAATAAATCTGAACTTTTTTATTACTACTCGATTACAGGTAAAAATCCAACCTCTCAATACGCTTACAACCTTTCGAACGGTGATTTAAAAAATTTACCAGCAGGAACTACTAAAAGTTGTCTTTGTCTGAGTCAACAAAATCAACATCTGGCGAAATCTCAACGATCAATACAATCAGATCAAATGGCAGCGGTAAGAAACCTCTCATATTCGATTGAAATTTCTGCCTGTCTTTTTATATGTCTTTATCTCTTTATTCCTTTATCCTTAAATCTATTTATCTATCTATTTATCTCTGTTTATTCCCATACCTCCTTCTCATACTATTCTTACGATAGTAAACAAAACAATTCTATCGTTACAGGCTACTTGTCGCGTGGGATTTGCTTAGGTACCGTACACCATTTAAACGTAGTGTACACGTTCTTGCACATATTTCTTTCATTTCCTCATTTACTTTTTCATTCGCATGATTCTCTCTAAATAATCTATCTCTTTAAACAATATTCTCCGTTTAACTCGTTTCGTTATTTACATTTTTCATATATGTTATTATTAACGACACGTAGACTTGAAATCACGTAGGGGGAGAGGGGGGAGTGCTATAACTTTCGAAATAAGCATACACGTTATAAATACAATGTAAACATATTTGGATAAATATGCAAATTATGATAAAAGTGAAAAACAAAATATTGCTTATTGTCGATATAATTATTTGATTTAATATAAATCAAAATTAAAAATATAAAATTGATTCTTCAAAACAGTGGAAACTGCGCGACGGACAGTGCTGTGATATTTAATAGCTAACTGCGACATTTATTTGTTTATTTGTGTAGCCAATGACAAAGTGACAAAAACACTTTTGGCTTTTTTAAATGCTACAAAATGGATTTTTATTAATTTGAATAGAATAGAAAAGTATAGGATCGTTGATGATAAAATTAAATATTAAAAGCAAAAATAATTAGCTTAATTAATATTTGTTTAATAGAAAAGAAAAATTAGGATTATTACAATTCAGCAAAGTCCATGTGTATAACACTTACAATTAGTATTACTTGTTCTCATTACATGTTCAGATTCACAAAATCATTTGATAAAACGATAAATCTGCTTGATTAGTCTTCAAAATTGTTATTCCAGTACGGTGCCAATATAAGAAACAACCAATTAGAAGGAGTAGCACGTACCAAACTACGAAGAGGAAACTGCGATAGGCAAATACGTTCGACTCAGCATCAACGTCTGCCGATAGTAAACAATGATATCGATCGATCTAACACATCTGCGTTGAATGAAACAAGCAATTCGAAACTTGGTTTATTAAGGTATAATAAATATTTAACTACCATGTTAAACAACAACAATAACACTAACAATAGGATAACGAAACACTTCGTAACGACATCTCCAAGCAACGGTAACATTTTGAATGGGATTAGTAATAGTAGCAACAGTGGAGGAAGTGCAAGCAGTTCGGAACTTTATGCTCCTCGAAGATCAAGTTCGCAATATCAAATCGTTAAGAATTATTTAAATCAGTCCTTACCGCTTCATGCATCGTCAGCTCAAAATCAACATCAACATCGGCATCAGTATCGGAATCAGAAACAGCAGCAGCAGCAACAACAGTATCATTATCAACAACATCAAGAACGCCAAAGTGAAACTCGAGGATCAGAAAAAGTTATATCAAAATTAGAAAAGTTGAATTCAGTCGATAAGTATCGTATTAATAGTTCCACATTGAAGAAACCAGAGAAAGCGAAGATTCAAACGAGACACAGTTTCGGTGGATTTAGCGTTCTCAATAATGAAAAGAATTCGATTGAAATTAGCTCGCAAACTATCGATAGTACTAATCAAGGTCATGGTATTATCACCGCTTCTGTTTACAAGGATTTACGTAATGGGATTATAAGATGGTGATAAATAGACGAGAAAAACTTTCGAAAGAAACAATGAGAGTACAAATGTAAAAGAGAAAAAGAAAGAGAGAAAGAAATAATACGATAATTCAATTCTATATAAAACCGAACAACACACAAATAGAATCAAATTTTAAATCGTTTACAATATAATTCACAGAAACGAATCATTCTTACCCACTTTTATGTCTTTATCGAAAGTAATTTCTTCTGGATAGACGTATATATACATTTATAAAAAAAAAAAAAAAACACAAAAGAAAATACAAAAAAAGACAAATAAAAGTAAACATTTAACTTGTGTGATTTGAAAATTGCAAATATTATATTCTCATACTTCGATATCTTCACAAGTAATGCATAAAACTTGATACGATAATAGATACATAAATTTACATCTATTTACATCAATTACAGAAAAAAAAGAATGATAATAATGAAAAGAAGTTTATGTCCATGTTACTTTCTCCCGCATGATGTTTTCACGTCTTTGATTGTGTATCTTTATAGAATAACTTATTATTGTTAGTATAGCCTTTTAATGTCCATTAGTTCACGTGATATTTCATTGATATATATCTTGCGCGAGAAAGTCTAGTGATAAAGCTTACCAGATCATTCGTAAAGATATACGATGATTACAGTACTTCGAAAGCCTTTTTTTACGAACCTTTTTATAAGTCCTTCGCGTTTGCTATATCGCTGTACCAAATAAAAAAAAAATTTGATAATCTCTCGATCGATCTCGCAAAAAAGAAAAGAAAAGAAAAGGAAAAAAAAGAAAAAAAAAATCGAGTCGAGAGTATACGTCGTCTAAAGTGCATATTGTAAAATATAAATTTTTTTAATAAAAAATAAATAATAAAACCCACAAAGAAAAAAGATCAAATATAATAAAAAATAAAAAGACAATAAAAAGTATCGTCTGCGATATTCAATAAAACAAATTTGCGGGCGAATGAGAGTAACGTATTTGTTCGCTCAACTAAATATACGTAGCACGTTGCAGTTAATGAGATTTTTATTTTCACAGGAGGAAATGTAATTCCATCCATTGTTACCGCCAACGAATGCATACTAATATATGTAAACCGTAAAAAATGGTAATATATCTTATCTTTGGTCACACTTTTAACAAAATTGTCAGACAAATTGAATCCCTGTCCATTAATGAAATGTGATATTTCATTATCTTGTATTGGGTTGTCCGAAAATTTAAGGAAAAATTATGAATATACGATAATTATGACATTGGACTATAAATTCCTAAAATTTAAAAAAAGAAAAGATAATCTGTATTTAAGAATATAAATAATTTTAATATAAAATAAATCATTATATATAGATTCATTTTCTGTCTTTTTTATATTAGTCCGCCATCATAATTACCGGCATATACCTATATCCAATATATATTTATAAACAAATGTTTAAAATATATTTTATATTTTATATTAATTCAATGTTGAATATATATATATATATATATCAAATTTATAAATATATATTTATCTAATATATATTTATAAATATAAAAAAAGTTTTACTTTTGAATTTTCTTTTTAAAATTCAACACGAACTTTTTCTGACAATTCAATCATTCTTTTCCCTTTTATTTTTGTTTTCGTTTGTCCCGAAAGAGAAGTCATTTTCTTCACGTATATACAAGACGAGGTAATGTTCTATCTCAACGATCGAACCCTCTCGTACATGCTAGAAACCTTCTGAGACCTCTTACCATGTCGCAAAGTGGATCCCCTTTATGGCTTCTCTAGTTTCCTTTCTTATTCCTTCGTCAGCAATACCATGATTATAATACAACATTCGAGTTAAACATCTAGAAGTTGAGAATGATGGAAAACGTCATACCTTGGTTAAGAGTTTGTCTCATGTGTTTCTTGATTCAGGATTTCAAGGATAGAAAAACGAAACTATTGCAAACTCTTGAAACGTTTCTACCCCTCCTTAACAAGATTATAACGCTCGAATTTCTCGAATTAAGGGATTGTTCAGAACATTGGAAACACGAGAGCATCGTTTGATTTTTAATCGTTCTTTCCGTTATCTATATTGTTAATTTTTGTCTATTATAACGTAAGTACTTTTCAGCTAATTGCTTTGCTAAATTCAATCTAAATTTATTCGCGTGTTTAATTATTATTCACTTTCTTTTGATCCTTCTGTCAGATTGTTTGTTTTTTTTTTTAAATAATCAAATAAAACATTTAAATTTATTAAATAATTTGTTAAGAAATGAAATGTCTCCTAATAGATATTGAATGTGTGTGTATATGTGTGTATATTCTATTGCAGAAGTATAATATCAAATATTTTTACCATTGTTTTTATTCAAACTACATTATTTACATTTACGTGCGCAAATAATATATCAAAAAAAAAAAAATTAAAAATATTAATAAATAAATTCTAAAAGTCATATTCATTTTTCTTATTTCAAAACGAAAGGAGATTAAAAAGTAATGTCGAAAATATATTTAAAAATTGTACACCATATTATAATTAATAAATTAACGTTAAAGCCCAATTGACGGGAATGTCAATGATATATTATTAATCTTTATTCAAAACACGGACACGATATGCTTTACACAAAGTAAAGTATACATGGTATCTCCGAAATTCTACGATACTTCCAGTTTACATTTTATTTAACCACGCACAGTCGATACATCGTAATCGATGTTTAACACATTCGCAACGGGGCCTGAATTTTGATACCATGAATGTACTACCACTGGATGGTTCAGGTCATTGTTAACGCGTTAATAAAAATTCAATTTTTCAATTTGATTCAAGATAATGATCGAATGTGCAGTATCGTTGAAAGGAGAAAACACCACGAACAAATATTTACATGGTCTGTAGTAGATAGTATAATATTCGCGAGTTTCCTCGGAATCTTGGAGTTCTTCAAACGATAATAGCTTATCGAGGATCAGAAATATCATTGGAAAAGTTCTCATAACGAGAATCCTCGTCATCGTTTTAAAATTAATTAAAATATCGGATACAATTCTTCCATTTATTCTTTCTCCTTCTCTCTCTCTCTCTCTCTTTCTATTAGTCGATAATTCGATTAGCAATCTCTCTCCTTCCATCGCGTAATTCTGACATCGTATTTACACCGATATATTCTTCGATCGTATCTTGTACCGTCCGATCAATAAAAGTTCCGATGAAAACTTAACGGCGAGCACGACGAGACATTAAATCATGTTATGTCTTGATGTAACGATTAATCGGTAATATGTAGATATATACTAGAGTGTTATGTTAAAAATATACACCGAGCGATCGTTTTTCTTCGTTATATTTGTTGAATTTTTTTTGTTATCTAATGGAACTTATAGACGATGACGTTTATATAGTTGAGAAAGCTCGATAGAAACAAAAATTAGAGTTCGTAAAAAGAATCTGTGAAATAAGTTATTTGCATTAACTCGATTCAATAAATCAATTAGCAGCCCGTAAATTTCTTATTTTCTAAAAATATAACACACTCTCGCTCGAAAGTACGAGATGACTCGAAAAAAAACCATTGCGAAGAAATTTTCTTCCAAATTAAAACGATGTTAATTCGATCTTTGCTTTACTCTTTCGGTACTGTAATTCGATTTCTATCGCAAATTAATAGCGTCTAATCGATTTTGATACCTCTGACAGTTGGTTTGTTTCACTGTCTGTTTGTATTTACGTTACTACGTCATGTGTAAATATACATCGAAAGGAATTTAATTACCATCAATTGGTATTTCTGGTATTTATCAAAGAAAAAAGTAATTAATTATTTTTCACATTAATCTAATTTACACATCGTGAAAATATTTCTGTTTAAAAGCTGACTCTAAACTTTGGATCGATTTTTTTCTTCATTTCGAATATCTTACCATTTAATTTCATTTACAATTACGACAATAATAAAGGAAATAAATACGCTGGACGTAAGAAAAAAGAAACGACAAGGGAGTCGTTTCTTTTTTTCGTAGAAACAACCCATAAAAGTCCCGATCACTCTCGCGTTAATTTCTTTTCTCTAGCCGCAACCGATAATTTAACACGTTAGATCGTAAAACCTTAAGACAGAAAGAAATAAAGCTTCCTTTCTACCTTTTTCAAAAAGCTAATCGTTTTTATTTTCCTTACTTTTATCCAGTACTTTCGCACAGTACTATCAGATGCGATATATAACAATCACGCTAACCATAATATTTCAGTAAAGTGAATTTAATTGAACATCAGGAGTCAGCTTTATCGAATGACGAATTAGTTTATTTAATGACTTTTAAAACGTTAACCGTTGCATAAGACAATTTTTTAAATTGCAGTAAATTTCATACTTGACGTATGTAACAAAGTATTATAAAAATAAATGATAGCCAATTAAAAATGGATAAATGAAAACATAGGATATGTTTCACGTGTTGTTTTCAATTCGTTCGATTAAATTTTAGTTTGAATTTCGAATTGGAATCACCTGAATAATTAAGTACAGCGTCGATCATCCATAGTAACGAGAGTAGATTGTCGTGGTTGACTGGCCTCAGCATCATTCTTGTTGTAACTCGGATGACTGTCTCCAATAACGTCAACTGGTTTTGCTTCTATTTGCATTTGTGGTGTCCCCCGAAGACTTCTTAACATGTAACACCGACGATGAAGACTTTGCTTACTATAAAAACTATTATAGCCACTACTTGTAGCTATTTCATCAGCTCCCATAGGGATACAACAAATAGGCATTCTTCTTTGACGCAGAAAACCTCGTTTGGTTTCACCGACCATACTGCATCCGCCACATGCATCACCCATACCTCGATGAATATCCTGCAAAAACATTTCCAGCATATATCGATATAATATGTAATCGATAGAAATTCTTTTAATTGTTACTTTATCTTATAGAAACTAACTTCTTTTGTTTTTTTTTGTGTCGAGAAAAATCCAATTCTATAATACGTATAATCAACAGTTTTAATTAACAAAATGAATTAAAAATGATTAAACACGTGTTACTTAACCCTTTGCACTCTTATGAGGAGTGTGACTCGACATCACATTGTGTGTTTCTTCCATCATATATTTAAATTACCATATTTTTTTTAGTTAAAGTAAATTACAAATAAAACATTTAAAAGCATTGGTAGTTTGCTGGAAACAAATTGAAAATATAATTCGGAGTGCAAAGAGTTAAATCTATGTTTTTAATTACTAATCCGGAATTAAAACCTATGATAAAAGAATATAATACGTTGTTCTATATATTATAGAGAACGTATTTAATTGTACTTCTATAAATATTATAAACATAAATCCAATAATATTTAATTTTTCATTAATAGCAATTCAATTTTGTTTTTTAATTTCACAAAAATAATTCAACAGAAGTTTAAATTACTATTTCGTTTGGAAAACGTGAATATGATTTTCAGCCTTGCAAATTGTTTGACCGTCACGAAATCGCTATAATTTTAAATACTGAACGTTGGGAATTTGTATTAGGGTGTCGCTTGATGAAATCGCAATATTCTCTCTCTCTCTCTCTCTCTCGATCACCCTCACGAATAAGACGAGAACTCGTAAATTGAAGGAACATTCGCCACACTGGTCATATAAATTCCACAAAAAAGGTCTGATATCAAAAAAAATTAGAAAAGATCAATTGAAATAGAAATATCATTTTTATCTACTATAGACGTTATTATGTCATTTATACTTAAAATAATTATTTATTTCTCTTTTCTATAAATTATACACATTGTCACAATAATTTATTTTTTTTTTAATACTAATAATATAATATAATAATATAGTAATATCAACTTTTCATGTGTATTAATATAATATCTATGTTTTTTCTCCTTTCATCAAAATGAATATTTCACAAAAGTATTGAATAAACAGTACAGCAAACAGAAAAAGATACTATTTCATTCCATACGATGAGGAATGTCCATATTAATAGATGCTGTTACAATATAAAATTTTAATAACAGAAGGAAAGAAAAAAAGAAATAGAAACAAGTGTTTGTGTGCGTGTGTGTGCACATACACGTTTGAAGTATAACTTTTCTAATTTTAATTTCTTTTTTTGTTAATAGACTATATTTATATTTTTCTATATTTTATTTTAATTATTTGTATTACAGTTTTATTAAAGGGTTATACCTTGTTAGAAATTTCAAAAAATTGATTTTTTTTTTTTATTGTTTATTATCATACATTAAATGTATGATTGCATATATTTGAGTACATTCTCTGAAAATTTCAAATTGATCCGGCAAATATTCTTCACCCTATGTAAGCTGAAAAAAAAAATTTTAACTATGTGTAACTATCTTTTGAAACTTTAAACGCATTTTTCTCAAAAAAGGTGTTTTCAAAGTCGGTGAGCACGATTACTCAAAAACGGTTCAACCGATCAGTTTCAAATTTTAACACAACCTTCTTAGATATAATCTTCAGGTATTAATCGATTATTTTCAAGCCTGATATTTTTGTTGCGCCATATTGTGTCGTTTAAACACCCTGTTACTCTTGCTGCCTATGTTGTTTGTTCCTTCACTTCCTCCTCAATATCGCCATGTCCCAAAATTTCTATGCCAAGGTATCTAAATTTCATTTCTTGTTGTATAACTTTTCCCTCAACCTCGAGTTTACATCTAACGGGGGGTTTTTGTTCCATTGTCATACATTTTGTTTTAGTTGCGGATATTTTCATGTTTACTGTATTTGCTGTTCGAGTAAACTGATGTAGAAGTCTCTGTAGATCGTCTTCGTTCTCAGCGATTAGTACTGCGATTAGTCACTTCTTGGTCTCGCATTCTGTAACCCGGCAATTCTCACAGCTTACCTATTATTTCATCCATAATAATATTGAAGAGGAGAGGGCTCAAAAAGTCTCCCTGTCGGATACCGTTACACACTGGTTTGGTTCTGTGAGTTCCCCCTCCACTTTTGCCTAAATTTTATTGGCTGCGTATATGTTCTCTATAGTTTTAATAAGATTATATGGGATTTGTCTATTATAGAGAAAATGGATAATATCTCGCAACTGTACGCGATCAAATGCCATTTCTAGATCCAGGAAACACATATATGCTGGTTTGTTGTACTTATTGATTTTTCTATTATTTGCATTATTACGAAGACTGCACCGGTGCAAGATCTGCCGGATCTAAAACCTTGTTGTTCGTCCGTCAAGATTACTAGGCTGTTTATCTTATTGGTGATGGCTTTTGTGGTGAATTTTAATGAGGTACTTAGCAGATTGGTTCCTCTACAGTTTGCTGGAATTTTTTTGTCTCCTTTCTTGAAGATGAGAATGGTGGTGCTGGTACGCCATTCGTTTGGTGTTCTATGCTAGTTAAGAATCTTTTGAATTAGGATTTTTAGTTGTTGTAAGAGGCTTTGTCCGCCGTACTTCAACTGCTCATTTGCAATTTTATCCTGTCTGGCGTTTTTTTTGTTCTTTAATTTTTTAAGAGCTAGCTGTACATTCGATTTCGACATTTTCTTCGTTGTTTGCTATTTCAGGTATGTTTAAAACAGCTTCCATATTTTCTATTTTATATAATTCAGTCAGATATTTGATTTAAGTTTTTTTTGTTATATGGCTTGTTTCCACTAGCTCATTAATCTCTTTTCTTTGTATTTTGATAAACCGCCAGATTTGTTTTTGCGTACCATAAAAGTCATCTTCCATACGGTTTGAATGAGTGCTAATATAAAGTTTAAAAACGCCACTAAATGTATTAATACTTCTTGTATTATTCAAATAGAACACATTTCCAGAAAATATTCATACAAAAAACGCCTTTTTTTGGTATCACAACTAGGTATAAACCCTTAACATACACAACAAATGTTAAGATCTTCTATTAACAAGTTCCAGAACCTTCCATACTCTCTCCTACATATATACAATACAACATATATAAAGGAATTCCAAATAAGATAGCTTATACACCCTGCGCACAAGTATGCGCAGTTTGCTCAGTCGACATTGAAAATTATACGATTTTTCGTTTGCGTTACAACAGGATGCTGTAATAAATATTAGGTAACAAAGTTACATTTCAAAAAGAACAAGTCCTAACACAACCAATTTTTTATTCTAAATACGACCACAAGATACGATTTTAAATGCATCTCACGAAAAAAAATCGATCGTTCAACGAGATAAAATTCGTGACGTTTCGTGTCCTCTAACTCAACGTTTCGTCCTCCTTCATCAATTTCTATTGACACGTATCATCGAACGATATAGTACATATTCACCGAGTACAATGTGTTATGCATTCAATGGAAATAGACCACTCTTGAAATAGATATATGTAAATACCTAAATAGTAATGATGAATTTCTCAATAAAAGATCAATTCTGTAAATTGTTATTTTTCTCTAACGTAATTTTGTGTAATTGCATATCAAACGAGTGATTTATAACGTCGTAGAGTCAGAAATATTGGTAAATGACTCGAGAGACAACTTTTCAATTGATTTATATTTTAAAGAATAGGATATCCCAAAAATTGCTTTATCGAACTAAAAAACTATACAATTTCTTTTTAACAAGTATTTCGAATCGGTGACATCAAGGATCTGTATTTTTTTTAAAACACCGTAATTAAAGATTTATGCTTAGAATTGATAAAAAAGAAAAAATATCGTAATTGTATTAATAAAGCGATATTAATTCTATTTTTCTGTGTTTATTTTTTTCCTTTCTTGATAAAAGTACTTTTTAATACCCTGTATATGCTATTTAAAAAAAGACTATATAGAAGAAAACAAATTTTGAAAAAAGAAAAACAGGGACAAAAATTGATAGACGAACGTAACAAATAACTATGGGATTATTGTTGATTTCAGTCAAATGGTTTATTCGTGAACTTTTTTTTTCGTTTTCGTCTAGCTGAATTTATTAGAATAGCTACTGCAAAAGATGAGATTTCTTCGTATGCAAGGTATCCACGGTGATAAATTCATTACTGCTGTTTATTCCCTCGGCAATGAAATTACGACAGTTAAGCTTCGGGAGTGACACAACATCGTTGCACGACGAAACCCGGTAAATGAAAGTTTCTCGAATTCGTGCTTATAAAAACAATATCTCTTGTAAGTAGAATCAAATATAAAGTCGAAGAAAAGGTAAGAGAATGAAATAAAACGAACAATTTCAACCAATTTCTTTTACCTCGTTTGATATTCCAACGTAGTATAATACTTAACAAATTATTATCGTACGATAAAATTAATCTCAATAATAAAAAAGTTATAATATTGAATAACGAGCTTCTTTGATAATAAAATAAAAAAAATAAAAAAAGATAAGTTAGAGATCGTTTCGTTTTTTATTATTATACTTTTATTTTACCTATAAACATTATACGCATATACATATTTCGTTCTGTATTTAAAAAAAGGAATTAAAAATCAAGGATCGTTATATTTCAATTATATTAATTATGTTTGGTTAACAAATTTTTAAAGTTGAAGATTTTGTACAAATTTTTATGCAAACAAAATTTAAGAATGTATAAAAAAAAAGAAATCTTTACGAGGTAAAAGTTTCGCGATGAAGAAAGATAAGTTGGAAATATAAGGAAGGTAAAGAAGCTTTAGTAGAACAATACCGAGGTAATGATACATTGGTTTCACAATTTAAAATTAATCTCTTTGACTCTCTTCCTCTGATGAAAAATAGAAAAAAATTTAATAAGAAATGCAAGTAGTAAAATTAGATGAACATTTGTAAAAATTAGAAAGGTCGCTTATAAATTTGATTTCGTAATAAAAAAAAAAAAATACATTCATCGGATCTATGCTTGAAAAAGAATCTGAAAAAGAAGATACACGCATACATATATCTACGTATATCTATTGATACGAATCATACGTTTAAATATCAAGGTTTTATTCGTCTTCTCGACATCCTCTTTAATCCGAACAAATTCTAAGGTGTCTAGACACGTTGACCTACCATCCAACGGTTAAACCCAGAATGTTCGTTCATCTTGAATAGAAGAACGTAAAACATTGATTTGAACATAGAACAAATAACGAAAATTCGATTTAACGCTAGAACAATTATTTAAAAAAAAAAAATCATGAAAATCATGAAATGATCAATGAAAATAAAAAATGTATCAATACGAGAATGTTAAGAGAAACAGAAATGTTCTCTTTAAAATAAATACTATGAGAAATTAAGATGGAAATCTTAGGGGTGTCCTTAGTAAAGAGAATTATAAATTGAGAATTAATTAAAAGATAAATTTTCGCCTAATGTATTACATTCCACACATTGCTCTCTAATATCTACAATTCATGGCTTTATTATTGTTGTTTGATGTTACTAATTACAAAATACAACTAGATATTATACACCTATAGCATAAACGTCTTTAGTATGGAGGAACGCTTTTCATCATTCGTATCTATCTCTCTGTGTTTATTCTACAGTAAAATTAACTAGAAATAACAAGACAGTAATATCTATTCGGAAACAAGTAAGATGTTAACAATAACAGATATATGATTATAATTGTTATTTGTAAATAATGAAAAATTAAAATAATTCATCAAAAGACAAATAATATCTAGATAAATATATTAAATTCTTATTACCTGGATTTATTATAAAATAATAAATAATTAACTTTGTGAATTTTTTTTGTCCGTACACATACTTACACATTTTCTCACACACAGTGTTTTTAGATTTTAATATTTGTAATAATTTAGTATATATTTGATATAATAAATTAAATGATTATTAATAATTATATTATTGAATAAGATTTATAATATAAAAATATAATTTAATATTAATATAATCGTTATATATAACAACGAGAAAATTGATGTTATTTGCTTATCACATGTTTATGCATAAGAAACATTACCGTAATATACTTATATTTTTCATTTTAGAATAGAATAAGCAAAATAACAAGATATGGAAAAAGAGATATGAAAAAGAGAATCTCTAATATAAAGAATTCATTGCTGCAGGATATATACTTAAACGTCAGGAGTACTTATCCGTTCTCGTAAAGTTTTTGCCGTTTCGTAGCAGAATATACATATATATTTGAGCAAGGGCACGTTAATTACTTCCTAAATACCTTTTAAACGTTACAACAAATTTATAAAGTTTTCCAAATTCCAAGAAACCTAATTCCAGTGACACGAGAACATTCTTATAGAACAAAGTTTCAAAAGAAATTCAAAATAAACTGAAACTCTTTCACAGATTGCAAGATTATATTTTTTTAATCGTAACAAAAAAGAATCGTACGACACTTTCGATGTTATTCATTCATTGAAAATATGCTAGAAAAAATAGTACGGATGGATCATTTGAATTGTATAAAAAGCATTGCTAGAAGTAAATTTAAAAAAATAAAATATAAAGTTATTGAAAAGCTTTCTCTCTTTTTTTTTCTTATTAATATTTGTGACCAATTGTTAAATAAAATTCTTACGACATGGTTCGACGTAAATTATTCTTCGTTTAAAATATTGCAGCAGATGGTATGACTAAATGAACTATGCTTACTTTATGACGTGGCTTACGACGAGTCAGTCCACGTGATCTACGACGAAGAATCTCTGCAACGCTTCTGCGAAAGTTACGCGTCATAAAGCAATAAACGACAGGGTTGAGTGCACTATTCGCGTGTCCTATGAAGAGACAATAGGACAGGGCATCACTCACTGACTTGCCTTTATCTGCGAATAATATTAAAAAAATTTTATTTAACATTTTTAATTAAACCAATTACTTCATTATAGAAATCATTTTTTTTTCGCTGATTTGAAGGGCATCTCTCGCAGACTGAGCTTTCTTTGTCCGCGAATAACATCAAAATTTATTTAACATTTTTAATTAAACCAATTACTTCATTATAGAAATCTCTTTTTTCTTCGCTAATTTGAAGATAATTTTTATTTGTCTCATTTTCAAAACATAAATCAATATTTTGTTCATCAAAACAGAAATTTAATTAAAGACAATTATATAAGTACGTTTAATTATATATGTAAATACATTTTCATTAATCATCGATTTAATTCTGATAACAAACAAAATATATAAATTATATAAATATTCAATATTTAAATGATTAAATTGAATTTATCCACTGTTACATTTATTAATAATTTTTACAAATTTTAGTAGTTAACAAAATATTATTAATAATCAATTCTACGTTTAAATAATTAACAAAGAAATGCGCTTGATATATCAATATAATTTAAAAACACAAATTTAAATGAAATAAATTGGAAGATAAAGCAACTATTCTTTAACGTTATTTCTATTGGTCACCGAAACAATTAAACAAATTTTGTTGTCGAGCAGTGCGAAGTTGCAGTATTTATTTAAAATACTTTATTTAAACAACACACACGAATTCACAGAACGTTAAAACAGAAACTAATGATAATTTGAATAATAAAAAAAAGACTGTGATGCTATTTTTATATTATTGATTGACTGATTGAAAACAAAAAATAATACTTTATACTGAATTATGTAAAAAAATGTGTGCATGTTACACAAAAATGTATTTTTTTCAACAATTTTACATGAGAGAACTTACCGACTACTTTCAGATCGACGAGCAATCTAAGGACATTATAAGGAAGCCAGCAAAGGGCGAAAAGTACTGCGAGAAGCAGCAATATCCAAGCGATTCGTCTTCTCTCACGTACCAGACGAAAATTCTACAAGCAAACAATTAAAAACCATTATTATCTTTAATAAATAAAAAAAGAAGCTTCTATAGCATTAACCCGAGATAATTGGAAAAAGCAAAAAAAAATGATCGATCGTCTAATTCGATGATAGGAATTTATCAATAAAATTTCTGAAAAAAAAAAAACACAAGAATAATCTTGCCTTAAGGAAAAATAAAATAAAGGTGGTAAATAGCAAAAAAAAAAAGGAAAGAAAAATTAATTAATGAACTATTTGAATTTACACGTACTATTATTAAACTTCTACGTTAGATTTTATTTGAATAAATTTTAACGAAGTTAACAAGCGTGACACGAGAACGAATCGTTTCTTTCTTAACATCGTCATAAAGAGTATACGTGTGTATATGTATCAGAAATAAATATGAAAGAATATCGAAAGTACAAACATGTTTATGACTTGAAAAATATTACTTCCCGTTCGTTGGTTTACAAACCAGTTCAGATAGAAAATAGTACGAGATTAAATCATGTGGAAATTTCTGTATTACGAATTCGATCTATTTATTTCCAACAAAAAAAAAAAACAAATATTTTGATTAATAAAAATATTTATACATCAATTATAAAAATAATATACATATAATAGAAAGTATATCTATTTATCAATACATTACCTGAAATGCAAGATCAAATATTTAAAGAGAGAAAAGAAAATGTTTTCAGATTGTATGTTTACAAATGTATTTATCTCCTTTTTCTAATTTTTCTAAACACAGGTAAAAATATTCCTGTTTATAAGTGAATTATGTATAATATAAGCTTATATTTACATATAAGCTACCAACAAGCGTTCTTAGAACTCGGACGACGAACATTTAATCGATTATTGAACTTCAATAGAAGAAACTAATAGGAAAGGAAATAAAACGCTACTTTTTACTAACTTGTTGCGAGCTAGCACTACCCTTGACACTGTCACAGTCAAACGGTGGTTTCCTGGCACAAAGGGTTCGACCCATCATCGAATAAGCCAATATCACAACAAAACCTGACAAAGGAAGACATAATTGAGATCGAAACATAAAGACAACAAGCTAGAGGTAAAACTTTTATTCTAAGAATACTCTTTACGTGAATTTTTTATTCTTCGAAGATTCTATATAAAATAGTGTATCCTTATTACAATATTTTTAATAAATATAAATATAAAATTTGCGTACATAAAACAAAATCTATTATAATGATGTAATTTCAAAATTATACATGTGGTATAATATTATATCGTAAAGACGGAAACGAGTAGTGTTGTTAATTGGACAAAAATGATTCTATTATATAAAAAATGTTTTTGTTTTCCAATTAATTCATATTTATAATGGATATTCTGTTCTATCGATTTCCGTTAAAACAAAAAATGGCAGGTAATGTTCTTATATAAAACTTTTATATCGTAATAATCTACACTTAATAAGAAAATGAAATATTTTATGTTCTATTTTTTGTTGGTATCTTCGATTCACGTTCAAATTTTGCGTGTCTGATATTCGTTGAAGAAAATTATTCTGATTATCAGTCATTCTCTTGTTTATATGCGATCGTTTATTGTTGTTGTTTATTTGTTTATCGATAAAATCAAATGAATCAGTAAAATAGTACATACCAGGAATAGCATAAACTAAGATAAAGCAGGCGGTACCGAATAAATCTGCATCGATACCAAGTGGATTCAAATCTTCCGAGCATATGTAAAATGCTGGCGGCAATCGGGAAGCCCGAGTATCGTTGCGTGAAAAATTTTCTTTCAACGCCCAAGAACCATGAAGAGTAATATTAACAACTTCTGTTCCAGGACTTTGAAGAGTCATCTGTTAAAGAGAAACAAAATGCAAATTTCGTATAATTTAATCGATCGATAAATGTCGATGATAAATAATGAATTCTGCTTTTATTTACAATCCCTCCAATCGAATTTATCAAAATATTAAGTATTTTATCGATCTACCATTAAAATGATTCGTATATTATTTTGAATAAAACGAAATTTTCGTAGGATACATCAATAATAAAAATAATATATAGTAGAAAGTATCTATATATATTTATCAATACATTACTTGATACGATGATAGAATCATTTAATTTTTTTTGTCTATTTAAGAAAAATATATAGAATTAAAAACGATAAAACGTATAATATGAGTTAACAATTAAATTAAAATTTTTTTACAATATTATCTTTCATAAAAAATATAATGATTCGTAATTTTTTTTCTATAAAAAGGTATAGTACTATATTTCTATACTTTAATTGTTAACTGTTATTATTTATAGTGAATTTTTCGTCGAGAGATTGTTTTTTTTTTAATAATAAATACGAGAATTAGATATAATACTTTGGGATTATAAAGAGATGTGTAATTTTTGTATAAAACATTTAAAAGATTTATTGTAATAGGATTTTATTTTTCAGGATATCTCGCTGAATGTCTGTCTTTTTGTTTTGTGACAGAATTTCAATACTCATCGCTAGTATTACTGTTATTATTTATATGTCAAACGAATAATATCGCTTACTCTTTATCCGAATTAAAGTTTAAATAAAATTATACGGTTCATAAGTATTAATACTTTTTAATTTTATTTTTTTATTTCAAATTTTATATTCAATGGTTTCGAAACGT
The DNA here is from genome assembly GCF_010416935.1 of Polistes fuscatus. Lineage (NCBI taxonomy): Eukaryota > Metazoa > Arthropoda > Insecta > Hymenoptera > Vespidae > Polistes > Polistes fuscatus. The sequence continues at coordinate 10,536,872 of NW_025113096.1, forward strand.
AATTCGAAACGTAAATAAAATAAACTTTATTCACGAGACATGAAAATCACAAAGCTTCATAATGTAAAAATAGAAATATTATTATGACACAAAAGTATAATGAGAAAAAAAAAAAAATTACTTAAAAAATCCTTATAATTATTAAACCGCTAAGTATTAGTAATTTCAAAAATTAATTTACGTAAAAACATCGTTACGAAACAGGCAATTTACCTAAACCAAAGAAAGAAGAAGAAGAAGAAAAATTAATTTAAATAATGTTCATTCTTGATAGAAAAATAATAGAGATTATAAAGGAATGGTATAATAATAAAACATATACTAAGCTGGTATTTGATAATTAGATGAAATACAATTTCAACGGATACACACAAAAATAACATACAGATGTAAAAATGTATTACTTAAAAGTTATATAACATTTCAAAAGAGGTAATACATTACATTGACATAAAACTAATCAATTTGATTGGGGTTAAAATAATAGAAAATGATAGTAAAGATAGATAAAACTTACTCCTTGTAATATAGGCACGAAAATACTCAAAGCTATTAGCCATAAGATAACGATAACGACTACGGTACTCCTTCGATTGAATACTCGTCGGAAAGCTATAGGACTTCGTATAGCAAGATACCTATCGATACTCATTGCAGTAATAGTGTACACCGAGGCAGCAACGGCCACTCCTGAAAAGAATCAAACCACGATTATACAGTGCTCGATTAATCGTCGAAGGATCACTTTTTTCCCTTTATCATTCTAACATTTATCGATTACTTTAGATAATAGAGTATATAAACTTTGCGGAAATTTGTATTACGTGACCTTAATTTTTACGAAAATCACATGATATTATTTCAACGATGATCAAAGGTGTAACACGATATCAGATGTATAATGTATTCGTAAAATTCTCTTGTAGATAATTTCATCAAAAATATTTTATGCATAAACATTTTTGAATGAACTATTACTCTAATATTTGCTATTATTTTTTATTTCTTTCTCTCTTTAATTTTTTTTTTTTTATAATAATAAACTTATAATGTTATTTAAGTTTCACCCGTCATCGTAAACTGAAAAATTACTAGACTGAAAAAAATATCTCGCGGTTGATAAAATTCGTATTTTTAAAATCATTATTTCAAACCATTTATTTTTTATTCTATTTCCGACGATAACACGAATTGAAATAAAAAAAAAAAGTTGAGAGAAAAAAGACAATTTACAATTAGCGATAGTATGTTTTAACGATAAACATTTTCACGATGAAAAATAACTTGTAAGTAACGATGACTAACATAATTTTTTACCTAAAAACGAGATAATAGAAAAATAGAATACTTATATGTATCTATATATTCCGAACTGTTATCCAATCTTGATTTTACCCTTTAACAACTCAACGATAATTATTTCTGATATATATTTGACACTTTTATTTTGTTAATGATTAGATACATTAAAGTGAAACATTTTTCAATGAAAGCTTTTAATTTTCTCTCGAAATTTATTTATAACATAAGTGAATAGATACTATTAATAATAATGGAAAAAGCGAATGAACATAAAAGCTTTTAGAAAGTAAAGAGATAAGGAAAAGATCAGTGATTTTTATAACGTAGATAAATCTAACGTTCGATCATCGGCTTCAAGTAATATAAAATAAAGAAGAAAAATATCTAGGGAAAAATTCGACAAAAGGCAAAGTAATATAATTCAATAGAAAGGGATTCTAAGGAATGTTTAAAATATGTTTTATTATGAATGTTATTATAGTAGAAAGAGAAAAGAAAGGAAGAGAGAGAGAGAGAGAGAGAGAGAGAAAATTAATGAAAGGTACATTGTATCCTATTATTAGAATTTTACACGTTGTTTAAATATTTGTTAAAGGATCATCATGTATCCTCTATATGATGTGAAGTAAAGTCAACAATAAAATATTTATTCTCACTATGTCGGTCAAACTCAGCCTTTACCGGAAAAAGAAGCCCTGTTATATAATACTTGTTACAATTTGTAATAAACGCTTGGAAATATTAGTCTTACAAGAAAAAGTTGCATTATGTCTTATGTTAGAAAAGGAAAAATGAGTGTTACGAATGGCATTCATTTTCTCTTCCTTATTACTTTCCTTTTACATTGCGAATATTATTATGCAAATAAATAACATTTTAGTCGTTCCCTTTTACAAGAAAGTATAATAGAAAATATGAAAATAAGATCGATCTTACTTTCTTCTTTTATTATATCAATCGAAATAGAAAGAATTTCGTTAAGAAATATTTCAATGGATTTATTAACGCATGAAAAAAGAGACTAGAATTTTGTTTAATAAATTATTGATAAAATTTTATTGAGAAACTTTATTAACTTTTTAATTTAATTTAACGCTTTTTCTATTATTAATCGTTAAAAGATCGAATTTTATAGCATGTTAATTTAAATAAAAATTTGATGATAAAGGTGCGACCATCAAATGCAAATAAACTTACCTTGTAAATATGAGGATAATTTACACATAACTTCGCCATAAATCCAGACAAGCGAAACAGCTTGAGTAACCGCGACCGGCATACAAATCATAGTCACCAATAGATCGGCAACTGATAGATTCACCACAAAATAATTAGTTACACTGAAAACAAAAGAATAATTGCGTGCATATGTGAGAATATATATATACATATGCTTCATTAGAATAACAAGCTATAAAATTCAACTAATGAAGCAAATACAGAGGGTCAGCAAAATAAAACCTATGCTAAGTTAACCTCAACAAATAAAGGTGTGGTGTGATAGTATACTCATGTATGCGGATAGTGAACACCTCGCGTTAACGGATACAATAAACATAGTAATTTCCTATTAATCGTTCTTTGAACTTTCAATGGTTTCTCTTTTAAATTCTTATTGATCCTAGAATAATTATTCGAAATAACGTTTGCGAAAAACTATGCAGTCATAATGAACAATATTAAAGTTTCGATCAAATTTACATTTCAATTAACCCTTGAACCCTGTGCAGCTTTCCCGTTGGAAGCAATCCATAGGAACGGAATGATTTTTTGAAAAAAATTGTTAAACGCATATATGCGTCCTTACATTAATCCACACGGATTGCTTTCGATATAACACTGAAAGGGTTAAGAAATGATCGATCAATCAATTTTTGAAATTCATACAAAATATGTATCTATATATATTTCGTATACAGATAAAAACACAATAAAAAGAAAAAAGTAATTTATAATACAATACGTAATATATGTTTTCCACTCGAAAAATTGAAATAGTAATTCATTTGATATTAAATTGTGCTCTATCCATGAAAAATTATATGTTATTACTTTTTCACATGAACAACTTTTATTCAATATTTAAAGAATACTTCTGTAAAAAATTGTTTCCGTTCGGCATTGATATTTATAAATGCAATGTACTCAATATCAAATAATTGAATGGTTATTTTAAATATTGAAATATATATTTAAATATTGAATTTAATTTACTAAAGGTGCATGTCTTTCTTAAGGTATTTGCATTATTAGTGTATTTATACTCATAATTTTTCTCTATACAAACACTTATGGTGTTCGTTATAATCAGAATACTTATAAACGCGTAATTTTCTTTGCTCATTATTACATTTAAGAATGCTGTTCATTTTTATGTAATATTATGTGTACGTTTAAGGTCTTTTGTACGCTTATTATTTCATTTATTCCAAATATAATTTAAGTATTAAAAAAGAAAATGGGGAGTGCTTTTAGTGATGAAAGTAGTAATTCTTTAAAATGCATAAAATTCTAAAGTGATGATGCTAATAATAATCAAAGTGAGAGTGTTACTAATGAATTTCTGTAGGAAGAAATTAACGATATACTTGAAGTGCATAACTTAATAGATGTTGATGCTATAAAGAAAGATATTTCAAATTTTATCAAACAAAATCTGTATGAATTATTTTAAAACGATGAAATTTTCCAAAACGTAATGAAAACAAATCGATACGATCAAAATGATCTTACTTTCGATCAAATTTGTTCGAAAGAATTGAAAATATATTTTATTTTGGTTATCTTGAGATGTATTCTTTCTTACACCATTATGATTATATTTTTTGATCCAAAACACTAAACTTCTTTATAATCAAATTATAGAAATATTTATAATAAAATATTGAAATGTAAGGTATATTTATACTTGTCGAGAAGTATAATTAAATATAATTTTTAAAAATTTGCAATAAGAATATTATTTTTCATTTTTCTTTATTTTGAATATCGACAATTGGATAAAGATAATGAAAATGTAAAATTATGTAAGAAAAAAAGAAAAAAAATAAGAACCATCGTAACTTCTTCTTCTTTCGTTGTATTCTAAACGAAGAACAAGGATAATGTAAACAGCGTGGTTAATCGTTGAATTAATCGTTGAACCTAGCCTTTGAGCCAAAAATGCATAGAAACGCGATGGCGCTGCTGTTTACACTTTTGTAATAACTGAGAATAAAAAATATTTTTTGTTAATAAAAATTACTTTTTATATAATAATTAGGATAAATTGTAATCGTTTCTATTATTTTCCGGAAAAAATAACTGCGCATTTTATTCCGTACTTTTAACATATATACAAGAAAATTCTTCAGCACCCAAACGGTTAATGTAAAAGTGGTTTTATCGGTGTGCGAGATGACGAGACAGAACGGAGACTTCGTAACCAAGGCGATAATTTTCGTTTGAAAAATAAGCGGCAACGTGTTTGCTTGAAGGTTATTCTGTTCGTTCATTCGTGCATCTATTATAAATGCGTAAGTAATGTTTATTTGAACGATGCACCCGCTGCGATCAGAAATAAGCGATTTACAGTTTGCTTTGTACATCCTCGAACACTTCTGTATCCTACAAGTTCTTTATCAAGAAATCCTCTTTTCCGTTGTTCATCGAATACTAATTTCTAAAGAATCTCTAAATTTAACAGATACTTATTCACTGAGAAAATAAGAAAGGAAGAGAGAGTAAGAAACTCATGACTCAACAATAATAATTCATTCTTGATAAGTTCACTAGCATAAGTAATTACTCGAAACTTATTACATGAAATTATTTTTTTAGAAATAACTTTTAACTTACTTTCAGATATTCTTCTTTCTTTTTAGTCACTTTACGACTTATCGTATTAACTTTGTGAAAAATTGGATGAAATTAAAAGAACGCAAGAGGTGAAAACTCACGTTGAAGAATCTTTAAATTACCAAAGAAAGTTTTATGTTAAAGAAACGAAAAGATGATTCTCTCAAATTCTTTGTAAAACTCGTCGAGATTTCGTTCTTAAGATAGATAACAAATTTCTAAACAAATAATGTTAGAAAAATTAATTGTCGAATACTTAATCGTTTGAATGCTATCACGAAACTACTCGAATTGTGTTTCCCGTTAATCAAATATCACAAAGTGCTATTGAAACAAGCATTAAAGCGTCGCTTTAATGGGACAAAATTTTGTCAAACTCTCTTGTTAATCGATTCACTCACTTATCGAAGTCTTTAACCTTGTTAAGCTAGTTTCCAATGAAAATATATTTTACCTTGATAGGTTGGTTTTCCAACGAAAATACACTCATTACATAAGCGTATCAAGATATATCGTATGTGTATTAAGCCTGTCTCTCAAGAGAATACTAGTATGAAATAAACTTCCGGTAACGAAATACAAAATCCCATTTTTGCTTGTGTCCATCATTCGTTCTTAATTTAACAATAAGAATATCTTCTATCTACTTCTATCTTTAATCAAACCGAACAATATTGTTATTTCCGTGTGAATGACGTAATTTGATGATTTTTCGTTTTATCTGTCAATTTCATACGCGAAAGTATCGCAGTTATCCGAAATTTTCCAAGATTTACGCACAAACGTTGTGTAGTGTAAGTTCAGTATTTATCAAATGCGTATCTCATACGAATGTTCTCGTAATAAAATTGGCATTATTTATATCAAAGAAACTTAATATCGAAACACGTTTTATTCTGATAACTCATAAAATTCAAATACCATATTCACCTTATTTCGTATTTAACCTTTCTATTAGAAACCATTATTTGATTTGCATCGAGTGTTAATATTCTATTAATACTTAATTGTTCAAATTGTTTGTTAGGAATAAATAACAAACAGTGATATATTACGTACAAAATATCAATAATATGTACTAAAAAATGAAACTTCCGCGGGAATAATTATCCCTGGGATAGAATTGACTCTTTTATTTATTATCGTTACAATATCCAACGAAAGAAGAATAAAAATGACAAAATGGTTTAGAAAAATATTCAATCAAATATTTTTTAGAATTCTTTTAATGTAGATTCAGATGAACATCGACTTACTAAACGATTGATCGTATATTTAAAAAAAAAAGAAGCATTTATAGAATAAATTATCTCACCGGTAAAATGAATTTCTTCGTTTATTATTGTTAACACCGTCGAACGAAAAAAGAGAAAAAAATAACAAAATAAACTCTAATAAAAAAAAAAAAAACTTCTTCTTTCCTTTCTTAATTTTTTCTCGAAGAAAATTTCTATTAACATCGACTTGCTAAACAATCGATAATGTATTTAGAAAGAAAGCATCAATCAATAAAATAACTCTTTCATTTATTATTGTTACAACATCAAACGAGAGAAGCAAAAAAAAAGGAATGAAATGAGCTTTAACACTGAGAACACATCTTTTTTTTCTTTCTCACTCTCTCTCTTTTTTTCTTGTACTTTTTTTCCACGTGTATTTCGACGCACGTCGGATTTTAACATTCAATCGAAAGAAAAATAAAACTTGACGATCTCTTTATTTTCCTTCTTGATTTTTCTTTTTTCTCTCTTATTTCCTCCCTTCCTTCTTCTCTCTCTCTCTCTCTCTCTCTCTCTCTTCCTCTTCCTTTTCTCTCTCATTGATTTACATACACGTTCAAACTTTCATCATCATTTGTCTTGCTTCGAGAAAACGAGGGGATCCTTTTTCCTGTTTCTTTGAAATATTTCATTCGAAAATAATATAAACAAATTTCTATACAATTATGATTGCCCTTTGTTCATCCAACGATCAGTTACTTTACTGACACGTGAATTATAAATACAATTAAAATCTTTAATTTTTCTATATAGAAAAAATACAACAACAAAAATTCATCTATTTTATCAAATGCATTGTAAAACCTGCATGGTATATGCATGACATCGTATTATACAGTTCATATCTAACTAGATCTATGTGACTTTTTACGACTGTGTTTTCTATTTTTTCTTTTTAAGTTATTTTATAAGTAAAATCACATAACATAATGCAAGAACGATGACTCATATTAATTCTTAACAAATGTTTCTTTGAAAACTTAGTTGACCCAGTTTTGAAATATCTTTCATAAATATTGATAAACCATAAATGATGTGTGAATGATTAATGATAAATAATAAAAGAATCATATTTTAAACGTACATTATTCATAGATGTTATTCTTATCACTGATAAAAAATATATAAGCCATTTATTAGCCAAATCGATTAATTAGATAAAACGACAAAAATAGAGGAAATAGATAAATTAATATACATTGTCGTTATTTAATGGCGTATAGTGCTTAATTATTTAAAAAAATTTACCATAAATATAAGTTAAATATTGATCAAATTACTTTAACAATAAATTTTGTTTGAAATTTAATCACTTATGGTTCATATAAATGTAATAAATAAGTACGTACCTTCTCATATAGTGATATTTGAAGACAACGGCGATTACAAGTGCATTGGCTGTGACAGCTAATGCGATGATCGGTACATAAAGAGTAATTAGTAAATAATTTGGTTGTACATCATTGAAACTATCATATAAATCCCACAGTATATTGGTTACAATCGCATTTTGATCGTAAGCAAAAGTAGCAATCGTTGGAGTTGTTGTCGTCGTCGTCGTCGTCGTTGTTTTCATCATTCTGCCTACGAACGGTGTCGTAGAAGGTGTAGTTGCCATTGACATTGTCGTTGAACTTCCGTTTAATATATCAGGATCGAAGAAAAAATAATCACGAAGCGAACGTGTCATAGTTGTTATCGTCGTCATTGAAATACTTTCAGTGTCCGAAGTAATTATCAGCAAATTATCACCTTCACACACCCTATTTAACTTTCCCTCTTCCTTTTCCACTTTCTTTTTCACTTTCTTTTTTTTTTCCTCTCAAATCCTTTTCACGCGAGATTAGATCAGAATAATCCCAAGAAAATTTCCATTACCGGAATACAAACATAGTAAGGTTGCTTGTTCGAGTAAACCTAAAGATCTTTTAACCTTCGACATTTTCTTTTAAAAGGGTAGAGCCAAGGAATGGCAAGTCTTCAAAATAAAATTTTACTTTCATTCAATGATTAATAATATCCTGAAGATAATTATTTAAATGTATCTAAAAATTATTTAAAATATACAATAATGAACGTAAGTATTTCTAATAAATGAAATAAATCTAAAAAATTGAAAAAAGTAATATTTTCGTGTTAAATTATTAAATGGAATTCAATCGTATAAAAAGAATCTAAATAACCAAAGTGCCAACTCGTCAGTTCTTACAATCAGTTAACAGAATTAATATATAACTGATAAAATTATCTTTAATAATAATATGATTATTAATTAGTAATCAAGTTTAAAGATAAATTCAAAAACTGATATGTTTTATTAATAATCACGAGTTTTATAATTAATCCAAATCTTAATTTACTTTTTATTAAAATTTACTTTCAAATACTCTTCTTTGATAAAAATTACATATTTCATAAATACCTTCTAGATAAAAATATGGTAAATACATGCAATAGTTGATTATAAAAGACAAAAGGAAAACACATCGGATATATTTTAAATTAAGGACTGCCAGAAAATGTTTCTAACATGTGATACGTCTGAAAGAGCATCAGGAAATGAGTACGCGTCCTCTTTTCTCTTGACTCGATTTTTCCTAGCATTTTGAAAGTAAATAAAAAAAATATAATTCGCTAGAGTGCAAACGTTACTTTAATCTTGATTTTATATCTAAATTCTTGAAAAACCGGACAAACTTTGGCAAATAAGAGAATTCTTTAACATCGTTTATTATATTCATATACGTTTGTCTATATATTGCTCGAATTTTAAAATGAAATACACTTGAATCTGAGAACATCATCTGTTATAATCAATTCTCTCTTTTTCAATCCAATAGGTGTCAAATTCATTTCAAACAGAATTGATTTTTCTATTCTGATAAAACGCATTTCTCGCATTTCTTTTTCTTCTTTTTATTGTTATTATTATTATTTTTATTTTTCTAGTAATTCCTTCTTTATCCTTTCGATTTAATTAAAGAGCATTAATAAAGGATCGTTGATTTCGAAGCGATCGCTTTTATTTTAAAAAAAAAGTTCTCGTAGTTGTTAATCGAATAAAAAATTTCATTTTTATCAAAAAATAAAATATATTATATTCCGTTGACGAGAGATCAATTGGATTAAAGACAATCAATAAAATTCGATACTGAAAAAGATTCAACAAATTATTCATGAACCAATGAAAACAAAAAGAACGTGGAATACTTTTTTTTAAATCCATGTACTACAAATGTATAAGTTAATACTTGAATATATTTCTTTCAAATTTATGATCACTATTATCTGATATCATAGTAATTTTCTTCTATCCTTTAATATGAGAAAACAAATTTTAATTAAGCTTCGAATATAAATTATACTTCACTTAATTGATACGACGATATCGAAACAGTTTTCTTTCTTTTTTTTTATCTTTAATTTCATTTAAAACTATAATACTTCATCTCTCTCTCCAATTAATTTAAAGTACGTTACATAAATAAACGATTCATTGATAATAAATAAATTTTTTCACGAAAGAATCATTATATTCTATCAATATCTTCGAATTTCAAACTTTCCATCCACGGATATTATATATTCATATGTATATAATTATGTATTATATAATTACGTAGTTATATATTCTTATTATAAGAATGTAAATATAAATTATATATTTTTTCTATCTATTTAATTATTATTATTACTCGAAAAAAGCAAATTAAATACTTACACGTATATAGCCAAAAAGGAATATCTTTTATATTCAAAATACGATATATTTAATAAAATTGAAAAGACAACTTTTCCCTCAATAACATATTGATCACATAATCACAATAAACTTTGATTATTATTCATTATCCTCAGAAATAAACAAATAACCCGTATCAATATAATTAGAAATTTATATTCAGTATTGCACTTGAGCAAACACTGTCCTACACTAATGCAGCAAAATAATGATATGTGTATAATTTTACCTCAATCAATAATAATAAACACATACACAATTTACATTTACAATAACCGTAGAGTATCTCCCATGTTCATCGAACTAATCACCGTCATCACCCAAATTAAAAACGTTGCAAAATTTATCCTCTACGATCGCCATGTTCGATTTTCGTTAGATCCTAATTTTATCGCTAATGCCGTCCTTCGCGTCAACATTTTTATTTCTTCACGATTTTCTTCATCTTTCTCTCTCTCTCTCTCTTTCTCTCTTTTATTCTCTATCTCGTTCAAAAAGAAAAAAAAAGAAGAATAAATGACGAGTAAGAAAAAAAAATTAAGGTAAAAATGTAGGATATAATATATAAAAAATAGTAATAAATTATAATTAACGATATTTGAGAATTATTTAAACGCGTGGCGCAAACTTCTTCGACCGTTATCGACAACGACAAAGCAGAAAGAAGAATCATAGCATACTGGAGGGAAGAGAATCGTGACTCCCGCCGAAGGTGTTGAAAGCGCCGCCGTATTCATATATACGAGCCCACCTACACCTCATCGTCTAAAACGCGCCTGCGTCTTTCATCTTCTTTTCTCCTCTTCATCCTTAGCGGGTTCTGAACGAAAACCAAGATCTACCGTATCCTTTCTTCTTCTAGAAATATAATTATAATTAAATTATTTTCATATATTACGCCAACACTAGTATTTGGTATTCAAAATATATTGAATAAAATTTTGTAAGAATTTTTCTTCGAATGAAATATAATGGATTGTAATAATTCATTTGAATAATCCCTAGTATTTTGTATTAAATATTATGACATTATTTATTAGCTGGAATTCTCTGAAAATATTTTCCCTCGACCGAGATATATTGGAGATTAGTTTAAGAAAAATTTAAAAAATTTTTTTTTATATATAAAAAATACTATCATTTCGTATTAAATATTGTAACATTACTTATTGGCTGATCTAATGTTTTTACACATTCATAGAAATATTTAATTTACATCTTTTTTTTTACGTATCGTAGATTACATAAATACTTATTATTTGTGAAATACGTTTTATATTGATTAAAAAATATACAATATAAAAATAAACAAAAGTATCTAGATTTAGAATTTTGTATTTCTATTTTTATACTTTATATTGCGCAACTTTGAATGATAATCACGAAATAGAGCGAAACATGTACGAACTGACATTCACAATTCTGTTTCGATGATCATCGTTTTTAGTAAAAAGATTGACGGTATGCTTCATCAAATATCTATCTTAATGGATTAACTCGCGATCGAAAAAAATATTGATAGAAATGTTATTGTGACATATGACTTTTTTAAATTTAATCGACATATAAGTACATATACGTATAATAATGACGATATTCTTAATATTTATATATCGTATCTTTTTATAAGCTATAAATCCAGTATCACATATACATACAGTAAATTTAAAGCATATAAATTATTTTATCTTAATTGAATATTTTATATTAAAAAAATTCTATAAATAAAAACAATCGATTTTGTTTTCCATACGAGGTAAACCACACCGCAACGAGATTCAATATTTATAATATAATAACATCAACACACGTTAACAAGTTGTATCGTCATTTGGGCAATATGAACTTAATAGCTTTACCATCTGATAATGTAATAATTTGCGGTATATATTTTTGAAAAAAGAAATTCCAATTAATGAAAAACTTTGTTCGATTACTATACCATTTAAACGATAAGTGTTTGTTTATACAGTCTCGTAATAAAAAAGTTGAATTTATTTTAAATTCATCCATCGGTCGTTAAAATTTTATTTGAAATCACGTTCAACAAATAAAGAGAAATCTAACGTGAATTGCATTGTGAATTTTTCTAAACAATTTCAACAATTTCTACACGTAAGAGAAATAAAGGCGGAAACTGAGAAATTCACACATAAATGTCTATCTTATTATTTCAATATATCGTCGTCTCCAACGTCGATGGCAAAAACCAATCTTGAAACTACGTCAACTCTAACCCTCCTCATTTCTATACTTTGTCAGCTCTTTTCAAAGTTCTTCCTCTTATTCCATTCTCTTATTGTTCTGGACTGAATTCTTAGAAATTCACAATTCTATTGAATTTTGCTCTTTGCGATTTTTATCTAACAATCATTTTAATAACGACAAAGCGTCTATTCTTTTCGCAGTTCTTGAAATAAAAGCACTCCCTTTTTCACATACTTATTATATATATGATATATTTATATAAATATAAAATAAAAAATGCATACAATAAAAATTGGACGATAATTTGATCGAACGATTAGTTCCGATTAAATATTAATCGATTTAATTATCCTTTCCACTTTATTCTTTCCAGCTACTCGTAGTTCTTTTGTATAATACTGGTTATATCAATAAAATGACAACAAAGCAATCTGTCACGTGGAAATTAATCAAAGAATGGGAATCAGAGTGGAAGTTCATCTTCGATGTTGGAGATCACACGTTATTGGCATGCAAGATCACCAGATATGTCATTATTCCCGAAGCTATCTATAAAAGTCAAAGTAATACATTTATCGATTGTGAATGAGAAAATAATTAGAAATATGTATATATGGGTGTATATAGAGGAGAAAGAGGAGGGGTTGGGAAGAGGACAACTTATTGTTAGTTAAATTAACCTTCTCAGTCTTTTATCGTCTTACCGAAAGAAGAAGAGACAGATCGATGCGAATCATACCAGCAGCAGCGAAAAAATAGACTTTCCTTAGCTGAAAATATGCAGCAGCCTCGATGTTATCCTATAATTACGAGAAGCAAATCGATACGGTTTCAGAGAGAGAGAGAGAGAATTACGAAAACAGAAACGTCTTGGAGAAGAAACGCTTTGATCAAAATAGCTCTTCGTTCTAATTATTTGTTTACAATTAGATAATAAGAAACTAAGATAATTATGGAGTAAACAAATAATACATTGAATAAGAACGGTCTTGAAAATTCAAACTTGAAAGATCTTTGATCTCATTCTTGTGGTAACTTTAACATTTGAACAGACGTTTGAGAACGAACAGAATCCAATTTTACAATAGTTCTCACCTGTGTGAAATTTCGTTTTCCAATAACGGAAGAAAGTGGTGAAAAGGCTATTTTTCCAACCTCATTTGCCTGAAAAGATCAAAATGAGACACAATAATATATTTTCATATGTAAATTGTAAGAAAACTTTGTTTTTTTAACTTACATCAGTTAGCTGCAGATATAACTTACCTGAGATGCAGTAGCATGACAAATCGCTATGATCAAAAATAGATTCCCAACGCAAGCAGAAATTAACAAGGATTCTCGTACAAGTAATAGAGTCGGCAATTGATTGTGTCCATTGATTGTGTAAAGTCTTGAAAGAGTATTAAAAGACATACTGATGATCCAAAAGAAAAGTGAAGCTTCATAAACTGAATTAACTGTTTGAGTAGCGTTCGACAAACAGCAATGTAACCACCATATTTCTTCCAAACGAAAGTTCATTCTCGCTTGATCCACCACCATGATCTTTCCATCTGCAATATTAAATAATAAACATTAAATAAGGTTTGCCATATAACTTAAAAAATAAAAAGTTATTCAATTTAAATATAAAAATAGTCTCTTTTTTTTAAATTTTTTTTTTAATTTTTTTAAAAATTTAAGTAAAATTGCGTATTTTTACACTCCCGAACAAACCGCAAAGTGCAACTGACAAATTTTAAAGCTGAGGCGCGCGTTAAAAGTCACGTGTGCCTTGCCACGTGATATTTGAAACGAATCGGAGATGCATTTCATACTTTGTCAGTTTCTCATTTGGCATCCTATCGAATGCCTAAAAAATGTGTGAAATATGAATACGTTTCATACATTGCCAGCTAGTTTTAAGCATTATACACAATGACTAGGCATTCTATAGAATGCCGGATTTCAAACGTTGCCGGTAACATATACAAAAGAGACTCATATTTTAAAATACGGAAAAGAATGGAATCCAATGTTAACATGCATGACTCCGCATAAAGATAAAGATTTAACAAAATGTTTATATAATAAATATCAACATATTGAATTGAAATTTAACATACAGATTATTTAATAAATATTATTAATTATGTTAATAAAATTAATACTGTTGTTAATTACAGAAAGTATCTTAATATTATATCCAATCACGTATGTGTTGTTTTTTTATTATGAACAAAATTATAATGCAATAACAAAAAATTGATTGCGTTCAAGTACTGTTGTACACTGTATGTATCTTTTCTTATTATCAGGATACATGTATGTATATATATATATATATATAATTGGAAATATTTATACAATAGACTTACGGTATATAAAATTATGGTATTTCATAATTTTACCCTGACGATAATTTAATAAAGTCGTTTCAAATTAATTGTTAATTGAAATTTATTGTTTCATGGAATAGTAACAAAAACGAAATAAAATTAAAATTTAAAGTGAAACATCTACTTTATTACACGTTATCTTGTATATAAAATCGAATAACCATGGAAAATATCAAATAAACTTAAAAGGGTGAAACTTAGATTGTTAATGAAACTAATGTCTAGCACATTAACTCTTCGTTGACGATACTTGATATATATCGATGTTACGAGTGTAGGACATTAAAGGGTGTAATCGATTACATGTCAACCTAGAAACGAGCTCGGAAGCTTTCTTTGAACTCGAGGAAAACGATAGCACTCGACTGGTTATCGTGTAAGTAGAAACCAGATGGTATTGGTATGTATGTATGTATTTATTTGTATGTACTTATGAAAAAAAAAATAGAAATTTGTAAATGAGAAAAAAAAACAAGAAAAAAGAAAGCAAGGGAAAAAATCTCATATTCTTATTTTATATTTTAAATCGACCATAATGAGCCCTATATACGTTGAAATATGTTGCGATATATACATGCATCTCTATTCCTAAATTTCATGATAGATATTGCAATATATGTATTTAGTTAGAATCGTCGTCGACGAATCAGCATCAAAAGTAACTTGCATCTGGAAATGTACGGAATAAGCATGTGTTTCAACATTGGCATCATGCGATAAACTTGCGTGAAGAATCAGTAATATGAAGGAAAATATATGAGCCGTTCACAACCCAAAGTGATTAAGCTCTATTTTTTAAATTTTATTTAAATTTTAATGCCAAAATACTTAATTGGTGATTAACTTTTCTTACGTAAAATAAATCAGAATGCAAAATAATCTATTATAATAATAAGCTCTAAAAACCATTAAATAACAATATATATAATGTAAAATATATAGCAATCTATGTAACTTTATCAAATTTCTTTACTTTTTATTTTATAGTGTTAATCGATTTGACAAATATGCGACTCATATAAATACCGATAATTTATACAGTAAACTAAGCTTAAAAAAAAAAAACAATTTATTTTATAATTTATTTTTTAATATAAATAATTGTAATATAAAATAATTCTTAAAATCAATGCTTTCTATTTTGTGGCTTGATATAAATAATTATATTAATATATAATAAATATTAACAATTTGGTCATAATTATATATATGGGCACATATATAAATATAATTCAGGAAACTAATGCAAGTTTCATACATCGCAATATATTTCAACGTGTATAGGGGACCTTAACACGTGATAAATGAGAGAAGTTAATAAACTAACAGAGAATATTCTCGATAAAAGATAAAAAAAAATTGTACAGGAAATGAACTTACCTTCAGGAAGTAATAGTATCTCACAGAGCCTTCGAAACCTTTGATAGAGGACGAAGGACAACCCAACAAATTTCAGTAGCTGCATTGATATCGCCGCGTTCACCAACCCATAAGTAATGCCATTAAACATCGGGGCAGATTCTTCGCAACTGTGCACATACATACACGTACACCCACACACACATATACTCACTATAATTTCTTCCTTTTGATTTCGTGTTCGAGCTTATTTAATAAAGAAAAAAAGAATAGAAAATATAA
Source organism: Polistes fuscatus (assembly GCF_010416935.1). Lineage (NCBI taxonomy): Eukaryota > Metazoa > Arthropoda > Insecta > Hymenoptera > Vespidae > Polistes > Polistes fuscatus. The sequence goes on from NW_025113096.1 coordinate 10,553,263, forward strand.
TAAAAATACACACGATTCACAGAAAATAAAAATATTACATTATAAGTTAAAAGTTAATACGTCTATCTAATAAAATTTGACACAAATACAGAAATAAAAATAGAAATAACTTGTTGTAATATAAAAATAACAAAATACGTACAAGAAAAAATATATTATAATAGATTATTAAAAAATGCATTGTCACAACTGTTAAGGAAAATATTCACGGTGAATTTATATATCTATATTTATTTCTGTGTATTAACTTTATCTTATATCGTACGATCTTATCATTTATATTAGAAATTATTAAACACGCATTTAACGTCGATTTCCGTGTTAAAACGTAGCCAACGTTGTAGATTAACGAATGAAAGTAAAAAATAATTAAAAAGAAATAAATAAAAAAGTAAGAAAGAAAGAAAGAAAAAATATAATGTTGCTAGTAATTTCCAAACCATGAAACGTCATGGAGCATCAAAATATCGTAAGAAAAGGGTTTCCCGAGGATCTTACCAGTAGCTTGTATATCCAACGGCAAACCAAACCAAGAAAGTAATTAAGACTAAAGCTTGACATTTGCGACGTGCATTATTGCTTTTAGTTGGACGTTCATTAAATCTGGTAGTGCGATCGAAGTTTCGTAATTGGGCGAAGGCAGCACGAATTTTCCCATTCCAGGCAATCGAGAGAATAGCATCAGTGAAAAGACAAATGTAGGATAGACTTGTTCTCGCAAGAGTCAACAAAAAGCTCTTGTATTCGACGTCGGTATCAATGATTATTAAATAGAGACCGATGATACAGGTACTCAAATATATGGACATCCACAAAAACGTATATATCATGCCACGTTTAGTCACTAAAATATCTTCATCGGTTATAACGTGTGGTCCACATCCAAAAAGTCTCGATGCTTGTAGAAAAGGTTTTATGTCATGAGTCAATCCTACCATTCTTCCAGATTCAATAGAGTTCTCTCTTATGAAACGTATTCTGAAAAATTCATATAATATGATAATAATTCTAATACGCCCTTGAATAATTAAATATTTCGATAATAGTAACAGAAATAAAAGTTTAGTAAAAGTATTAGTACGATAAATGGGTAGTTTTTTTCTAATACGCTACTAGACCAGAAATGAAGTTATTAGCACTTAATTCTTAACATGTTGTTTTCTTTTCTATTGATCCCCAAACAAAACGATTATATCTATTTTACGTATATTGTACAGTAATTTATATAAATAATATAAAAAAAAAATAAAGATAAAAAAGAGATATGAAATATAGGCGTATAATAGCGAATTTATTATTAATAAATTAACCGTAAAACATACATACATTTATTATGCGTTTTATTAACGATCATATATATATATATATATATATATATGAACTTTTTATGATCATATTAATAAAAATCCAAATAGAACAAAATTCTGAAACTTCAATACAGATAAGAAGTACTGTAAGCTGGAAGTAAAGCCGCGATTATGTTTCCTTTCAAATGTACTCGAGTCCATTGGACGTCGTTGAGATTAATGAAAATTCGAGCTTGATAAGAAACATTGCGAATACCACATAGACTATCTTTGGACATGTACAACAAACAATTAGAATGATTTACGAGTAGGAAGATCGAGCACCGTTCTTTTCTTTCATCCGATCGTATTTCTTTCGTCGTTAACGCGTAATGTTACTGACTTAAGGGGCTGTAGGAGTTTGAACGACCGTGAAAATGCCCGTGTATTTTTTATTGAAAATAATCGCGAAAATAAATTGGGAATTATAGCTCATATTATTTCTTTTCTTTTTCATTTTCTTTCTTCTCCCCTTTTTTTTTACATATTACAACAATAATTTTTACAGTACTGAAATGCAGACGATAATGAAACGTGTCCGGGATCCAGTGCATTCAAGTTAAGCCCTCTTTTCTGGTATGAATGAATGGTAGCCATTTTTCAGGTTGCAGTGATGTCCTGAAAAAAAAAAATCTTCGAGAATAGATCTTCCCAATGAAAATTTAATTTTTTCACAAAGTTTCAAAATTAAGGTTGTATAAATGCATCGATGAGATATAGAAGGTCAAGAAATCAATTGGAAAAGTAACAAAAGCGAAAATTGAATCAAAGTTTGAATGTAGCTTTAAACCAGAAAAATGTGCTATTGATCAATGTTACCTTTATGAAATGATTCTCTTTCCTTTCTTCCTGTTTTCTTGATTGAACTTTTACACTTGTTGGGAAGAATGTAACTTCACAATTACAAATTCTACGCATATTCAACGTAGTATATTATCATTCAGAGTTTGAAAATTAATTTTTAAACAATTACGTAGTAATATAAATCAATCTCGGAATAAAATGTTCAAACTCCTACACGTAAATTTAGTTAGTGGTACGATCACTCTCTTTCGACGACGCGAAGACTACTACTACAAAACTAGAACTACCTATTGCTTTACACCTTGAATATAATGAAGCTTCCTTCTCCCATCATATAACCTTTCTAGCAAAACAGTTTCAAAAATATCACATTTCTCTGTCTACCTCGAGGACGACTTCGTCTTCTCCAAACGGGGTTAGATAAATAATTTGAGCAAGCGTTAAAGGGTCGAAACAATGAAACACTTTGAAATCTATGATACGAATCTTGAGTCAAATAAATATGTACATACGTATCGGGAATAGCAAAACGAGGAAGGTCTCAATAACCAATAACGAGGTTTTTATCATCTATAAAGGGACAACTACAAAGTCGAAGGATAATGCTATGAAAATATAAAGATAAAAATGTCAAGGGAAACAGCAGCTGTTGATCGTAAATCGTCACTATGTAAAAATAATGTTTCTTTTCGAAGCAATTACAATTACAAGTGGCACGCGATATTTATACTTATAAAATACTCGTTACATCAACCTTGACCCATCTCTAATTTTATCATTCTTCAATGATCACAAAATTTACACTAATTGCAAAATGTTCAATACAATACATTTTTTTATTTATTTAAGAATTACAAGAAATGGAATGATTACGTTCATTTCTTGTTATTTTTTATCACTGTTAACGTTACTGGAAGGTGACTTTATAACGACTTGAAGAATAATTTAAAATGCAAGATCTAATAATAAATACTTTTACTTGATACATGGACGAATAATCACATAGAGATCATCACATATTTGATAAATTTCTTCGGAACAATATTGTCATAACGCATACACCTCAAATTATTTACCTTCATTTAAAAGATCACATTAGAGATATCTTTTATGATGAATAGGTAAATGCATACGCATTAAGCATAAAATTAATGAATTGATCCAGTAGAAGATTAAAAAAAACAACACTTTTAAAAAATCAAAATATATTAGAATTATTAGAAATTAATATAGTCATTTTAAAAAGGCAATAATGTAAAAATGTAATATTATTTAAATTATTACATACATTTATATAATTTGAAATTTCAAAAAAAGTACATATACCGCGCCAGACAAAAACAAAGCACGCAATTGGTTTGTCCTTCTTGAATCTACCAATCATCTTACAGCGCCACGTAGCACTAACCTAACGTATAACAGCACCAAAAAGAAATACGTAACAAAAACTAGATTAGCTAACTATACTAAAATATAACAAAAAACATAGACCATAAGACTGATAAAATAAATGTGTTATGTGTAGCACTACCATTATATCACTTAATGATTATAATCATTTAAAGGGCCAATGAGATCCTTCGAAAATTAGTGACGTTTTCGTAATTGACAGTAAGAACGATTGGGGGCGTTTGTTGGGCCATTGCACCATACAATACCATTGGACTGTTCGCTGGTGCATGTCCGCGTCGGGAAAGAAAAAATATTGTTTTGAAGTCGTATAAAGTGAGAAGTCATTAGGTGAAATAAACGCAAGAAAAATGACGTCCCGTCTTGAGAAAGAACGTGCCAAACAAATTCAAGACAAATGTCAAAACCTCTTAAATCAAATGTTAAGAGACGAGGACAACAAGTACTGTGTTGACTGCGATGCAAAAGGTTCGTTTATCGTCAAAAATTTCTTCAGGAAATATTTTACGAATTAACGACCCGAAATTCTTTTTCCTTTTAACGTTTTTTTTTCATCACTTATCAATCTAATGACGTTTCTATTACCGAAATCATCGATTTCGTTAGTTTCCTTCGACCTAGTTCTGCGTTCGCTTTTTCAAGACGAATTATGGATTTTTAATTTCTTCCCTACAAACTTACTGATTGACAGTAATAACGCGATAATGTCACATCAAATTATCTTGACGTAGAAATCAAGAAAAGTTTTTATTTATTCCTATTAAGATTATAGTCCTATTGGTATTATCTTTTTTTTAATGTTACCTACTCATTTTGACGTCTATCAAAATTATTGTGACATTGTCAGTTTAGCACATACACACGCGCGCGCATGCACACACAACACATTTTCTTTGATTCTAGAAAGATATTACATGAATGTAATGATCAATTTTATAGTCTTCTTTATATACTTTCTATATTTTTGTTTTCCTTAACTAATTAAAGTATATTGAAATTATCACAATGTCTTTATACTATATTACAATAAAATTAGAAATGTATGTGCATTGTCATTTGTATTTTTCCAGGGCCAAGATGGGCCAGTTGGAATTTAGGTATATTTTTATGTATTCGTTGTGCTGGAATACATAGAAATCTTGGAGTTCATATAAGCAAAGTTAAATCTGTTAACTTAGATACATGGACACCCGAGCAAGTTGTGGTATGCTTATAATTTTTTTTATATTCTAATATAAATCTTTTACAAAATTATTTATTGCAAGTAACTTGTATAACTTTTGCATTTATTTCCTTAAATTTGTTTTTTTAAGAATTATAATAAAAAGTATAATAAGTATATTTTTAAATATATATTTTTTCATTCCAATAATAACTCAACTCTTTTCGTGAAACTTAACACACTCGCTACTAGTGTCACATATTTAACACACCAATTTTCATTGAAAGTTCAGCGCCACAAATTTGTAATGGTAATCAATGTGAAAAATAAATTTTGGAAAAATAAATTTCTTCTCCTGTGGTAGTGAACATGTTAATAACAGACATATGTATATAATGTTATGTGAAAAACTAAAATTGGAGAATGTCATATGGTCGCTTGTCAACATGTACCAAATACGTCAGTGAAAGACCTAATAATTAGGTTTATTCTTATATATTAATATTTCGGACATACACCAAGCAACCCTGTGAATCTTAACATTCTCCAATTTCGATCTTTCACGATAACATAATACTCCCAAATAACAAAAGAATGAAATGTAAACAAAACTTGTGTCTATTATTATAACATTTAAAGTATTCAAATTTATTACATTTTTAATTTCTAATTTGTAATTTCTATTTTAACAGAGTTTACAACAAATGGGAAATTCACGTGCACGTGCAGTCTACGAAGCTAATCTTCCAGATAGTTTTCGGAGGCCTCAAACGGATTGTAGTTTAGAAAGTTTTATACGCGCGAAATATGAACATAAAAAATATATTGCAAGAGAATGGGTACCGCCTCCTTTACCAAAGGTAAAATATAATAGATATATTTAAATAATAACACACAGACTTATCTTTTTATTTAAATATAAATAATAAAAAATAGGCATTTTTTATTGGTACATATAAAACTAGAAATAACGAAGTATTTTCTTAGTTCTTTTTTTAACATTTTATTATCACAAATAGGTAAATTGGGATAAGGAACTTGAGGAAGAAGCTGAAAAGCAACGCAAACGAAAAAAAGAAGGATCAAAATCCAGCACCAATCAAGCTGTACTGCCACCTGTAAAAAAACCAGAAGTAGTACCACAGCTACCAAAACCATTAAGTTCTGTCAGTCCAAAATTAGGAAGAACAAGTAACACTGCAACACTAGATCTATTAGGCCTTGGTAAGTTAGTTTATTTAATAAAATGCATATACAATATTTGTTAAAATTTTTATCTTTAGATGCTCCAGCTACCAATCAACCAAATGCAAATGGATCTGGAGATGATATCTTTTCCTCATTTTTATCTGCACCACCAACATCCACATCCACGACTGATAATAATACTACAAATGAAACAACAACAAATAAAAGTGAAGAAGAGAACTTCTTCGACCAGCCAGTTCCATTGTCTCAAGAAAAAAGTAAAATGACTAAAGACAGTATTTTAGCATTATATGGTACACCAAACCCTCAACAACAACAAATATATGGAGTTTCTGGTACTGTAAAATTCTTTTAAATTTACATATATAGAGTGATTCACTAACTCTTGCCACCAAAATAGCTCCGAAAGTATGATAGTAGCAAAAAAGTTTATAGAACAAAAGTTACATGAAAAATTCGGGAGTATAATATGACGTCAGTTTGTTTTTGCTAGGTTTAGTCGCTTCCGAGATTTAAGGGTCAAGTCTGTTTTTAAATGGAATGCTATGTTTTGGTACTTATTTTCTGATAGCGGCTGTCATCGAATCCAACGATGTGCAAAATTAAGATATTTGAAGGTCAAAAAAGGTCTAACGAACCAAAGCTAGCCGCAATACAGCGGCTACGTGTACCACGTTGTGCTTACGTCATGAGTGCGTCAGAATTACGTCATCCTTTAGGTGTCCGACAAAGGACAGAACAGTCGGACATAGTCAGGTTTGGTGAATACGCCGTATTTAATAAATATTTACTATATTTAATGTTGCACATCGTTGGATTCGCCATGACAGCTGCTATCAGAAAATAAGTACGAAAACATAGCATTCCATTTAAAAAAACAAACTTGACCCTTAAATTTCGGCTAAACCTAGCAAAAACAAACTGACGCCATATTATACTCCCAAATTTTTCATGTAACTTTTGTTCTATAAACTTTTTTGCTACTATCATACTTTCGGAGCTATTTTGATGGCAAGAGTTAGTGAATCACCCTGTATATATTATATTTTTTATATTAGAAATAATATACAATTTAATCTTCAAACTACTTTATTCTAGGTGGTATGTACAATCAACAATCTTTACAATACAAGCAACAAGTACCAGGTGTAGTTGCTTATGGCCAACAACAAAGCAGTTTTCAAAATCCACAAAGTTCCTTCAATCAATTAAATCATATGCCAACTCAAATGACTGTACCAAGTCAAATACCAATCAATCAAACTCAAATTACACAAAATCCTTCTTCAATAGGAGGAGTAGTAACTAATCCTTTAGGAAGTTGTGTACATATGAGTCAAATTAATCGAATGAATGGTGTACCAAATGCTGGTGTTGCAATTCAGTCTCAAATGGTATCCAAATAAAATAATAACTTATGCTCTGTATATTAAATGGACAATATAATTAATATATACTTTATCATAGATGATGCAATTAGGACAAACTAATAATGGATGGAGCGGTATGTTGACGCAAAATATTCAACCAGCACCTGGAAACAACCCATTTTTTAATTTAGCTGCTCAACAACAGCAATCTACAGCATCTTTTGTTACTCAAGTACATACAGATTATAAATAATCTATATAATATTTAAAAAGAAAAAGAAATTATATAACTATATAATATTACAGTTGCCGCAGCAAATGTCACAGATGTCTTTAAGTGGAATGAATTTTTCAACTACTGCAGGAAAATCAAATAATACTGCATTACCTGGACAAACTCTTTCTACAAACTTATGGCAGTAAAAATTATGGTGGATATGATTAGTTGATTGACAATTTCATTCAGTGTTATATATTAGTGTCAACTGTTTAGTACCCAGCAAATTATATTTCCATATTAGAGATCGGAAATTTTGTTGGGAAATAACGGAATGAAGACACAAATAAAAAACACTACTCGAGTATTAAATAATGTGAAAAACAATCCCTGTATGAAAAAAGTACTGCGAGTCACTATATTTTTCTTCAGAAGCTTTATCAACTTCTAGTATTGTTGAAAGTACAGGAGATAAAAATAAAGGTGAACGTTAGACTGATTATGAAGAGTTATTCATGCTGTTTGAAACATGTGTAGTTAACTAAGTAATTATATTGTAAAATTGAACATTTTAATAATTGGGACTTAGTTTTTATGCTTCGGGGTCCACTCTTGATAGAAAAAAAAATGCATCCAAATAAATAAGTACAAGTATTTGCGGTACAATAAATGTACCGTAAGATGTAATTTATATCAGATATGACTTGAAATTATTTTTTCCAATATTTCTTTAAATGCTAAATTCTCTGAAATGAATAATGCATTTATTATACATCGAAATACTTGAAACAAAATAATTATTGCCTAAATAGTTATAACTATATGATCAAATTAAAGTTTTTTATATTCTTTTTGTGTGTGCAGAATACAAAGGTTGAAAATCTAATTATATCCAATGTGTAAATTTTCACCTTTTTTTCTTTCTCTTTCTATATACATTATAGAATTGAATTTTATTTTAATATTTAATGGTTCGCCAAAGTTATTATATTAGAGAACCAAACTTTAAATTAAAATGACAAATTATAAAATATCATAATTGATATTTAAAATGCAGAAAAGTAGTGCAATGTCTATGAGAAAGAATATATTGTGTATAAATGGCTTCTTTCTAAAAAAAATACTTGTTCTTTTATTATAATAATACATTATAAACATATATAAATATATATGTTAGTTTCAAATTAAGTCAAATATTTTTACAGATATTACTATTTTATAGTAAAAGTAATAATTTATATAAACTAAATGCCGTATATTCATGACAGTAAATCATTTCAAGCTTATTTTTGCATAATAAAAAATATATTCTAATATTCGATAATAAGTCACGTGAATAATATTCATTATATTCATATTTTCACACACACATGTACAGGATAACTGATATAACCCATATAACTGATGATATAACTAAGTAAAAGGTAATTCTACGTGAAAAAATAAGTCGGAAATATAAAATAAAATTTTTTTATTCGTGACTTTTTGTTTTTGAAAAAAATAACTTTTAAATACTATTTAAATAATAGATATATATATATAATATAAGTAATAGTTTTGTTCCTGTAAATTTCATTATCTTGAAAAGTTACTTATTTTTAACAAAAAATAATAACACGCAATACAATTCAATTTTCAAAATATTAAAAATTAAAAATGAAATTATGTTGTTATAAAAAGGAAAATTACAAAAAATGTATAGATATTATAATTCAATGTAAAACCAAGAATATGTTAATAACACAAAATTATATAAATAAAAATAAAAATTAATTATTCTCAAATTTTAATAAAATTTTATATATAATTCTTTAGTTAAATTTTTAAATACTATATTATTTACATTTAAAAAATATAATAATATTTATTCTATGAAAAGATGTATTTTACTTAAATGCTATACAAAATAAATGCCAACGTTTCTTATAGACCAATCAGAACGCCGTAATACTTGTATGTTACTAATGGTTAGAATCGTTTCATAAGAATAAAGCGACAGGCTTTAAGCGGAAACTTCCATCTTAACTACACAATCAAACAGCTCTTCCTCTTTCTTGAAACGCTTTCAAGTTAATACACGAGGCACAAGCTGCTGTTAATATTTTCTAAAACATTTCCAAGTTAATCCATTAAGCACGTGGTATTAAACATGGATAAACCAGTCGTATTAGCCCGTGTAATTAAAGTATTGGGTCGTACTGGTTCACAAGGACAGTGTACGCAAGTAAAAGTTGAATTCTTGGGTGAACAAAATAGACAAATCATCAGAAATGTAAAAGGGCCGGTACGTGAAGGCGACCTCCTAACCTTGCTGGAATCTGAGAGAGAAGCAAGAAGACTACGATAAAGCATTCTATCTTTATACTATATTAAAAAGATTACCAAATATGAAGTCACATCATTCCAATACTCCTTTTGAAGTGGATTATTAATCTAACTGTCACTGGAAGAAATCTAATTGTAATAACTACTGGAAAGAAATAGATCAACAAGATGGATCGATCTAACTTTATGTTCAACTACATTCATACTATGAATTCTGTAATAAATCTTATCTGGTAATCATCAATATAAAGTGTTTTTATTTTTGTTTCTTATTTTTAATGTCTAGCATATAAGATTACTAAGTTACATAGTCAAAAAAAATATGTTATTACACATGACGATGTCTATAATATATTTTATTCTATAATAATATCAAAATGAGCTAATGTATTATTTTGATCAAAAGAATAATTGAAAAGAAAACAATTTTTCTTTTAGGGAAAAAATTCATTGCTCTTATAGTTAAAAAATAAATAACTATATAATTTACTAAATATAATAATGTATTTACAGTATAAAAATCAAAATTCTTTTACAAATATATACAAGTACATTCAAATTATACAAAACGATAGAAATAACATTTGTAAAAACTACTTATAACATAAGAAATCTTAATTTTTTTTAAAATAAAGAAGTATATTCATCTTCTCATAATCTTATATTCAAATGGTAATACTATTTCGTAAATAAAATATGTACTGTTATATCCTTCTACGTTTTAATGGTGGTGTATCACGTGGACTGGAAGAAGCTTTGGATGAACTATCAACACTTTGTCTAGTTGGTCTCTTCGGACCTCTTTTTAAACTTTCACGACTTGAATCAGAATCCTTGCGTTCTTTTTTTACATTTGATGCTTAAAATAGAAAATAATATATACATGATAAAATCGAGAAAAATATTACAAAATTCAAATTTAAATCTTGAGAATAGTTCAAAAAATACCAATTTCTTCCATTTCATCCTTCCCTTTAGATCTGCCTTTAGAAAGTTTATGTTCCTTCCTTGAATCTTTCATATCTCTTAGTTTATCTTTTTTTAAATCCATTTCTTTGACATATTTCTTTATATCTTCCTTTTTCTTTTCAAGATCTTTGGATCCTTTAATATCGCGTAGCATAGTTTCTTTCTTAAATGACTCCCTTATATCTTTTTCTTTTTTTATTTCTTTATATTTATTATCTTTTTGTTCTTTGAATTTGCTTTCTTGTTCTTCCTTTTTCCTCAGTTTTAATGACCCTAAATATTCTGATTCAGGAAGTGAAAAATCCATTTCGTGACTGGGAAATGGCAAATCTTCCATATCATCCTATTTATATTAAAGGAAATTCAATGCAAAATTAATATCAATAAGTTAGAATTAAATATTCTAATATAACACACACACACATCTACAATATTATATATAAAATACTACAACTTACTAGAGCCATAAGATCATACATTGATTCTAAATGATCCCAAATTGCTTTCAATGAAACATTTTTATGAATAGCACCACGAAATTTTTCCCTTATACATATCATGTGAAAATATTTATTGATACCTACAAAATAAAAAGTATACAAATGAAGATATAGAATTGTTACCAGATTTTAATTTTACTGTAATATGATAAAAAGAAAAGATTCGCATGTAAATACAAATTATAAGATAACAATAATAAAACGGCTAAGGTTAAGACCATAGGCAAGTAAAATATAATCTTTAACGTAACGAACATAACCTCAATTTATTTATTTGTGCTTACCAACTGGTTTATGACCATTCATAGCGAAGAAAAGATTAATTTCATTTTCTACATTCCATTCTATATCTTCAGTAGATTCTGCAGATTTTTCTTTAACAGCCATTGTAAAAATAATCCAAATTAAGTTACTAATATTCACTTCTCAAATCCGCAATACACAATTCGAGACGCCATTGATTTTATTGTAATATTATGGGTAATACTAAAGAAAATCTATAGGTAATGAAATCATTGCTGAATACAAAGTGGTAATATTCATATTCCGTTGAATAAACTATTTTTATGATTTTTCAAGATTTATAGTGTTTTATATTTTTATAACATTTTAACAAACACGTGTTTCCATGATGCGCGTATAAATGATCAAAACTGATTGGCTATGAATTTATCAATGTGGCAATAATATGTCATAAGAACTTTTCTGTCTTAGCACGTGACAAAATTGTTTATAAAATATTCTAAACTATGTACGTGTAATAATTGGAAAACCATTATTTGTTTATCACACATTGTTTTATTATTGCGTTTCTTGGTATGTATTTAGTTTTTCATTTTTAATGATAAACATAAATGTATTTTTTCTTAGAGAAGAATTTCTGTGATTATTTCTTTGAAAAAAGCAACAATACTTGTTTTATTTCTTACTTACACTTTACTACAAATGTATTGTATCAGCAGAATTATATGATATTTTTTATATTTTATTTTGCATTTCAGGTAATGCTTATTTACTAAAAATGTTAACGTGTTCTACAGTTTTTATTAAATTAATATTATTAAGAATATTGTGTTAATTATATATATATATAAATATTTACATTGATAAAATATATTTAAAGATTATAAATGTTAAAAGAAATAATAAACATACATAGATAATCAATATACATTCGACAATATGGAGAAAAATATAGATGACATATGTAATGCCATTGATAAACTTTTTTTACGTAAATTGGAATTAATCGAGGAAAAGGTTTCTACTAATGTTCAAATGGAATTACTACTTCGTTCTGGACATATAGAATTAGCTAAGGCAAGATATATCAGTGGTAAAGAAAACGTTAGTATTCTACAGATTCCTGTTCATATGAAGAATATATCACCCCTATTTGAACTTGAGTCTAAGTTTACAGAACAATCTGATGGTAAAACACCTTGTTTCGACATTAGTCTAAGAAAAGAAAATGAATTCAAAGAAGATATTCAAAATCCTATAAAATGGTTTGGTGTGTTAGTTCCACGAAATTTAAGAACTGCTCAAAAATATTTCCAAGAGTCAGTGTACCTTGCTACAAAAGTAGCAAATATACATTGCGAATTAGATTCTATTGCAAATAAATTAAAAGCTTTGTATCTTTTGAAAAACGCATTTTCTAAACAAACAGAATAATGCTATTGAAAATAAGTGCTTACATTGTTTAATATGTTTTAATAATTATTTTATCAATATATAGACAATCTATTTTATATTTAATCTATATTAATAATGTAACCTTAAAAAAAAGTAAAAATATAATTATTTATTTAATTTGAATCACAAAAAATATGCATTTCAAATTTCACACTAATTAAAAGTTAACATCTATTAGGTATTCATTTTTTACATATCTTAATAGGTGTAATTACATTTATTTTTATAAGTATATATATAACGTATAATAATTAAAATTGTTATCTAAATTTAATTTCAAAGAGGCTATTGCCAAATTTTTCACAAAATACAAATAACGTAATTTATAATCCTTAATTACATCTTCATTACAAAATAAACAAGGCAACAGCAATAATCATTATTAATTTGGTGAATAGAAAATTGTACACTTTAAAATTTATTTTGTATCGTATTAAATTAATTATTTCTTTTGAATTTACATGTTTTTTTTAATTTTAAAATGCATATACTGATACTTATTATTAATTTATAAATTATATCTAATTCAGTCGTCTATTTCTGATGAATCTCCACCCATTGATTTCCAAAAAGCAGTGACTAATTGCTCTGCTGCTATCCGTCTTTCATTTGTAGGCAAAGAAGCTGCATGTTCTTTCATTGCCATTAATTGTACAAATAATTCACCAAAGTCTGCATCTTCACCACCCATAATGCCATCTATAAAATATTTATTCAATATTCTAATTTAATTATATTATAATTATATATATTATAAATAAATTAGAATAATTATAGATATTACCAAGAACACTTTCCACATTAATTTCCGATGGATTATGAGTGATTTGAATATTTTCTAATTTCTTTTCTACTTGATCTAAATTTGATTCTTTTTCATCAACATTAGAAGGTTTTCCTATAAGAATTATAAATACATTATTAAATTATAATCAATGTTAATAAATTCGCAACTGGCATTGTTTGGGCAAGATGTTTAGTTGGATAACGCATATGATAACTTAAAAAATAAAATATATTATTAAATTAAGAAATATTTAAATTTAACAAGATTAACAAGAAAATATAACAAAAATAAATATTTTCCAGTAAAACAAAATTAAGCAAACAAATGAACAATTAAAATTTAATATTCAATTGCATAGAACTTTTAATACCAACTTTTAATAACAGATTATAAAATGACGTTAAACTACGTCACTGGTATTCATTCAACTAAAGAACTTAAGATGACATAACATTATATTACCAGTTTCGAATTTGTTAATATGCATATTTTTATGAATACATATGTATCTACATACAATGTACCTTTTAATATAATATTTGGCCATGTATGCGCATATAAAGCTTCAATGATTCTTTCAATTCCATATGTATTATGTTCGAAGTCATATTCTAAATTTTCTATGGAATCTAATTGTTGCAGTTCAACCAATTCAAATTTTTTACTTATGCACCATGTAATTACTGTAATGCGTTACAAAAACAAATATTAAACTGTATCAATGAAATTAAAAGCAATTTTATGCACTCTTACTTTTATCTTTAACATCCATATTTGATATTACATTACATGTAAGTAATAGTACATCGGCTTCAGAAAGGGAAGAGATTAAGGATGACCATTGATCTAAATTTTTTTCTGCATTATCCTAAGAAAATCAGGTCATTTTGATAATTTTATAGATTCTATAAAGTGCCAGGAAAACTTAATGTCTTACAGCTTGTGGATCATGATACACAACCAATGCTTCTATTCCTTCTGTTGGTATGTTGATATGTGGATTTTCTGTTACGCATAATAATATCTGTGATGTATAATATTTATTGTTGATATCCCATAAATAGTATTCTATATCGCCTTGACTTGATTTATTTTTCCCTCCTATTTCTATATTAAATTAACGTTAGAAATAAAGTTATGCCGTATTAAAAAACAAAACAAAACATAAAAAGAACTAATAATATATAAATATATATACATACACATTACTTACTTTTAGCAATTTCAGTAGCTTTACTATACACTGTACTTATGATTAAAATACGTGGAAGATCCATCTTTTGCAATATATATATTATTTTACAAAAAAACTTATTTGAATAAGTCAAAATATTAGTAAATAATAATCTACTAGTTTCAGTATAAAATATACTTGGATACTCTTTATAAAATATTTTTTTAATAGTACAATGTTAATGTTTATTTATAAATCATTTAAACTTTTATTTATATCATAACATTTATAATATAGTTATATTAAACATTTGATTTATTTATTTATAAATTAATTCAATCATGATCTTGCATATAAAGACGGTATAGTATAAATATACACGAAATTCATTAAACTATTAATAGAATCAGAAAGCTTTCTTTATTTCCTACATACAAGTCAAAAATAACCCTAGTTAGAAATATGTTAAAAGTTGTACTTTAAAAATTGTTACTTTAAATTTTATTATTTATATATTATACTTGTTTTCAATTAATAGTACTTCATTTCTAAATAATATTTATCTAAATTTTAAATATAAATTATCTTTATTTTGTAAGCAGAAAGTTGTTTTGCTAGTTTTGATTTAACATATGTGACAATATATGCAATACCAAAAATATGTAATAGTAATCTACTAGACATTACAAATCACTTTGAGGGAACACTAGCGACACTAACGTCGAGAAGAATCTAAATATGTCGAACGCATCTAATGGGTATTGGCATTCTTGTTGATTAATTTGCAGTAATTATTATATCTAGTGCTCAATTGAATTGTTTCGTGTACTGATAGCTCAAATGAATTTTTTAACTTTTTTTATAAATCCGAAAATTATATCATACATATGATATTGTATAATTTTATATTGTGATATACATATACACACACACACATAATATAGATATATATCAACCGTCTTTTATATTTTGATTGTTTAAGAAAAGGAAATTACATGAAATATTGTATATAAATGCGAACAAAGTTCTTAATGATATAGTGACTTTGATGCTATTAAGATTGTGATCATGATTGGAAGAAAAGAAACCAACATATAGCAGCATAGACGTTTTTTTCAATATTTAGCATAATATTTTTGGATTTTTAGTATTTTTATCTACGTATACGTAAGTAGATCACGATATAATATTAATAACGTTACAATATAATACATTATATATTAAACGTTATTAATATATATTACATTATATATTAAAGTCAATGTTATTTAATACGTCTATGTAGCAGAGATTATTTTATAATAGATTTTATTATTTTTGTGAATGAGAGTATTTAGATTTGATCGCATACATTATATATTTCCTTCGTCATATAATCGTTGTTGATATATCGAAATTATTTTATTAATTACAGACAAACAATTTACAATTTTTTTATTTGTATTAATTCCATTTTTTATATTTTTTATTATTTATATATATAAACAATCACAAAAATTTATGATATACATGAAGTGTTTAATTTAAAATTATTTTTCTTTATAGTACTATTATACAACTCGTACCAGAATATTTATACAAGATCTAAGTTTCCAAACCAAACATGACGGAGGACATGTTAGGTACAGATATCTGTCGGGTTTGCCGGTCAGAAGGTTTCGCAGATAGACCTCTTTTCCATCCATGTATTTGCACTGGTAGTATTAAATGGATTCACCAAGAATGTTTAGTGCAGTGGATGCGATATTCTCGGAAAGAATATTGTGAACTTTGTGGATACCGTTTTTCATTTACACCCATATATAGTCCAGATATGCCACGACGCTTACCATTAAGAGATGTTGTTGGTGGTTTGTTTTCAAGTATTATCACAGCTGTTAAATACTGGCTACATTATACTTTGGTAGCTATAGCTTGGCTTGGAGTTGTTCCATTAACAGCTTGCCGAACATATAGAGCTCTCTTCAGTGGACCTTTTGATTTAGTTAGAGTAAGAAATATATGTTCTAATATATATAATCTATATTTAAAAAAATATCTTTTAATATTAATGTCATAATTTTAACAACTAATTCTTATATTTCAATTTTAGATAATGTCACTACCAATGGATATACTATCTACAGAAAACATATCATCAGATGTGTTTCATGGTTGCTTTGTAGTAACTTGTACATTATTTGCATTTATTGGTTTGGTATGGTTACGAGAACAAATCTTACATGCTGGTGGTCCAGATTGGTTAGAAAGAGATAATATTCAATTACCTCCAATTGATAATCCAGCACCAGCAGTAGCTGTAGTAGCAGCTCAACAAATCCAAGAACAACAGAATCCAAACCAACCAGAAGAAGCTCAAGATAATAATAATGTACCACCTTTTGTTGATGATCCACTTGTACCTCAGGAAGGCGAACCCAATCATGAAGGTAATTTAATTATTTTAGAATTTATATATGAATAAATAAATTTGAGAATAAATTTGTCAAGAATATTATGATTTCTTTTAGGCGTAGCAAATGTAGAAGCTAATATAGCACATCCTCTATATCATGAACTAGGGGATAATCCAATAAATGATGCAAGAATGGAAGAAATAGAAGGTTTAGGAAGAGACATAGAACCACCAATCCCTCATAGGGAAGAATTGAATGTTGACGCTGAACATCCTAATCCTGCAGTTGGTGACGGTTGGAGAGGTCAAGTACAAGGTCAAGCCCAAGGAGAAGCAGAGGAAGCCAATTGGAACCCTATGGACTGGGATAGACCAGCAGAAGAATTAACTTGGGAACGTCTGTTAGGATTGGATGGTTCACTTGTATTTTTAGAACATGTCTTCTGGGTTGTATCTTTAAATACACTATTTATTATGGTAAATTCTTTTGATATTCTATTATTTGCACAATATTTTATTAATGCTAAATTTAAGAATATTTATCGTCTTTATGGTTTTATTACTTTAATTAAAATTCTATATAATTCCAGGTATTTGCTTTCTGTCCATATCATATTGGGCATTTTGCTATAGCAGGATTAGGATTACAAGAACATGCTGCAGCTTCTCATTTTGAAGGTTTAGTAACTACATTGTGTGGTTATTGTGTCATTGGAGTGTGTTTAGTCGTTTGTCACACTCTTGCAGCTTTATTAGGTTTTCAACGATCTCAGAGAATTCTTGGACTCTGTTATGTTATAGTAAAAGTTTCTCTACTGTCGGTAGTTGAAATTGGTGTGCTTCCATTAGTTTGTGGCTGGTGGCTGGACATATGTTCATTAGCAATGTTTGACGCAACACTACGAGATAGGGAAGCGTCTTTCAGCCTTGCTCCTGGCACTTCTATGTTTATTCACTGGTTATTAGGAATGGTTTACATATATTATTTTGCATCGTTTATACTACTTTTACGAGAAGTTTTGCGACCTGGAGTACTTTGGTTTTTGAGAAATTTAAATGATCCTGACTTTTCTCCAATACAAGAAATGATACATCTTCCAATTTTGAGACATGTGCGAAGACTTGTTGCTTCTGCAATCATTTTTGGTACAGCTATTTTATTAATGTTGTGGTTACCAATAAAATTATTAAGATGGGCTTGGCCAGGATTTTTGCCATATACAGTCACTGTTCAAAGTGAAGCTCAGGTAAAATTAATCTTATCAAAAATACATCATATATATTAATCCATTTATGTTAATATTATTCAAATAAAATATTCCATATTTAAAATTAGGTGAGCGAGTTGTCCTTGGAACTACTTTTACTACAAGTCATCCTTCCTGCACTCTTGGAACAATCTCATACACGCACATGGTTAAAAGCCCTTATAAGAGGATGGTGTCGAGTTGTTGCATGGATGTTAGATCTTCAATCATATTTATTAGGCGATCAAGTAGAGGAACCAGGCCCAGCAGTTATCGAGGAACCACAACATCCGGATTTGGGAGCAGCTCATCAGGCACTAATGCAAAGAGAAAATCCAACTAGTTTCCAACCATATACTAGACCACGATGGTTTCCTGCTCGCTTGATTGGTCTTCTATGTTGTGTTTGCATTTCACTCGTTATAGCTAGTTTAATTGCTATGACTCTTCCCGCTTGGTTAGGAAGAAGAGTAATGGCATTATGGATGGTCGGAGCACCTGCGCCATCGCCACCTGTATTGCCACCTACATTAACTGGTTCTGGTAAACTTAGATTTATTTTTAAAACTATTATTTAATATAAAATAGTGTCACACACACACAAATATTTATATATGATTTTTGTTAAAAAAATATTCACTACTTCCAGATGGAGATGAAAGTATGACTGCTTTATTCGGAAGAGTACACGAAGTATATACAGTTGCCTGTGGAACGTATGTATGTTGGGCTGCAGTACGAGGTTTGGCATTAGCTTTTTCGTGGTTACCACGTGGTCGTAGGGCCATCCTTGATAAAGTAAAGCACTGGGTTATTTTGGGATTGAAAGCTTCAGTTGCATCTGTTTTGCTCGTTGGGGTTATTCCATTATTATTTGGTCTTCTTCTTGAATTAGTTGTTGTCGTTCCATTGCGGGTGCCTTTAGAACAAAATCCTGTTCTTTTTATATGGCAAGACTGGGCTTTGGGAGTTCTATATACTAAAATAGCAACCGCTCTTACTATGATGGGTCCTGATTGGAGAATACGTTTAGCAATTGAAAGAGCATATAATGAAGGAATAAGAGAAATGGATTTAAAATTTGTAATTACAGAATTAGCAGCCCCAGTTATATGTTGTTTTGGCCTTGCCCTTGCTGTTCCTTATGCTGTGGCTCATGGAATAGTGCCACTATTTGTTACCAATCTCCAAACACAAATACTTATTGCTAGACGTTTGTACCCTTTCCTACTCCTAGTAAGTTTGGTTTGTATAGTCATATACTTTCAAATACGTCAATTTAAAAAATTATATGAACATATTAAAAATGACAAGTATCTCGTGGGTCAGAGACTTGTAAATTATGAACACCGTAATAAACCACAATCCCAGCAATCACAAAGATCAAGCTAACGTCATCAATAAATATTCTTGTATTATTAGGGTGAAAGGAGTCTTAGGATTAGCTTCATGTACATTCTTTAACATGTTTAATTATGATGAATTATAAGTTAAGTAAACGATGCTTTAATTCTTATTATTATAATTTATTAATGTAAGCGATACTCAATAAATCAAAAAGATTGTTATCTAAGCGTATCGCTTTTGAGTTTGATTCATATATTACTAAATTTTATATCTTGAAATAAATTACACTGACAAATTGCTATTATACTATACGATGAATTTGAAACAATGTTTTATTTTGAATGTTGATTTGAAATAAGTGGATAAATGAAAATAAAATACAGTATAACATTTTTCATTTCTAAAATATATTAAATGATTTATCATGGTCTTTTTAGATTATAATAATAAATTTTAAAAGTTAAGTATAATTATAATTAAATTAGGTTATCGAATCAAACCTATTTTTAACTATTCCTTGTTTACCTGTATTTTGTGAGAAAATTAAATCAAAAGAGTAAAATATTTTCACAAAACATATATGTATAAGCTAATAAAATGAAGTATTATTATTACAAATTTATCTCTTTCACATCATATCTTTTTATAAATTTTAAAAATAATTATATTGTTATGAAACATTTCTTTATTTAAATAATTATCAGGATTTTAATTTAAATAGTATTAAATCGGAAATTTTGAAGAAATGTTGGATTATACAATAAATAAATAATTTTTTCTTATATATATAAAAATATACAGTAATCCCTCCATTTACGTGGATTATTTTAACATGCTTAATCTACCAGAGCTCATATATCACCACAACGTGTTATGCAAAAATAAATTCGAGGATTCTACAGAGCAATTTATTTCGTAATCGCGTAAACTGATTTTTCTACTCCGTTAAGAGCTAAATATATATTTGAGAATGTGGAATAAATCCTTATTTTAAATGACTTTTTTCATGGTTCCACTTATGCACTGTTTTTGTCGAACCAATTACCCATAAATGAAGGGATTACTATATATAATAATATGTAGTTACGCATACAGTTACTAACAATGAAATTCGCATTGTTTTGGTCAGAAGAGAAGAAAAGATTGATAGTGAAGACTGAGGGCATGTTAATATTTTACTCCCCTTATGGGGGATTTCCCAATTTCAAATTATGTCGATGCACGATCGATAGGGGAGATCTTCCTTGTTTACGTTAGCAATGCGAAACAACAACATTTGGCTGTTCGAGTGTTGTTGGCTAAGTGTTAAGAAAACAAAAATTATTGATCAATCATTTTTTATCTTCTCGATAAAATCTTTATCCTTTTTGATGATCGACGATTGCACCAACTTTTAAAAATTGGAATAAGGCCCTGTAGTAATTGTCACGAAAGAATAATAAGGACTAACGTCGTTGCGATAATGACTCATATTTATTTAGATTTAGAAATCAAGAATTAATAATAATAAACAAAACTTTACAAAAATATACGCATGTGTTCATAATTTTTTTTTTGATAAATTTATATTATCATAAATAAAATTAGAACGTCAGACCATATTCGGAATATGTTTAATTATTTATTGATGCTTGTGATTTTTATATTTCTGCAATCTTAACGATCTCTAAATTTGTTTATAAGTTTATTTATATTGTTATATGCAATTTTTAAATGTAATTTTGAACGAGTTTTACTATCTAAAAATAAGAGAAAGATCATTATTTTTCCAAAATAAATATACTTACTTATTTTTTTTCTTTTTATCTTCTTTTAGTATAAGAAAACAATTTTTTTAAAATAATGTTTAAATAATTCAAACGTCCAAATATAAATTTTAAAACAAAAAATACATGATTCAAATTAAATTCATGATCACCGTCTAAATTAAAATATTAGATTTCATTGATCAGATTGAAAATTCAATGGAATTCAACTTCTTCGTAAAAAGAATAGAAAAAATTAATTAAAAAACAAAAAGAAAAAGAATTTGCATTCTTCATTTATTTATTTAAAAACAAAAAAAATCACTTCTATCATAAAATTATTGCTAAACATGAATTAACTCTTTTATTTGCATTGTCGTACAGTTTTCAATAAATTAAACGATTTCTTTTGGATATCATAACATTTGAGATTCTCTTGTTTAAAAAAAAACAGAGTACGTCTTTTGTTGTGTATATATATATATAATAATATCAGGACAATTTCATGATTACTTCGTACTTCATATCATCATTTTGTTGTCAAACATGATTATAATCCGTCATTAACTGTTTTCTTCACCGAGGAACATAAGCGTCAAAATTTATATATATATTTTTGTTGTGTATAAACAGGTTTGTCTATTAGTTTGTGTATTGTGTAGCACGTGCTGCGTGTATATATTTTCATTATATTTATATATATCAGTTTCTCACAAAGTGTATGTGTGTGTGTTGTGGTTCATAATCCTATGGTGGTCGCGCAACTAAATTTGAGTTTCAGAAATTTGAGCAAAATTAAACAATTTTTGGACGCGCAACGACCGAAAATAATTTAAAAACCAATTTAGTAACGTATACTACAAGTATAAAATTATCTGTGAATTTAGATCACCAATTAGAAAGTGTTGATAAATCCTAATATACAAAATAAAAATAAAAAATGTAATTCACATACTTGTGCGTAATGTTTAATCGATTACACTTTTGTTATATGTGTATGCGCGCGCGCGTGCGTGTATGTATGTATGTATGCACGTATGTATTCGCTTTCATGCTGTTGTTAAATGTACAAAATATTGTTTAAAGCTGCGATTTATTCTATATGAATATAAATTGCTTCATCATCATTATGGTAGATAATTAACGCACATAAAAATACTTAGAAAAGTTTTCATTCGTTTAAAATGAGAGAAAAGATAGCAGTAAGAGAATCTTTTCTATCCGTTAATTAATACACAGGCCACACAAGAATGATTTAGAAAATCATTTATAATCGTTAATATCACTTGCAATTAACGATTTTGGTTATTACTGATATTCAATGATTAAAATATTTTGTTTAGTTTATTTCCAAGAAACGTTATCTCTTTATTAAGACGTGTTTTCTTATTTGAAAACGATCGGAATTTATATTTACGCATTAATACGTATTAATTAACAAATTTTTTAGATATTTGGAAAAAGAATAAATATAATTTCGTTTTTTTCTTCAACGTAATATGTGCATATATTACGTAAACATCTCATATTGTGTACTACTATTTGTATTTAAATCTATAAAAATATATTAGAAGAAATTTGTATCGACGAAAAGCCATATTTCAGTTTCTGTTTTTTTTATTTTTATACTTTTTTAACTTATATAAATTAATTGTTCATCGTTTAAATAATAATAATGAAAGCATATTAAACAAAAGTAATCGTTAGAAAACTAAAATTTTAAAAAAACTTATTCGCTCGTGACGAGTTCTTGCGCAAGAACAATTTTTTATAATTATAAAAAAAATAATGTTTCTGCACTATTTGTTTTATTTTTTGGAGAAGAATTTTTCATTGATTTATCGAACTCATGTAGAGTACATAAAAACATTTTACAAATCGTATTTAAATAACAACCAATGGAACACGATTTAAGATTGTAGAAAATTTTTTCGTTTGTTCTTTGTATTTTTGTTTAAATAATAAGCGCGTTTTCGGTATTATATATATATTTTGCAATTAGATAAGATATTTAATAGTGTATCTAAAAGAAGTGTTACTTTTTATAAATTTAATCGTTATTTTCGTATAAAGACTCATACAATGATTAAACGAGAGATTTATATATATATAATGAACCAAATTAAAAATGAAAATTACCAAATAAATATTCAGTAACTCATAGAAAATCATGAAATATATAGATAAATAATTGTATAATATATATTCAGAAGCCGATAAAAATTTTCATTGATCATATATAATAACAGCAATATTTACAATTGAATTAAATCTAATTAAACTTTTGTAAGATATATTTTTCTGTAATTTAAATTTTTTTCTTTTTCATGAGAACTTTCTTTCATAATAATTAATCAATTTTTAACATTAATCTCGCCGAGGAGCGATATAATTGAATCCTGTTATATTCGAACAAAATAAATGCAACAGACGACAATGAAGAAAACATAATTGATTATCTTACAGAAAATATTTTAAAGTGCAAGTTTATCTAACGTTTGTAATATTTATTATTTTTCATTTTACAAAAAGGAAAATAAAAATTCGGAGGAAAATAAATGCATCATTTTAAATGATTAGAATTTCGAATGATCAAATAAATCGATATCAAACGACGTTAAAACGGAAATATTAAAGAATTTAAAAACTCATTGATAACAATAATACAAGAATAAAAAAAGAAAATTCTCATGTAATAATCTCAATTAAATTCCGAACGTTTCTTGTTAATATATAGAAGATGGAACATGTATTGTGCATGCATATGTTTACATGTGTACTTGTTTTGTTTGTGTAGTAGACGGGAGTGCAGGGAGGAGCGTCTTATTTGGATCTTTATCAGAATATAATGTGCAAAGATTTAACGAGGCGGGTATCGATTGAATAAATTCGGTCTGTTTTTGTAAAGCTACTATTACATGATTTTATAAATACACAACTCCGATTACTTTCGTCGTTAATCCGTTTGATGATGATAAGGCGCATATGTCCATGAGGAACAATGTTTTAATGTGATTCTCAAACATGTGATCTCAGTTAAAATATTACATACGTTGGTTGTAGATATTGTTAACAGATTGAAAGCAGCGCACACTTTTTTTTTCTTTTCTTTTTTTTGTTACAGTTGAAGCAATCGATTCGTTTCAGGCGCGGCAAAGTTATATATATATACATATATAAAAATTGATCTTGCAAATAGAGTAGTCCTCTCGATGTAGTTGTTGTTATATCCATTCATTTTTGTTGTTACACCAGGTCACAGGAAGTACAATAATGAAGTCGTCATCGTCAACGTCATCGTCGTTGCGTCGTCGTCGTCGTCGTCGTCGTCGTCGATCCAAGAATTGCATAAAATTCATGATGATGATTATTTTTTTTTAGAGTTTCGAAAGATAAATTGTTATAATCCATATATCAATATAATAATAATTCATGTGTTTTCTTTCCTTTATGACACAGAAAATATGTATAATATCGTTTCGTGTCTTTCGTTTGCAGTAGTCTTTTCACTTCTCTTTTCTTCTTTCTTTTTTGTTTTGAATTAACCGTCGTATACAAAGCTTTTTGTTCTCAAATTTTTCTTTCACCTCTTTTTTCTTTTTTCCTTTACCTTTCTTTCTTTTTCTTTTTCTACGGCAATATTAAAATTGCACGTTTATTAATAACTAGCTGTATGAACGAATAGTACATTTCACACATTTTCAATAAAGTGGGGGGGGGAGGATTGTATTTTCTTTGTTTTTCTTTTAGATACACTCGAGTCTTCCTTCTTACTATACAATCGTATAAATTATATGAGTGGCTGCCTAATCTCAAATTATCTTATTCTTCTCCGTTTTCTTCTTTTTTTCTTTTTCTTCTTCATCGTCTTCATTTTCTCTCTGGTACGACGAACATTTTAATTGTAAATCTTAATGGCCTTTTCGAGGTAGTTGATACGTGAGCGCTTAGGCGCTTTGTTGACGTGTTCCAGGCCGAGCCAAGGCCTATGCGGCGATGCGCCTGCGTTTAAAAGTGGATAAACTACAATATTTATTTTTCATCAGAGTTAATTTGAAACGAGTGTGTTCCAAAAGCAAACAAAACTTCAACATGCAGCATTACAATTGTTATTTATATCAATTTGTTTACATAATTTAATGAAAGAGTAGATCACTGAAACTTCTGTATGTGTACGTACAGTGACTCACGAAAGTATTTGAACATTTGCCATGATATATTTTATTAATTATAATAAGTATATTATATAAAACACTTATATATATTTCGATTTTCTTGAAACTATACCTGTATAATCTAGAGAGTCATACCTTCATCCAATATTAATAATATATAGGTAAGTGTTCTATAATATACTTATTATAATTAATAAAATATATCATGGCAAATGTTCAAATACTTTCGTGAGTCACTGTATATACTTTTAAAGATTATCATAAAATTATATATGTAAAGAAAAATTGACACTTACTATTTTGACTCAGATGAGTTTGAAAATCGGCGATGTCGATGCAACTATCCGGGGATTCGATAATGAATTGTGGTTTGCCCATCGTAACCACCGCGAACTTAAACTTCAAAGTTTTTTTATGAATTCTCATAAAAGATCAAACGAAATTAGATTAGGATGCCTACCTTTTCAAATTCCTTTTCTTGTACACCAAGTTTCTTCAATAATCTTTCCTTCATCTTTGGAAATGGTTCACCCTAGAAGATAACATTATCAATCAAAATATCTATCATTTTAATGAATTCACTTTCTAATTCAACTTGAAATAAAAAAAACAGGAAAGAGAAATCATTTGAATATTATAAAGAATGCTTACGTGTTTGATTTTAAAGAAGAATGGTATACCAAACGTTGAGAAAACATCTTTGTGAAAATGTGCAACTGGAACTAACATTTCATCGTCCGCAAGATTGAGCTCGTCAGTTGGTATTTCTTCTATCCTGTACATTTTAGCGCCCGATATGTTTAAGGTATCTAAAAGTACGTCGTCTCTAGGACCGGGTAACAATTTATTACAAGTGATTTCTAATATCCTTAACTTTCCTGAGCCATTTTCAGATAATTCCACTTGTTTCTTAGCCTCTTCCAATAAGGTAGCAACAGTACCATTTTTATTTGGGTAAAGTATTATCTCTTTTTCCTCTTTTAAAGATGGCCCAACCCATATACATTTGAATTGCTTTTTGTTTTCAAGTTCGTTAACTCTAATACTAAGCTGCTGGTAAAATAATTTCTTTACTTTAGGTTTACCGTATGAAAACAATTCTTTAAGATTGCCCTCGAAATTACATTTTAATGCAGATCCAGGAGAATCCTTGTAACTATAATTAAGCATAACATGTATATATGATATGTCTATGTAATATATATTAAGAGACACACGTGCATATTTGCACACATACACTGTTATATAAAGAGCTTTGAAAAGGTTTTACCTTTGACATCTAAAGAATTGTAAAAGATATGGATCCGTGCCTACGCGTTGCGCTACAGCATTAGCCATTTGATCATATGACATTCTTAATGAAAGCTCCATTGTAAAGCCAGGATCGTTCGGAATAGTTTTATCGCAAAATGTAACTTCTACCCTGGAAAATAGGTCCCTGAAAATATCAATAATGTGTTAATAAATGTTCTCTTGTATATTCCTTTCATATATAGGGTCTCAGATGTTTTTTCGTACAAACGTTATAAGTGTATTCTACATTCAAAAATAAGAAAAAATGGCTCTATAAACATAGGTCATTTAAAGCTTTATTTAAAAATTTAGATATTTAAAGTTTAAACTGTTTAAATGTTTTGTTCAAAATATACGCCGTTGTATGCTGTTTATAACATGACGAATCTCTTGTGGATTTCTATTAATTTCTACAATTGCATGCCTAATTCATTCTACCATAACATCAAGTTTAACTGTCTCAATTGCATAAATTCTTGTTTTATTTTTCCCACAAATAAAAATCTAGAGGAGTGAAATCAGATGATCTAGGCAGCCAAGCTATTGTTCAGAGAAGAATACGTTGAATCACTCCAAGATAAAAAACAACATACACAGAAACACTAAACATCATCTTTGAGCAGCACATTTAGGCAGCTTTATAATTTATATTAGAACTTTTAAATAGAGCTTTAAATAACTTATGTTTCTATATATATAAACATAACATTTTTTTCTTACTTTTAAGCGTAAAATACGCTTACAACGTTTGTACAAAAAAACTTCAGATACCCTGTATATAAGTAAAAATATTTTATACTTACTTAAAATATTCTTTGCAAGTTGGAAGGTCATATTTTTTATTATCTCCTTCCTTCTGAAATACTATAATATCACCGTCCATTAACTCCTCGAGTACTTTCTCCAGAGGATCCAGCAGGTTTTCTATTTTTTCAACTAAGTTTGGTTTTATTTCTTCATATAAAGCTAGTTCTGTGTTCGGTGGAAATCCAGCCCTTTCATTTAAAATTGGTATGAGTTCCACTGTACAAAACCGTCATAATAATTATTTTCCACTATTACATAAAAATAAATAGGTTATATTAAAAAGGATATTAAAAGTAATAATGAAAGAGAAAGACAGATAAAAAGATATATAAATATTACAAAAAAATATAATTGTTAAATATTTTTTACGTTCTCTCATTTAGAAACTATAATTTATATCAATATCTGTACCAATTATAACTATAAAAATTAATACATATATAAAACAGTTTAAGAAATATACATTCATATATTAATTAATATAATCGTACTTTATATGATAAATATAAACTTACGAACTCTTGCAACCACAGGCATATAATGATGGCCACAATAATGAATTTTCTTATTTTTAGGATCATATAGTTTAAAAAACAATAAGACATCAGTGTCCTTATCAAAAGGTGGTAATGCTGTCAATTCTGAATCCGGAGGGACAAGTTCTACAAATACGTTCCAAGGATTCGCATTATCCGCACAATCGTACAATGATTTTTGAAGATCTGCTTCTGGCTCGATCAACGTTGGTCTGCAGGTTTGATTCGTACGTATACTAAACGGCCAAACGCGAATCTGTTCTATCGGATATCTCTGCAGAAAGAATTGAAATATCATATAAACTTGTTTAAACGCATGCACATACACACATACGTATGAGTTGTAGGATTTTAATGAAATTATAGCTTGCAGGAAACTTAAAAGTCTACTGTAGTTTACTTCATTTCATTCAAATTTAAAACAAAAGTTTATGCGTTTATTATATATAGAAAAAGTTAATTGAAATGAAAATGAAATAGAACATCTTGTATTTTTCTCTAATTAAAAGATAAATAATAATAATAATATATGTACATGTATTTAATATGCATTAGAAATAATTTAAAATAAAATAACATTAATCAAATTGTATATCATAATTAATTAGTGTTTACAAAGTGTTTCACGCCTAAATAATATTTGGAATAAGCACTTACCAAACTATCACTTAGAAGTTCAAGAAACTCGTGGACAGTTCCCTGCTTACGTACGCGAAATATACGAAATGATGCGTGCTCCGGGTCGTATAGATCATTTCCTTGGTGACCATCAAAGCTATCCTCAAGAAGAACGTTAATTGTCATATATAAGGGTGCTTCTGATCTCTCCTTTCTTCGTATTTGTTCCAGCCTCTTCTCCTCTTGAAGTCTCTCCACCAGCTAGACCAACAAAATTAAAATTATCTATATGCAAAGAATGTTTGGATTCATCTTACTTTTCTTTTATTTTTTTGTCTCATTTTTTTCCTTCTTAAACGTTTTTTTTTTATTTACTTTTTTGGAAATTCTAAATATTTTGCTTCTTTCTTGTAATTTTGACAAGAATATCATATAAGGAATTAATGGATTAATCGTCATACTTTTGAAATTCGAAATTGAGCAACATTCCAAACATCAAAAGGATGAATTACGTTTGATCATTTACATAATTTTAATTTTGTTCATCAGCCGCAATATATAGACTACCAAGTTAAACATTTACATTATGAGAATTATTCAGTGGGGAGCGATGGACTTACTTAAGTCTGATATATACATGCAATATATAAATATAAATATTAAATATCAATAATTTACTCGATAATCAACTTTTCCATGACATTTTCTTTCATTTATGCATTCAAATGCTTAAGCCAATTCGACTGAATCATAGAAAGCAAGACATGTTAACATTCCTTTTTAGGATATCTACATATCAGATCTTTCTATGTTAAAACAAATATATATGAAAGAAATGAATTGACATTAACAATTCAAGTAAAATAATAATAATAATAATAATAATAATAATAATAATAATGACGATGATGATGATGAAAAAAAAATAAAATCAAATGAATAGGCCACCACTCAAGCCGAATAATAGCAAAGATGTAATGTCTAACTATAGTAGTGTGGAGATGCTATATAGAAACAACATTTGTCGAATAAATGCTCAGAGTTATGCCTGAACATTACACATCGTTTTTTCTATTGGTGAACAGATATTGAAACGGTGTAAATAACTAACGTAAATTCAAACTGTCCATTTTTCTAGCATCTAACAGTTTATTCGTTATTTTTTTCATTTTTATATATAAAATAGTAAGTATAGCATTTTAAAGGTATTCCACGATTATATCTACCATAACGTATCTCTATATTATTGATGATAGTTTGCCTCTTCTTTCTTTCTTTCTATTTTAATATTATGTAACAACAAATAAATAGATAAGCATCTGTTAAGAAACATACTCACTATTAACATTGAGAGAATTTAATGATTAACGAGTTGTTGTTATTATTGTTTATTTTTGTTATTTCTTTCTCTTGTTGTTATTTTTATTGAATTCGGACTTTAACGCGAAGCACTAAATTCTTGATTCATTATTTATAATAAATAGTAAATATTGATTCAAGAAAATGAGCAAAAAATGTAAATATTATAAATCACATTACTTCTCACTCACCAAACAATCCTTCTTTTTTTTTTTTTTTAAATAACGAATACAATGTAGAAGACGTAAAAAGGAAGCCGATGGTGCCAAAAATACCAGATGTTTTTTCTCTCTGTTTTTTTTTTGTTATTTTTTTTTAACCTGTCACTAAATATTATGTATTATTTTTCATTGCGTTTAAGTTATATTATATATATATATATATATTATATATTATATATATATATATATATGTAACTATTATCACTGCACTCGATTTAAGAGACTTTCTTTTTTTCCCCCACTCTTATTATCTCCTTTACAATTATGCAAACATATCCAATTAAAATTGAAGATATGTGTGTGTGAGTGTGCAGTTTTCTCATTTGAAGCTTCCAACATGATACTACAATTACAATCATTAATTTCGAATATATTTTACAATGTTTATTACAATAAAATCATTTCAATAACCATTCGAAGGCTTGTCCCGGTATTTTACCCTAATAATCAGGCTTTTTAGATTAATTTGATTCTACTAAAAAAGAGTCTTTGACAGCGACTAAAGTGCAACGCGTACCTTAGAATATTGACTCTTTTTTTCTTTAATTATGTATTATTACTTTTTTTCAATTCTAATAAAATCTATCAAAAATTTTTCTCATCTTTTTCTTTTACTTTTTTTGTATATATAAAATTATTATTGATTCAGATTAAAAATAAAAATAAAAATTAGAAATAGAATATTATTCACACACGTCTCGATCGTCCGTACAGAAAAATCTTTGTTAAAAATAGTTTTGGAAGAAGAAAAAAGAGAGAGAAACAGAGAGAAAGAGAGAAAGAGAGAAAGAGAAAGAAAGAGAGAAAGTGAGAAGAAAAAATCTTCTGAATCATACAAAACAAATCTCTATATAACATGATTTAGAATACATATCTTTGCAAAAAGTTTTTACAAATAACTTTATAGAATAACTTTGATCTTGTATTATTACGCAACATCGTATGCCTTGTAATAGTAAATAATGCACAGGTAGCACCGTAAGTAAAAGTGCTACATATTATATTATGCAACAAATTATGCTTGTGTATAATGGGAAAAATTTACACGATATTTACTTCCCGTTTTCATCAAGAGTATGTGATAAAAAGATAATTACAAATGCTTAAAAATATATATATGTATGTATGTATGTACGGACAACAAAGTATTAATTATTAATTGGATAAAATTGGCAAATCTCACTTTCTGATCAGTCCACGTATTTAAAAAGAATAAATAGTTAAAATTATTTTTTGCTACCTTTATATATATATATATAATATACATATATATATAAAAAATATAAAAAAAATAATAAAGAGAAGAAAAAAGAAAGAAAGAAAAAAAAATCAATGAAGTTATATCTAATTTTAAGTATATGCTGGTTTCATGATGTTTGGTTTGTTGCTTTCATACACTGTCATTTTTTCCCCCCTTTTTTTTTTAGTAAATATATTAGAAGCAGACTTGATATAACTTTAAAAAGTCAGATCATTTGCCGGAAAGCAATGAATATAATTTACAAGTTGTTTCATCTAGTCATTTATCCCGTTTTCTGCAAGTTAAAAGTCATGAATACAGAGATTTGGGTTTCGTGGATTTTGCGTGCACGGACGAAGAGACGCAGTTTCTGTATGCGAGTCTTTAATTGTATCAGTTGCGTCTTTGTCGCGTTCAAGGTCGTTCATTTCCTGGGAAAGTTCTCTTTGAAGGACGTTTCTGACCTCTTGAGGTATATCCTCTTCTTTGACTTCTTGCAAGACGTTTTCCAACTCGGAGTTCCTTATATAAACCAGCATATATGCATTCGTACAATGCTTCACAGCCATAGACATGTCCTCATCTTGACCACCGTAATTATGTTCAATGGCCTCTTGTTTTGTACACCGCGAGACGACATCATCATCAAATTTGCACCACTGATATGAACGAAAAAAAAAAGAATATATTTTTCAACTTTTATGACCAATCTTTTATCTGGTTTGTTAAAAATTATTAAAAAAATATAACAACATTTCTATTTAATGTTGCTATCCATAAATCAATTTATTTGAAAACAAAATAGTAAATATAAAAGAAGAAACTTTTAACTTACCTTCCCATCTCCACTAGGATTAATAAATACGACATAATGACCGCCATGATTGTCCCCACTATGTACGAGAACTGCATGCAAAGTATAATCTGCACTTCCTCTTGCAGGATCTTTATTTTGCAAGTATTTGTCGAGATTAATTTTTTCATAGAATTCAAACCTTCAAAAACGAACTCATTTAATTAATATCATCACATTTGTATTAGTTATTTACTTCTAGTAATATCACTAACCTATCATTAAATTTAACTGAACAATCTGTAACCGGGTCATACTGAAATCGCATTAAATGTAAATGTAAGACAGGTGGAAACGATGAGAAAATAACACCTTTTTCTGCTTCTTGCAAACCATGCTCTCCCGCGTCATATTTGTTATCTCCATCAAGACTTTCAGTGCTCACATAATCGCTAAAAGATTCGTATACTGAAATGCAAATTATATGTTAATTTTAAGTAGAAAGAAATATGCTATAAATAATAAGAATACAATCAATAAAGTGGTAATTTAAAATAAATAAAACATACTGTTTTTCTTTCCTTTTATGTTCAATTGTATATCGTAAAATGTTTCTTCCCTTGTAGACTTGTATTCTATATTCTTGCATTTGATAAAGGACATCATTTTTCCTTCAAATAATTTTGGCACTGTACCTTCTACACACGTACCTTTCATTTTGCTCTCTAATTTATCTAACAACTATCATATAATATTCAATTAATATCAATTTTCTCGATATTTCGCAAAAAGAGAATTAATACAATTTATTAAATTTCGATTGAAACTTACCACGCGTAAAAATTCTTGTACGTCGTGCTGCATAAAAGAATCCAACGTTTCCCATCCAAAACTTTTAGTCAACTTTTTTGTCCCAACAGGTTTGTCAGAAAATTGCAATTCATGAAAAACCCTCTGTAAAGCCAATGCTACACTTTTGCTAGAATCGTCGCTTTCAGTTGGCATTTTATAAACTGCTTTACGTAACTGAAAATTTGTATTATATATTATGTTACACGTGAAATTGATGTATCATATCCAATCAAACTAAACATAATCAGTATTCAATATACCTGATTGGTGAAGTACAAGGTCTGAAGTAAAGAATTCATATAACATGTAGCTCCTTGATTTTTTAAACCTACATGTCCCGTATGTTTTTTACTATCCCAACAAACACCGTGTGGTGCATCAGCTATTACATGAACCTAGATATTTAAAAATTGAAATTTAAAAAAATACATTGGTTTTAAAGCGTGACTGATACATTAATAATATTCATATACTAACCTCCAGAGTTATAGAATCGTCTTTAATATAACCTTTATCTGGATCCAATACTTCTTGCCATGTCATAAAATGACTAAATCCCCAGTCATTCTCTCTACTATAGAAGAGATGTTGTATCTCTATGATATAAATATACATTTTATAATTAAATAATATTAATACATTTAAAAAAGAGAAAAATAAATATTATTTATTAGCTTTTGTCATATTAATTGTCTTATACTTACTTCTGCTAAAAGGTGGTTGTCCTTCTTTACAAGATAACAGTCGAAGTTCTGCCGTAGCAGAACAACTCCATGAAGTGGATTCACTCTCTCCATTACATTGTAAAAAAAAACCAAGTGATTTTTGTGACTGTCTTTCTTGAGTTGGACTAGATCTTGGCATCACCATTATTTTCCATGGTAAGTTACGAACAAAACAAGCGGGTGACAATTGAGATTCTTTCATTTTTGAAATAGTTTCAACTGTGTACCGAAACGTGGCTTCCGACCTTGCTTCATCTAATAAAGAAATAACTAAATTACAATTGAATTAAATTTCATATGTTATAATGATATGAAAATAATGTCAACTAACATTAATCACATTAAATTGAAATAAACTCAAAAAGAGAGAGAACGACAAGAGTCTCATGCACGAATACAAAATATTATATTTTAAGCATATACAACATAACAAACCTTCCTCCATTTCTTGATCTTGTACTATACACGCTAATTCTTGTTCTCCATTAATAGGACGGCTCTCATTTGTATCCCCACCACCATCATTTGGTGTTTCTACAAATTGTAAGTGCAAGATATAGTCTTATTTACTTTTAGCTTTCTTTATAATAGATAATAAAGCACTTATGATACTAATATCACAATATCTGAAAAATCTTAAGTTTCCTTGTCAATTTCACATAACAAAGAACAGGAATTTAATTTAATAAATCAACGAGATGAAAATGTCAAGAAGTAAGGTTATCTGTAAACGAAAAGTACTCTTACTATTTCGCAAAGACATTTTAAGGATTTTGCTACATATCCCTGGAGTATCTATTGTCGTATTAACAATGTACTTATAACAATAACATCGTTATGCAGCAAAATTATGTTACAAAAGAATCATTTCATGCAATTTATCATACATTTCTTAAATCTTCAATATGTGTAATCATGTTTAATTTTGCTATCTTCCATATTATTAGAAAACAATCAAACAATGATTTGAAACGAATAGTATAATATCAGCAATTATTTTATGCACACATATATATATATACATATCTTTAAATTATTAATAAATATACTAAACAACTATTACAGAAACGCAAAGAAAGAAAATAAATTAAATAAATGGCTTTGACATAGTAGTTTAGCGTAAAGCAACATCTGTTATTTCAAAATAAAATTATCTACCAATTCAACTATTATACTACGATACTTTCTAAACAATATAAATTAATTTTATCTCCTTTAAGCTGATATATTAAGCTGATATGTCAAGCTATACTTAAATAAAAAAGAAAAAAAAAAATAAGAAAAAATACCTTTGGTAAATTTAATAGTCATCCTGTAGTATAATATTTAACTGTTTCAAATAAAGATTAAATTCTCTGCAATGATCAAACACAAATATTCGATTCGGTCAAGAAATGCAAATGAAAAAGAAACAGAAACATGTGTTCTTTAAACTCCTTATTCTTCAAATCCGTTAGAGAACTATTTCAAAGTTGATGGGTTCTTGGAGAAAAAAAGTTTACTAATAAACCCCCTCCGTTATAGCATCGCGGCAGAAAGAGAAAGTGAGAAAGAGAAAGAGAGAGAGAAAGAAAGAAAGAGAGAGAGGGAGAGAGAGAGAGAAGGAGAGAGAAGAAGAGAGAGAGGGAGAGAGAGAGAGGGAGAGAGAGAGAGAGAAGGAGAGAGAAGAAGAGAGAGAGAGAGAAAAGAGAGACAGAGAGAAAAAACGTGCATTCTTCCTTACAAATTGTATACATGCATATACATACATATATACAAGCGTATGGAAGATAAAGAAAAAAGGACCTTAGAATAATTTTTAGAAAATCGTGTTAATATAAACGTAGCGTAGAAAATGAACGGATGTACATATTGTCAAAATGATGAACGCGAATGTTCCTCGACTTTCTCTGATCCCCGGATATAGAAGAAAGAAGAAAGAAGAGAGAAGAAAGAAGAAAAAAGAGAAGAGAGTGAGAGAGATGGAAAGAGAAAAAAGGAGAAAGAGAGAGAAAGGGAGAGAAAGAAAAAAGGAAAGGAAGAAAGAAAAGGAACAAAAATATCATGATCACAAATAGTTGTAAACGTGTTTGATGTGTAAGTAACAAAGAGGCATGATAATATAACGCGTAGACGAGATTGAATCGTAAGAAAGAGAGAGAGAGAGCGAGCAAGTGAGTGTGTGTGTCTGAGAGAGAGAGAGTGAAAGAGAGGGAGGAGGGGAAAGAAAGAGAATAAGAGGAGAGTCAAGTCGAATAATAAAATAAAAAACGCTGCATATACATGTAAAAATATATCGGAAAACTACTTACCCTCTTGCGTGTCCATCTCCTCGACCTCGTTAACCTGAACCGGCGTCAGATTGAGCTGCTTAAGATTTTCCTGATCGTTAACGTGGTTCATCGCGATGCCGATATTGATGGTCGTCTTGACTGCGCTAGGTACCTCGGAGGCGGGTACCGCCGTCGAGGTTATTTCCGCGGATACTTTGACCGGCGCTGCACCAGTGGTTAAGCTCCGTCTACGAAGCTGCTGTTGTACAAGTATCTGCGTATTTTCGCGCGCGGGGTCGCTGCTCATCAGTTGCTGACGATGACGATGCTGCTGCTGCTGCTGCTGCTGCTGCTTTTGCTTTTGCTGTTGTTGCTGTTGATGATGATAATTATGGTGATAATGATGATGATGTTGCTGCTGTTGTAGCGGTGGCGGCGATGATGGTGGTGATGATTGCTGCTGTTGTTCTTCTCTTTTTTCTTCTTCTTCTTCTTCTCCTTCTTGCTGTTGCTGTTGCTGCTGTTCGTTTTTCAGTTCGATAGCAACTTGCAATCTATTCTGAATATTAGCGTCACTTGGACGATTTGTGAACGACGACACTACTTTAGCGCACGGCGAGGATTGATGATATTTGCTTGCAATTCGCCCAATTTCTGTTGCCATCAAATGCCCCCGTATTTTCGGGGGACGCCCACAACATATATTTGTTTAATTTAATTTTAACCCTTTGTGTATGTATATATATCTGTCTGTCGTCTGTCGTCTGTACGTATGTACGCGTGTTTATCTTCTTTAATCACGACGACGATCAGGTATTAAACACGAATGGCCACTTATTACAGGCAGTAGTATTTCTTCCTCTTCCTGCCTCGTCGTCCTCGTCGTCCTCGCCGTCGTGTCGTCGTAGTCGTCGTCGTTGTTAAAGCTTCGTTTAGTCGTTGTTGTCGTCGCTGTAGTCGCTGTTAATGCTGCCAACGTCGTAGTAGTGTTAGTCCATTTTTGTTGACTAGTTATTCTTACTATTATCTTTATCCCTTTTCGATTTTTTCAAAATGCAATATTTGCGGGTGGAATTAAGGGGTGGGGCGGGAATAGTGTAGATTGACTAACAAAATGATTTTCTTCTATGTAGAAATGGCGCGCGTGCGTTCTAATCTTAACGACATTAACTATAAATTGTTCACGTTGATATAATACCTCCTCCTCTTTTTGGACTGCTATCTACTTCCTTCTATTACTCTTTTGCGTCCTTCTTTTTCCTTCTATTTCTTTCTTATTCTTCTTTATTCTTCTTTTCTTCCCCTTCCCCCTCCTCCTTTACTTCTTGGTCGTTATGTCGTGCAACCAAAATGCGTTATTAATAATACCGTACCGCTGGCGACGCTCACGCTTAAAAGCGGCCAACAGTTCTAAGTTTTTGATCTTTTTCTTACTATGTTCGCCTATTAAATCGTATGGAGAAAGATATAGAATATATTTATGTATATGAAATTAGCAGAGAAAAAAAAGACAGAGAAAGCGAGAGAGAAACAGATAA
Organism: Polistes fuscatus; assembly: GCF_010416935.1. Taxonomy (NCBI): domain Eukaryota; kingdom Metazoa; phylum Arthropoda; class Insecta; order Hymenoptera; family Vespidae; genus Polistes; species Polistes fuscatus. The sequence goes on from NW_025113096.1 coordinate 10,591,377, forward strand.
ATAAATAAAGAAATAAGATATACAGAAAAGAGAGACGATGAGTCGTTTCTGTTTTTCTTTTACATTTTCTACCTATCTCTCTCTTTTTCTTATTTTCTTTCTAATTCTTTTTCTCCCAAATTCGGCAAGATACACCTTTGCAATGAAAATATGCAAAATGGCGGCTAATAGTTACTACGTAGTAACTATTTGTTCCGTATATATGATTTTTTACATAAACATTTTCCCCCTTTTTATCTCTCAATCAACTCTCTTTTTCTATCTGTTTCTTTGTTTTTATTAATTGTTCTTTTTCTTAGCTCGTAAAATTAAATCTTTGTATTTTGGACAAATAAAAATTCTCTTTCTTTCTTACTTTATTTCTTTTTCTTGCTAATGTAAGCTCTCGTTGTACGCTTTGATGCAATCGACAGGCTAACGATAAGATAAGAAATTATTTTTCAGGGTAATCGTAATGAACAATCACAATATTTTTTTTTATACTTGTCTTCAATTAACGAATGTCTATTAGAAGTTCAAAAATTACGATAAAAGTGATATAGAAAAGATACTATTCAGATAAAACTCAATTACATGTATATATTTTTATAAAAATAAAATTTCCCTAGTTTTTATGCGCTCCTATTGGCTGAAAGCGAGGGTACGTATCTACGAACTAATATGGAACATATAGAATTAGATTTATAAATTAAATTAAATGACTTAAATATTACTCATTCTAAATGTATGAAGTATCTAATTAAAACGAAATGATTTACATAATTTGAATATTACTTTTATATGTTATACACCGAGTGCGCGCGCGCCGCGTGTACTTTTTTTATAAATACATGTATAGATAGATGTGTGCATATAATTACACAGGTTTCACCCTTTCATCAAGGTCAACTACACTAATCCTATCAGAGCTTAAATAATTCAAATAGAACTTACCAAGAAATTAATATAATAATTGTTCGAATATCGATTTCATTTAAATCCTATTCGATCAGTAGATACAATAGGACAACGATCATTTTCATTTTCACTGAATTAAATTAGTATAAGAAACTTTTTAAGGTTAATTCGTATAACCTTAATATTTATAACACTTCTTTTTTGTTCAGTCAATGATTTAATTTATTGAAATAATTAATTAACACATTTCACATTTTATTATAGTCTCTAATCACATTATTACGCACTAATATTATAATGTTTGTAAGAGTAGTTTTAAAAGGTTTTAACGTCTTCATGATTCAGGCAGTATTACACTTTTTTAGCGACAGTTTAAATATACTTCGAAAAATATAAAGAATATGTATATATACGTATAGTTTAAACCAGGAAGTCTGACAATGCCTTTCAGTCGTTGGATTATCTACTTAAATCGAGTAGAAATTCACTTAATAGTTTGTATACTATATGTAACGACGGTATTATTTAGATATGAAGTCAAATTAAATAAATGACTATAAGAGAAAGAAAGGGAAAAAGAGAAGGCGAAAGAAAGATAAAATAACAAAAAATTATAATTATTAATATTTTTACGACTCTGAATATAGAATCATAAACTAAAAATAGGAATTTAAATATTTGCCGATAATAAATAATAAAAAAGATTTATCCGAAAACAATTCTTTGGAATAAATATGAATATAATGTTACCATGTATTAAAGACAAAGCATAATTTCAGCAATTCTCAGAATTAGGTACGCAACCCCACATGGGGTCGTCAAGATTGCGTTTGAGATCCAAATCCATACTTTAGATAATAAATTATTATCTTTATTTTTTTATTTCTAACATTTTATATATATAATTTTATAATTAATTTTATTAAATCGTTATATATTTTGTGTTCGTATTTTCATAGCAAACGATAAAAAGGGACGAAACTAATCTTCTGTCGTTGCTATAGCAACGATAACTATATTATTTGTATCGTAATACATGTTACTTGTTTCTAAACGAGTTTCCTAACTCAAGATAGTGAGAAAGTTGCTTTCTTTTAACTGCAATCGAAACATTTAACATAAATAAAAATCTTATTGTAATTTGGATTTAATCAGAGATATGGATATCAAACCTCTTGATTTAATCGGAATAATTGGATTCGATGGTTCGTACAATTCTTGAATTTTTTATTGTTTTCATTCAATACTTTTCTGTAAATAAATATATATAGAATAAATATGCATATAATTTTTATTACTGTTTAAAATAAATATATTGAAGTAATTGTGTTCTCATTTATTAATTTGAATTTAATTAATTAGGTGTTACGAAAAATGCATTAAGACTGCATCCTGATGAACAGTATTTAATTTATCCGATGGGGAACAAAGTGACGATTAAAAACATAGCCTCAAGTGAACAAACGTTTTTAATTGGACATACGAATTTAATTTCTGCCGTATGCGTTTCTCCTTGCGGCCACTTTGTGGCTTCCGGACAAATAAATCATCTCGGATTTAAAGTAATATTAACATAAAAATTCGTGCCATTTTATTGACGATTCGAATTCATTCTTTCTATAATTTTTTTTATGAGAATGTCTTTTTTTTTTTTTACTAGGCAACAGTTATCATTTGGGATTATAAGACACGTACCGTTAAAAGTAGTTACGAAATTCATAAAGTAAGGGTCGAAGACGTTTGCTTTACATTGGATAGCAATTATTTGATAAGCCTTGGAGGAAGAGACGATGGTAACGTTGTAATATGGGACGTACAAAATAACCACGCTATGTGTGGTAAACAAAGTTTTATCTTCAACCTCTATATATGTATATATATACTGAATGTATCGTCTAATTTTATCACTTAAAAAATTCACATTGTTATAGTTTTTTATGGAACAAAAATACTCTAGACGGATTTACACCTCGTGTATTATTTTTAAGCGCAAGTAGTAATGCATGTAGATATGCATTTGTGACACGAATCATACTTATGAATGTGCATTTACAAACAAAATAGATTCGTGAATATGTAGTCCACCTTGACCAATTTTATATTTTTTCTTTTAATATTTTTTTCTAACTTTAAACCAAAAAAAGAAAATGATCTATCAAAAATAAATGACTAGATATTTTTTTGAACTAATCATTTTTTAAGATTCTATAACTTTTTTATTGTATTAATTAACGCAAAAGAAAATACCGATGATCTTGAAATAATGTAACTTTTTATCTTGAGAATTTATTTTACGCAATACATACAGGATGTTTCGAAAACAGTGGAGCAACCGAACTAGGAGTAATTTCACGTAAAAAAATAAATCGAAAATGTAGAGTAAAGTTTTTCTATACACACACACGAGGCTGTTTAAAAAAAAATATACTATTTTTTTATGCACGATAATAGAAACAATAAGAAGGAAATAATAATGTTGCTCGTGTTTTTCAATACAAACAAAAGTAGAAACAGATCCGTAAAGTCGAAATACAAAAGTATTGAATAAATTTTATGTAATTTTTTTTCAGAATAGCCCCCATACGTAAAAAATTTACTATAAATTTTTTTACTTATTTTCGTACACTGCTTTTGGAACACTTTGTTTATATGTATATGCGTGTGTATAATTGATAATTTAATAACATTAAGATAATTTTCAGGATCATTTGCGAGTAATGAAATAGCTGGTAATACTTACACAATTACAAGAATGAATACACACGGTGAATGTTTCCTTACCGGTGGTGATAGAACCCTTAAAGTTTGGCGAATAGATTCGAAAAGAAGGAAGGTATATGGGGTGAACGTGAAAGTAGGAAAGTTAAAACGTTCGATAAACTGTATCGCCATAAGTGAAAAAGATAATGATGCTTATTGTGGAACGTCCTCGGGCGATATAATAAAAGCAAGGTCTTGTTTAGTTATAAAGCTAATAAATACAATTTTTAATAATCGATGTAAATTATATTTTGATCGATTATCTTTATGACTAATGAATTCATTAAAATTTGTTAACGTATATTTAACACGTAGATTGAATTATCGTCCTGAAGGTGAAGAACAAATAGAACCAGTGATGATAGGTTGCTATTCAAAAATGTATAAAGGCTCAAGAAAAATTAATCCAGCGAAGGGTCAAATCGAATGTTATGCAGGTGGTGTTGAAAAAATTTTGCTACTAAAGGATGAAAAAATGATCATTGGTGCAGGCGACGGTACGATTGAGCTCATTGAAATTGTGGATATTGATTTCAGTAAAAGAAAATTGACCAAATTACCGAGTACACCGCAAATCAAAACTGTAAGTGATATGAAAAAAATGTTTTCATATAAAAAGATATTTTTTTTGCACTTATAATCTATCACATATGTAATTCGTAAAATCAAATGAGTAAAAAGTTATTTGGCAGCATCTTGTAGAAAATGTCTGCAGTACCGTGACATCAATGCTATTGTACAAGAATGACTTTGTATTGGTTGGAACTGTCTTAAGCGAGATTTACCAAATAAGATTGCGCGATTTCGATATGAGACTTATTGTAACTTGTCATAACAGTTCCATATACTCCATCGTTTTTCCATGGTAAGATTAACAAATCGATAATACGATTTTGAAAATCAATATAATTGTTTTTTTTTTAATGTTCTAGGAATTATTCTGAAATATTTGCAACAGCTGGAAAGAATGATATCAGATTGTGGAGATTAGAAACGCAAAAGGAATTACTTAGAATAACTGTGCCGAATTTTGTTTGCAGCTGTTTGTGTTTCTCTTACGATGGACGAATGATAATTTCTGGTAGATTTTTATACATATATATTTGGTCATAGTAATATCAGCTAATTAACAACACTTTTCTTCTATTTATTAAATTTATTCAGCGTGGAACGATGGTATTGTAAGAGCGTTCACACCACAAAAGGGTAAACTTATTTTTACTATTCACAACGCTCATATAAAAGCAGCATCGGCAGTTGCGATAACAGCAGACGGGAAAAGATTAATCAGCGGTGGCTGCGATGGGCAGGTAATTATTATTTTACACATTTATTATCCTCTTATATCATTTTCATCTTCTTTCTTTAATATTGTCTATAGGTGCGTATATGGGACATAAAACCCGATGTACAACGATTGGTCTCAATTTTAAAAGAACACAGAGGACCCATAACATCTTTGTGTATATCCTCCAATAACGAGGACTTGATTAGTTCTAGCACGGATGGTTCATGCGTAATATGGGACATAATGCAAGTATCAATTTTTAACTATTTACAATATTATTTATTTTTTGGGATGTGATAAATTGATGGACAATAAATATTAATCAAACAGACGTTGCTCGAGAAAGCAAGTTTTAATAGGTAACACGATGTATATGGCTGCATGCTTCAGTCCCAACAGCATACAAATCTTGACTTGTGGTACTGATCGTAAGATTGCATACTGGGAAACATGGGATGGTTCGTTGGTTCGTGAAGTAGAAGGTTCCACCTCAGGATCATTAAATTGCATAGACATTAATCTTGATGGACAATACTTCGTCACTGGTTCAAACGATTGTATTGTTAAGCTCTGGGAATATCACACAGCCAATGTCACACACATTGGCATAGGTCATGCCGCGATAATAACTGCGTGTAAATTTAGTCCAGATGGGGAACATGTGGTATCCGTTAGCGCCGATGGCGCTATCATTATTTGGAAGTTTCCATTTAAGACGTCTCTTAAAACACCATCCACCAAATCGAAATCTGAGACTGCACATACCGTTAAGTCATTAAAGAAATCTGAAGGGAAACGCGACGACAATTTAAAGTTGGAAAATTTAGAGAAAGAACATGTTTCTGCTATGAGCCGTGTGGATGAGACTGCTGAAAGTGTTAGAACTATGTACAATGGTAATAACAAAATTAACATTATTATTCATACGATTCAACGTATTCCGATAAATAAAGTAATTCTATTAAATTTAATATAAATATATCATAGGTGATGATCAGCCACAGCTATGTACGCGCGATCCAGCTGGTATACCTTCCCCAGTTTGCACGTGCATCAAAGACAAAGACACAATATCGGTTGGTACAATTAAATTCTAATTAAAATGCTAAATTTGATTTTATGTAAAAATAACATTGATTATGTTCTCTTAGTATACGACTTAATAAATATTTTGTATTTCAGGTAAGAACTGTGAAAACTGAAGTATCCTCTAATGTTTGTCGTTGCGCGAATAAGATGGAAAAAAGATCATTGCTTAGTTCTAAATGTAGCCCGGCAAAGGCAATTGAAACGACGAACTCCGTATCATCGTCTAGCCAACGCCGTGCGTCTCTGCAAAGCGATAAGAAATCTTCATTAAAAACGAAAATTACGACTGTACGAAAATCTTTACAATGAGGACATTTTATAATTATGTCGGAGTAATAGTTTTTTACTACTACGTGTGTATGAATGTGTGTATTTGTGTTGTAACAAACGTTATAATTGATTCAGATGTACGCAACATTATGAGTTGCTAAACATGTTATTTATCATTTGTCCTGAAATATCAGGAATAAGGAAAACTGGCATATCGTACAAAGGAAAAAAAAGAAGAGAGATGTAAGATTGTTTAGACAAAGTTTTTTTATGAAGCCTTTTGAAAGAACAATTATGTAACGTATCATTGTGCTCGTAGAAGTAGCCATGCTTTTATAAAAATCTATATGAATAATAATTTTATTTTTAAACTCAGAAATATTGACAAATGGTTTTTGAAGCTATTTTAAAATAGGCATATTTTATTAAACAGTATACCTGTGTCATTAGGTACATATTATTTTGGTTAGCAAGAAATTATAGCAAATAAAATCAAATTGTTTAGACCATACGGTAAGAGAGATGAAATAAAAATCATATTCTTCGCAATATAGTTGTACGTATAATAATACATCACAATATGACCACAGTACGATAATTAACATCTTATAATAATAATTATATTAGGAATACAATACACATTCTTAATAAATTAAATAGAATTATAAATAAATATATAAATATATACTTATTGTCTTAAATGCAATTTATGTACAACATGAGAAATGTGTCTTGTAAGCCTCTAAAAGAATTATATTAATCAAAATTTGTTACCCGTAATAAAATGATACAACATGATGCTCAAACATCAAACAGGAAGTTTACGATTAACCCCACGCTGGACTTTTGCAATAATGAATGATCAATTTTCCATCAGCTCCATAGCAATCGTATAAGTTTTTTAACGTTTGATCTGGTGCTGGTGCAAAAGTTTGATTTACATAAAGAAACTGAAAAATACAAAAGAAAAATATGCACACATAAATAAATGAGGTATAAGAAAAATGTGATTAAATATTTGATAGACTTACTAATCTTTCAGAAGGCTCTAATTTGAGATATTTCTTTAGAAAATCTGATACCTTTCCAATTTGATAATCCTGATTAACAGACCATTTTTTTTGTTTCATGATAGGTGCATTGCCAGTTGCTTTCAATAAAATATCAACTGTAACTGAATAATGAAATATTGTATTTGTTTAAAAGATTTATTTTATTAACAATAATAATAATTACCTCTTTCTTTATCTTTTGAAGCAACTGGGGGACTATCGTTTCTACTAGTATTAGTATCCTGTGATATATTTTCCAAACTTGTTGGTGCTTCCTCATTTGTTGTGTTATCAGTTAATTCTTCAGTTTTTATAACCTCACTTGTCGTACTATCACTTTCCTTTTCAGCCATTATTTGAAACTTATTATTAACTTAACAACTTAACTTATTAATAACTTATTATAATAAATGAAACGACCACAAATGAATCATGAAATAGAATCGTGTATTGACTACGTCAAAAACACATTCGTTGTTCTTAATATATTTGTTGTTATCACATCATTATTAAACATTCGAATAACCTATGTTAACACTTAGAACCGCATTTGTGTACTATTGTTAAATTTGAGTATGATAGGAATAAGTGCCATCTGTTATTTACCGGGAAGAGAAAGCATGTTATCTCGTTTATAAACGATAAAACGAAATAAAGCATTGTTTCATCAAAAAAATAAATCCAAAGAAAATAAAAATGAAGTATCTAAGATACATTTATTATTTGTAAAGTAATATTATAAAAAAAATATAAAATATATATTTTTATTCAATGTTTTTTAGTTGCGAAATACAAATATATTCTTAATCGAATATTTAAATTTTCCACTAGAAACATGGCTATCAGAAAGTTATTAATGCGCGTGCGCGGGTTGCTTGTAACATTGGAACTACAAATTTGGTAGGGAAAAGTATATGAAGTATACACAACTCATTCAAGAACATCGTGAATGTGTATTGGGTTATCCTATATTATTTTTTAAATTATCAAACAAACGTATTTAAAATTGTGTTAAAAATACTATATTAATATTTATCTCTTTGATCTTTCTTTCTCTAAGAGGTAATATTTTAGATATATACTTTTATTCATTTTTAGTATTTAAGAATTACGCTTGCAAGTGTACTGACACTACGAACTTAACCCTATTTATATTAAAGTAAGAAAATTATAATAAAAGTATAATTTTCGTTATTTGTCTGGTTTTTAAGATAAAGTAATATATATATTTCATTTTTTTAATTGACTTTTTTCATTACATTAAATATAGTCATGTAAATATATTTTAGAGAAAAAAGTGCAATGTAATTGTCAGAAATATCTATAGTAATGACACACACTATCATACATGTCATACACTTCATTTAAAATTTTTTATATATTTTTATAATCACATATAAAAAAATGTTTACTGATCAATAATATTATTTAAATAATATTACCGTTATTATAAATAGAAATCAAAATGCCAGAAGGAACAATGGATGGTGGTCGCATTATGAAAATGGAAGTTGATTATAGTAACAACTGTGATACAAAAATACCTGAATGTAAAAAGATTGCTCGAGAAGGAAAGCTACATGATGCTTTAGATCAGTTGCTAGCATTAGAAAAACTTACCCGAACTGTATGTACAAATTTATTGAAAAAAGATTTGATTATCTTATATTCTGTGTAACCGAAGACACATAGTCAAGTATACATCATTTTAGGGAGCTGATATGGCATCGACATCTCGAGTACTCGTTGCTATATGTGAAATTTGTCTAGAGGCTAAAAATTGGGCAGCGCTCAACGAGCACATAGTTCTTTTGTCAAAAAGGCGTTCTCAATTGAAGCAAGCCGTTACTAAAATGGTTCAAGAATGCTGTACTTATGTAGATAAAACTCCAGATAAAGAAACTATGGTTAAATTAATCGAAACTTTGCGTTCGGTTACAGAAGGAAAAGTAAGTTATTGACATAAAAAATGTATAACATATTAGTGACTATTTTAATTTATAGATTTATGTGGAAGTAGAAAGAGCAAGGCTCACGCATCGATTAGCAAAAATAAAAGAGGAAGATGGAGATATTAATGGAGCTGCCTCTGTAATGCTCGAATTACAGGTATTTCATTTAAAATTAAAACAATACGCTCTATTTATAAAATAAATTATTAATATTTTGTATTGTACAGGTGGAAACATATGGCAGTATGTCACGCCGTGAGAAAGCTTCGCTTATTTTAGAACAAATGCGTTTGTGTTTAGCGAAGAAAGATTTCATGCGAACTCAAATAATAGCTAAAAAAATTAACGTCAAATTTTTTAGCGATGAAAATGACGAAGAAACGCAAGCATTGAAATTAAAATACTACGAGTATGCAGTATTATTATCTATTTTTTATTTTAAAAAGATGATGTGACTTCATATGATTAAACTTTGGCCTTGATCATTTATTTTTTAGTCTAATGATGGAATTATCTCGACACGAAGGTTGGCATTTAGAATTATGTCGTCATAATCGAGCTGTACTCGAAACGCCAACTGTTAGAGAGGATCCAGAAAAAAGACATACGGCATTATCTCGTGCAGTACTTTATCTTATACTTGCTCCTCATGAACCGGAACAAGCAGATTTAACTCATAGGCTGTTAGCTGACAAAATGCTTGATGAAATTCCTATATACAAGTATAATGAATAAATACTCGGATATTTTATTTCTAAATATTCATTTAAAATTCTGACAATTTGATAATACGTTAATACTTTACAGAGAGCTTTTACGTCTTTTCGTTAATCCAGAATTAATTAAATGGTCTGGTCTTTGTGAAATCTATGAGAGAGAACTCAGAGCAACGGAAGTGTTCTCTACATTAACAGAAGAAGGTCGTAAACGATGGGCTGATTTACGTAATAGAGTTGTCGAACATGTAAGTTTAACTCTTATATGCTTCACATATTTTAATTTTTTTGTTATATGTCTTATTAAAAACAAAAAATTATTTGTTTCTTTAGAATATTAGAATTATGGCAAAATATTATACCAAAATAACATTAACTCGTATGGCAGAGTTATTGGATCTTCCTGTAGAGGAAACCGAAGCATGCTTGTGCAATTTGGTCGAAACAGGAGTAATTAATGCGCGTACCGATCGTCCCGCTGGTGTAGTACGTTTTACAGGAAGTCAGGAACCAGCAGCTCTATTAGATACGTGGGCTGCTTCTTTATCAAAATTAATGAGTCTAGTAAATCACACAACCCACTTGATCCATCAGGAAGAAATGCTCGCTGTTGCACAATCATAAAAACATTGATTGATATATTTGAATCTTATAAAAGTGTATCTTTCGATGTATTTATTGTGCCACAGATAAAATTTTATACACTATCGAACTTGGTTCTTTTCTTTTACATATACATATAAAAATAATTTATATCGGCAATTATACTTTCATTCTTAGAGAGTGGAAAAAAAAAAAAATTAGGATATATATTATATTGAAATTGAAAACAAAAAAGTTACTATAAAGAAGGCACATAAAAGAGTATGCAATAATCAGATAAAAAGACTCATTTAGAACATGTTTGTGTTCATTCGTCTAATTATTGTTTGCTTACTTCGTTTATTACAACTATCACATATTACATATAAGCGGTCGATAAAAATAATTTACTTTTTTTAAAGACTTACCCCTTTTTCATAGATGATCTGACATTGATACAAAAATACGAATATACTAAATATATATATATATTTATATATGAACGCGTTGTGATGGGTATTCAATTATTTCCTTGCAAGATTACTTCAAGCAATTCAGTCATTATATAAAAAAATTAATAGTGTAATGTGTCCATATTGCTTAATACGTGTGGTGCAAATTTACATATACGTTGGCAGTAACAACAAAACGTACAAATGGACTGTTCTCATTTTACCAAATTGTTATTGATTAATATAAGTTATAACATTCTATATTGCAAAGAAAAGGAACCAAAAAGAAAACAAATCTATCATTAAACTATATATCAAATTTTTGGTAATAAAAATGCAGTACATATTCTTTACCTCTTAATATGCATTCGTGTTATTTACATGTTTTTAAAATATTGCGATTGATAGATCTTGTATAAAGAAAATTTGGAGATAATAAAACATACTACAATTTTTATGCTGCTGAGATAGAGATATGAATTAATGTTATTTCATAATCATAATACATATGTATGTGTGTGTCTCTCTCTCTTTTTCTCTTTCTTTCTCTTTCTCTCTCTCTCTCTCTTTCTATTTGTGTTTTAACGTATATTATAAAAAATAAAAAAACATTTCATTACCGATGAATTGCACTATATAAAAGTAAAACATTATGTCAATGAATATTTGAATGCACAAAAGTTATCTAACCAATGTGTAAATACAGTAAAATGTAACCAATCATGCATATAATAATTGAAATTAGATACAGATTATGTGTCGATCAAAATCATAATTCTTACATAATTTTCTTTTTGTCTTTGTTATAACAAGATATAACAAACGTTGTTAATATTTTATTATCTAAGGTATGATAATTTTTCTTTTTTACGGGATAATACTGTCTAATATTTGTTGTCCTTTAAATAAGAATATGTGTGCATTTCTCGTGATAGTCATAATAATAATATTAATAATAATAATAAAATTAAAATAATAATAATAGCAATTAAAAGTTCACATGCTCTATTAGTAATCATGATCTCTAATTATTTTAAGGCAGCAAAAGTCTTAATGTGTAACGCGAATTATAACCAGTTAAATGTCTATGTTCATAAATATGTTTATGCGGCGTAATAACACTTTTCATCTATTTTTTGATGTGAAATATACTTAGTTGAACGTTTAAAAAATATAAGAAACAGAGTCAAAACGATATTAACTTGATTATAATTCTGGTTATGTATAATAAGGTCATACATATGAATGTATATGTATAATATAAAAATATGCTTCTTTCTTTTTTTTCGTCTAGATACATATTACATACAATTGCCACGTTTTATTTAACTTCCTGCTATTATATTGACAACATGCACCAAATCAATGAAAATTCATACAAAAAAATTATAGTCGATAAAGATTGTAATGCTATTTTAGATTGCTAATCGAGGGGAAAATTATTTGTCGTTTATCGGTTTTTTCTTTTTTTATAAATATTTTGTATAGATTGTTTTTATTGGATATTGCACAGGTACTAAATCATATATACGTCTTTCACAAAATCTAAACGAAAATATATCTAATTAATAATAAAACAACATAAATATATAATAATAATTTGATTTAAAAAGAACTTAGTAAGAACTCAGTTGTTTGTGAAAGAAGTATTACGCTATTAAGTTTATAGCGTACACACGGCTGACACATTAACGTGTATGCGTTTCATATAACAATAATAATACATTATATGAAAAGTATGCACAAGTAAATATAAACGTTTATGCTATTCCATGCTATAGTATTGTGCAAATGATTTATTTTCTTTTTTTTTTTTATTACTTTTATCATTTGTTTAACTATTCTGTATGCTATTGAAAAATTTTAAGGCACTTTGTCACTTGGAAGATACACTTTTTACATTTTTTTCCCTTTTTCTTTTTTTTTTCTTTACCATAAAAATATTCTCCATTCCCTATGTTCCCACATTGACTAGTGCTTAGTACATCACAGCAAGCTTTTGCTTAAGTTCTTGCATTAGATGATACACATGGCCTGCTCGATCTATATTATGTAAATACAATTCTATAAAAGTCAATAAGAAATATTCTGTACAAAGACAAGCATCTTGCAATTACAAAATTTGCAAACATTGAAGTACATTGCATTCTACGAAGCTATATATATCTATATATAATAGGTAGCTTCGGCAGTAGATACCACGTTAATATTATCTATTAATTGTAATGACATACATAATTACATTACAAGCATAATACATATTTTTTTCTGTTCAATTTCTAATTATGAATATACAAAGCATTTTAAGTTCTCGTATTACTTATTACCATTACTAATGGTTCTTTTTGACATAACTCGTTGTTTTAAAATCAAATAAAATCTATCACATTGTGCCAGCACGCACTATCATTCACTATTGTATATGTATATATGTATATATGTATATACGTCGTATATCATAATATATGCAAATTTGACACTGGCTAGTTCAAATATTTGTAGAAAAAGATGTATACTAAATGCATTATGAATAGCAAATTTTATTTACTTTTCAAAAATTATTCAATGTATTAAGTATAAGCCTACAACCAGCACACAAACGAAATTACTTTGCTAATGTTTTTCTAATACATAATTTATTAATTAGCACCAATTTAATATATATGTATCCCATTCTTATAAAGTATTATAATAATAGTCAGTTTATGTACATTGTATCATCTCCCTCATTTTAAATGTAAGCCGCTGCACTTACATGTTTTCAGGAAAATATAGAATAAACTTTCTAATCGTGTATGGTTGGTTCCATCAAACTTCATTCTCGATCATATATATTTTATTAATGCTTTCCTAGCTGTGCGTGTTTGCATTATCTTTACAAATACAAGACAAAAACTAAGAAACTAAGTACACGATATTGGATTGATTGTGCTGACAATAAGTACAGCTCTTAGTTTGATTAATTATTCTTTCTCGATAATTGTCTCGATAATAATTCATTATTAAAATGGAAGCCACTAATAACGATTTTATGTATACATATATATATAAAAGAAAAACACAAAATCCAAAACCAATTGGATTTTAAATTACCCTTGCTGATTCTAGTTCTTAGAATGCTTGCTTTGTGTTGATAAATTCGAAAGAGTATCAAACTGTATGAATAACTCATCCAAATGAGATACTGTTTGGCAACGAGAGATATACCAAAGAAGATCCTCTCGTCTTTGCTAATATCTTCACATAGGCCAAGTAGATTACCCTACAGGATTCAAAACGTACCTCAAGGTTTGCTACGTATATTCTCATTGACATTGATGGTACTGCACGAAACAGTTCCACAATCCAGTTTTGTATCTAACGAAATAAATAAAAAAAACATTACTACATAAAATATAAAATATAAAAAGCTAATCTAACTCTCTAAGGTATATCTCATTAAATTTACCATTAATACCAGCTTGTCTAAGAAGAGAAACGGCTTCGGCATAAGAAGGAGGTGGCAACTCATTGGATCCTTGAGCCTGTGTGATGACTTCGTAAGAAGGTGGTCCAGGTGTACCCATCCCGCTGGTACCGACGCTCGGGGAAGCTGCCAGTTCCTGTAAATGCTATTACAATGCTTTATAATTCATAATATCTAAGATTGTTAACCCTTTGAGTGGTGAATACTCTTATAGCCGAAACACTTCCTAGAGATGGAATATTTTATTATTCGTGTGAGTTCTGTTCATCAATTATATTAAAGATAGCTAACAATAAATTATTCTCCTAAATAAAATAACGTAAGAAAGATTTTTTTTCTAGCATAATTTTGGTGGGATAAGATAAAACAATTATCAATATGCAACCTGAAATTGCATTCTTTGTATTCTTATCAACAAATGTATCTTATATGCGGCTACAGTTCATGCTGGTAATTTGTACCAAACGCACATATGCGCCTGCAGCACTCAAAGGGTTAAAATATTGTATGTAATAATAATAATGAAACAGAAAGATCCTTGAATGTAAAGTTATATGTTCGAGAATGTGGTGATACAATGTTATTTTTATATTATAAGTGGTTGTTAACATTACGGGTCTATTGTTGTCGAGCTTATCAAAACTCCTGTCTCACGAAAAAAAAATTTATTTTCATTTATGTGATATGTATATATATGTGTAAGTATTTGTAAAGTTGACTTTTTTTTTTCATTGATTCATTGTGCGCAGTATGCATGAATATACATAATAAGTAAATATATGTATGGAAATGTATGTATGTATGTATCTATGTATGATGTATGTGTATATATGTGTGTACGTATTTACGTGTACATCGCGACATTGGTTAAATAAGTTTGCACACGGTAGCAAATATAACTTGCGTTATATTAAACAAAAGAACAAAACTGAATTAAACAAAGAAAGAAAGAGACAGATATTTATAATAAAAGAAAAATTAACGAATCTATTGACAAATTACAAGTTGACCATTTTAATTTATCTTTACGAACGCGGAAATATGGATAGATAAAGAAAGACAGAAATAAATATATAAAAAATTTCTTATTTACGTTGCTATAGGTTGAAAACATTAGAATAATAATTCAACGATGACCGTACAACGGATCGTTATCGTGGTAAACAACGAAATTGAAAAGTAACCACAATTATGAATGTAGATGTAAAAAATAAAAAAAGAACCAATGTAAAAGGATCAAAGTAAACTTATTTATAAAAAAAAAAAAAAACGAATTAATGCAAATGGAGAAGATTTGTACCCTGAAAAGTTGTCGTTGATGATAGATCATCTGTATAACGGATTTTCTTCTTAGATATAGCATACACTTAACGGCAACCATAAATCCGGAACTAATGAAGATCGGTCCAATTAACCACATGTGACCAAAATGGGAAAATACATGTCCCTCGGCGATATCACCGAGCGCGAACACGGTGATCGTAGTGCCAACCGTGAACAGAACTACGCTTAATGACAGATAACTATAGCTGGTGCAATCGCACCTGCCGAAGGTGTTAGGCTCGTCGTAACGTTCCTCAATTTGACGTAATCGGTTTGACAGAAATGGACTCTCGAACACCGTAGCCATGATTTTTCTCTTATTCTTATTCTTGTTCTTAGTTCCTTCTTCTCGATCATGCGAGGTCTCTTATTATTATTATTTCCTTTATTTTCTAGATATCAGATCGGACGATTCCAAGAGATTGGAATTACCATATATGGTATCTGTTTTTATTAATTCCACGGCAAAGACGATGATTGTCAAAGATGACGAAGAACAACACGATAATACGAAAAGGGTTAGAATTTTTTCATTGTCCAATAAGTGTACACGCATACATACATACATACATACACATACATACATACATACATACACAACAGCTGGATTATTCTTACTCCCTTCTTCTTCCTTCTTTTTCTTCTACTTAAGATATTGCATTCCTGTTTACCCTTTTTTCATCATCATCATTATCAACGTCGTTGGGGTTTATAGAAACTTGTCAATGGTAATTACAGCATCCACATGGATCAGCAATTTGTCTTCTTTTTCTTCTTCTCTTCTCTTTTTCTTCTATATATATGTGTGTATGATTTATTTTTCTTCCTTTCCCCCCACGTTTTTTTTAAATTGTTAAAAAAAAGACATTCAATTCCCGCCACTTCGCCTCGTCTTTCCGATCGAACAAAATACCTCGAACTTATGACTCTCTGCACAACTGCACACTACAATCTATCTTCCTCTCTTTTTTTTTCTCTCTCTCTATCTCTCTCTTTCTCTTTTTCTTTCTTTCTCTCTCTCTCTATTTCCTGGTCTACTCTTTTAGTTAGCAAGTACTAATACAATACTAATACTAATACTAAACTAATACTAAACTACTACTACTACTACACTACTTTAGACGATGAATTCTTGTAGGAGAGGCACCCTGCTGTTGTTCCTCCTTTTGCGACTGCTCAACGAATATTCTATAGTAAATTTTATTTTTATTTTTTCTTTGCATAGATACGAGAAATAGTTCGTCGAGAATGCCAAAAGATGGCGTTATATGCGCTCTCTCTATCTCTCTTATTTTGCACATACTTTTATGCAAAATTTGTTTTTCGACATCTCTAAAAGTATTTCTTTGACAACAACATTAGTAATAATTATTGGTAATGACGGTAATACTGAAAAAAATTACGCATTTATTTATTTATTTCTTGTTATTTTTCTTTTTTTTTCACTACTTTGGTAATTGTATGTTATTAAATGCAATTATTTGCGAGGTAATTAAAGACGATTAACGTCTCGTATCGATTACTAATCATAAAATCGATTAGTAGTCGATTAATTTTCAGTTGAAGTGCTATCTAGCGATCAATACTCGAATTAATGTGGTTTAAATAATCTCCAATGGTAACTTGGATTCTTCACATATCTCTCTCATATAGATACGAGTAATAATTCAATTCTACTATAAGTAAATTTTAATATATACGTCTAGAATGAACACAAATTAATAATATTGTTAAAAATATTTATACTTTTATATCGCAATAATTGAAAATAATTGTTCACGTAAGAAATACAAATATTATCTAAAAATAGAAATTCTTATATTATTGAGAATCTATTCTATTGTTATTACAAATAATTGCAAATGATCAGGTTTGATCAAATAATATATATCTATCTACCTAAACACATATGTGTTTGTGTGTGAGTGCGTGTATTTTCTTGTACGTATGAGTGTATATTAAATCGATTGAAAAGATAAATTGTAAGAGTTAAACTAATTCTTTGAAATGCTTGGTCGATAGGCTGACTGCCAATTCGTCGATTAGTTCCCTGTATATGACCGGGTTCACGTTCTGTGCTAGTCGATGGAGGAGAAAGCAATCGCCAAAAGTAAGCACTTGAACGATAGTATTTGCCTTGGCATGCGCAAGAGTCCTTACCGAAGCTCGCAAAAGATAAACTCTTACCTTCGCTTGAGAGAAAACAATTATTCTGTAACATGAGTATCGAACGGGAAAATATTGAAGTATAATTATGTGTATACGAGATATGAATAAAACGGGTTAATTAAAAAGACAGAAATAGTTAATTTACCTGTAAAAGATAGCAAAAAAGCCAAGGATCGTAAGAAACATTAACCAGAACCAAAGAAAAAAGAAGACCTTTTCGTTCATGACGTTCAAAGAGAGAACGCAAAGAGCGTCGTGTATTTGTGTCGAACCAGCCGAGCCGAAGCTATACATCGTACACTTGGTAACCTTCGGAAAGAGTCGGGTCATTGGATCTATCTTATCGGTTAATTGTTTTTCCTTGGCAAATATTATTACTGCTATTCCGTAGCGTTTAAATTCACCCTCGAATAATAGATCAAGTAGATATAATTGTCCTATCTGCGTGGATTCAACATTTTGTCCAAAAATGATTTTTCTTCTTCTCTACATTTTTTTTATGTTACTTACCGTATTGATAAGATTAAAAAGTTCACAAAGAAAATAACGAAAAGCATAGAAATTGTGTGTAGTACGAAGATCACTTTGAATGAAATAGTCGACTAGTTGACGTTTTCTATCCTCGGTCCAAGTATCTCGGTCCAAAAAAGAAGTGGAAAGGTCCTTCGTGAGTAAAGCGACGGTATCCCTTTCCCATATTCTCCATAATGCTCGCGGCACGTAAAAGAGAATCGCTTGTAAGCCGAGAATAAAGCAGACCTGTTGCGTGAGAGACGCGTCTGTTGTTACCTAACTCGCGTTGTTTTCTCTCATGAACAGAAATTCCAGCGACGAAACACCTTTTGCTTCTGACAATTTTATGTATAAAAAACGAGAGAGAGATATTTTAATTGCTGCCAATGGGGACGTCAACGTTTACCCTGGTTTTTTTAAATTTGATGCATTTAAAGATCTTTTTACAGTTTTGAAAACTACCTATTGCAATTTTGATAATATTTTTTTAACACGGAACAAAGAATCGTTAACAATTTCTTTTAATTATTTCTCTCTCGTTAAAGTTTCAAAATTTATTGAGTAGAAAGAAATTACACGCCTAAAAAGTAGGCAACACTCTATACTTCGTCGATAATCGTGCTATCGAACGCCATCTATCAGTAAGAACTTTTTGGTATAAGCCCCTTTTGGTAGGCAATCCTACGTACACGTATGAAACAATATTGACGTAGCCTATTAAAAGGGGTTTAAAAATATTCCGACTGATAGATGGCGTTCGTAAGCACTATTTCCAGGCGTGCAAGAAGTGATGACTATTTTCAGGCGCGGTTGTCAATTGTAAATATTTTATTATAAAACGTGGCAACCCGCAAATAGATTTAATTAAGAGAACATTTCTGTAACATTTGAAGAAATGATCAGAAGCGAATAACTGTCTAAGGTATCTGTCTATATACACACATAATGTGATGCTTTATAATAATAAATTCACTTGTGAATAACTAATATTACTTAAAATGTCAAAGATGAAAAGATGACTTCTGATAAAGTTTCTGTCCATTAATATAAAACATTTTAAAAGGTAGATAGAATAAGGATATTACTAACCCACTGATAGTAACGATGGTAGTATAATTCGTCGTCCTGTAATGTATTTCCTATTCCCGGACTTGCCACAGTTCGACCTGGTATTCCCTTTAAGTGACGTGCCACTGTGAACGTACTGTATATCCAGCAGTATGCGTTCAATGTCGTTCTATCTATCGAGAGAAGAAATATCATAAAGAGAAGTAAAGTTGACATCCACCGGTATCTTTCTGTTTCTCTTTTTCTTTATCTCTTTCTTAGTAACTAAGTAAGAGAAATTCTCTTTAAAAGTAAGGGCCGACTTTAAAAGAGAAAATCTTTTGTCCATGATGGTGTGTTGTCCTTGCTAAGAGGACTCAGCAGTTCTTTTAAGAAGTGGTCCTTTCGTCCAGCCTCGAGCTATGTCCGATAACAACCACTAAACTACGTACGCACGAGAATGTGCGTGAGAAAAGAAAAGAAAAGAAATAAAGAAAGAAAAGAGGGGAAAAAGAGTCTGTTAACATTTTAATTTTAAAAACCTTCGAGGTATTTGCTCGATGTATTTTTCTTGTTGCGAGTTTTAAAAGTGCACTCTTCACATCGATTCCATGTTTACCGACGACACTTAGAGTTCGTAATTTCAAGACAAATATTTTCTTCCCTCTTTCCCTTTCTCCTCTTTCCTTCACCACTCTTTTCTTTCTCCCTTATCCCGAGCTTTTCTGTTATCCAGTTTTTTTCCCTTCCCTTCCAGCTATTTTCCACCTATTCGCTCAGCTCATTTTCACGCGATAGGTGTTGTAATCGTTCGTGCTGGCGCTTAACGTACCTGTTAAGCTTTCCTCGATGTTTAATGAATCGAGGGACACTCCGGCACGTTTAAAAGCATCTGCCCTCTATTTATTCCGAGTAGGTTGCTTTGCCACATTAGATTCTAAATTCTAAATTCTAAATTTTTAATTTTACATTCTACTATGGAATTGTTAGTCGCAATTGACGTTAATTAGAAATGGTAATTCCGTGTCGAGTAATAGAAACATTCGGTTACTTTTACTTTTACTTTTCTTCCTTTTTGTTCTTATTTTTTTTAACCCCTATGGAACGGGTCTCTGATTAGAGAAAAAATTAGAAAAGAAAGAAAAAAAAGAAGACACTGAGAAAATGCGAGAAGGAAGAAACTAAGTTTGGTTTAAATAGAAAATAGAAAAGACAAATTACTGCTTACCTATGCTGTGATCGGAGATGCAACTAATTGGTTCGCCTATGAACTGTTTAGCTGTTACAAGAGTAGCACAAACGAGAAAAACAAGAACCGTAACGCGTGAATGTAACCTGAATGCGACGTTGTCGATGTGAATTCGATCCTCTCGAAGAAAACACTTTATGGGAGAAAATAATTCCAACATTCCACCAACTATTTCTTCTTCTTCTTATTCTTTAAATCTTTTTCGAGATTATAGGAAATAAAAGTAATTAGAACTTTTTTTAAAACCAAGAAAGAGAAATACAGACAGACAGATAACTGGAATTAAAAAACTCAAGTTTCTTATAACAAAAAAAAAAGTAAAATATGACAGGTGTCAATTCAATGGACAATTTCAAACTGATATTATTTTTTATCGATTTTTCTTCAAACAATCGATTAACTTGAAGTGTGTATATTTCTTTCGATTTTATTTTTATTTATTCACCAGGGACGACGAGTTGAATGTGTGTAAAAAAAATTGTCGAATCTAACGATGATGATTTCTTCCATTTTGAAATTAATTTGTAAATATTCGGCTGTTCGGAAAGTTATTTCGTTTTTCGCATTTAATAAATTTACAATTCTACTCATTATTATTGTCATTATTATTATTATTATTATTATTATTATTATTATTATCAGATGGTATTGGGAACTCGAAAGTTCATTGTCGCAAATATCAAATACCGAGCCAATATCGTGTCTCTGAGCAAAATCCCTTCGTCCCTTCGTATCCCATTTCTCTCTCTCTCTCTCTCTCGTTAAGATCTATTGTAATATTATTTTCAATTATACTTATATTATACGATTTATATTATAGGCAATAATTTCTATTTTATCGATATTTCTAAATAGTACAAATATCAAATACGAAATAATAAATTTGTTCAGTTTTATTGTCTCAAAAAAAAAAAAAAAATAATATAAATCATTACTCAAAGCATTTTTATTCGCTTAACACGATTACAATAGTCGAACAAAATATAATATATCCAGATATTTAATGGTCTGAGTAAAAGCTTTAGTTGCGGTATAGTATCTCTTTGAAGAATAAAAATACGAAGAAAGATAGGAGAAGGTGACAAAGAGACTCCATAAATTTCACTTACTATTTGCTTGTTTGTGAGCTTGTGATTTTCTTGGGGTAGTGATACAAGGAAAATGAGAGAAAGAAAGGAGAAGAAATAGAAAGAGACGGATAGACAGAAGACTGTGATCGAAACCCATTCGATTAAGACAAATTCTCTGCTGGAAACGTCGTCACCATTTTCTTGGACAATGATTAACAGAAATACATCCTGACTTCTTCCATTCTTGGGATAAGGAAATATCAAAATATCAATCTTCTAAATAGATTTTTCTTCTATTTTACTTTTTTTTTCTCTTTCGGAATCAATCCCCTGGAAAAAGGATAAAATAAAAGGAACCGGAAATACAAAGGTTCTTTTTAACCTCAACTTTGAGGCTTAACTTTATTAGTAAAAAATATAGTAATTATCATAATCGCAGTTACATATCGATGAGATATCGTTATACCGGTAATTCAATGTAGCGCTGTTGTCATGAACTCATGAATGCGCGTCTATTGATATGCGTACACGCATATGAGCTCG